>NC_086455.1:29269250-29641162 GCF_028390025.1 Pseudophryne corroboree
CAAAACTTCAATTACTCTCATGTCAACAATCTCTGATACACTACTAGTGTTCATTCTAGCACCCTGCACCTCTCAAAACCCATGCAGTACCTCTTTTCTGCCTGGTGTGTCGCTCTCTGCTCTGGTGCTTCTAGCATACTCTCTGGTCTGTATCGCAGTGATACAGACCAGAGAGTATGCTAAAAGCACCACAGTAGAGAGAGCCACACCCCAGGCAGGAAAGAGGAACTGCACAGGTTTTGAAAGGTGCAGGGTGCTAGAATGAACACTACACTACTTTTCTTATTTAGGTGCATACACAGTTGGCCCTTTTTGCCCAGTGTGTATGCACTGCGATGATCGTGGACATCGCTGGCAGTAAAATAGCTCAGTGCATACACACTGAGCTATTTTCCCTGTGCCAGCGAAGTCCACAGGGGTGGGTGAAGCACTTTCCACAGTAGGAGACTGTGGAAAGTGCTTCACTCAGCTGTTCAAACAGCCCAACGGACGGCAGCGGCTAGCGATGTGGAAGCGCGCATCAGTGCTCACCGCTAGCCCATACACTCAGGGCGAGTTTGAGCTCGAAGTAGCTCAAAATGCCAAAAGTGAGCTCCAAATCGCCCAGTGTATGGGCCTTTAGGTTGACCTCTAGTGAGACATTTTGACTCCTCTCTTTATAAATAGCCACAGGGTCATATATAATACACCCTAGTGACCATGTTCTGACAGGTATCTGCAGTTTATGGGGCATTACGTTTACAGTGATTACCAGCTACAGAACGGAACATTCAAGTTTACCATTAGAATGACTATTTGCACTCACAAGCTCTGTAATAAGGTTAAGTGTAATAAGACAGGGCATCGTAACAGTTGCATTTTCCTGGCAAGACATGATGAAGTCACCCCAGTATGCAGGAAGGTGACAACACACAACTGTGCGTGAACGTCTTCTATTTGCCAGATGGCGCTTGGAAAGAAGGGGAAAATAAATTGCTCAGTTATGCATCTGTAAGGAAGTTCAAAGTGATTTGCTGATAAAACACCATTTACAGTGATGCACAAACCAGACTTTACACCATCTCCACAGGACTAGACTGAAGGAATATAGTGATGAGGAAACATTTCATCATAAGTCACTATAACACATATAGGGATCTATTTACTAAGCCTTGGATGGAGTTAAAGTGGACGGAGATAAAGTATCAGCCAATCAGCTCCTAACTGACAATTTTCAAACCCAGCCTGTAACATGGCAGTTAAGAGCTGATTGACTGGTACTTTATCTCCATCTAAGGCTTAGTAAATAGACCCTAGACCCCTGAATACCAGAGGGAGATTGAGCTACGGTTCCAAGTAATTCCAATGCAGAACATTAAACACAACTCTCCTACAGACCAATCAATGGTACCCCAATACAATATACCTGTGCTGGTCTCACCAGTTACCCAGACAACGCTGGAGGAAAAAAATCATTTTGTATCATAGATATATTAATACATTGCATGCAATACACACGTATCACTTATTTTATGGTCGGCTTCTATGAGTCAGCCAGATCTTTCGGAGCTTAATGCAGGCTTGTTCTTGGCTCAGAATTCTTGTGGTCTACATAGCCACATAACCATATTAAGTGCTTCATGTCCAAAGGCAACATACAAATATACAGAGCAAGCATATAGAGATGCTTATTATATCCATGCTGATGCAGCTCAATTCCACCTCACCATCTGTTTTAGACAAGCACGGAACATCCACTGTTTGACATCTTCTGCCAACTAAACCTCAACATACATACATACATACATACATACATACACCAGAACTCAACATTAGCACAAAAGAAAAATAGATCCACAAATAACATTTCTAGTTTGGCCAAACTATTTCCCTATATTGAGCTCTCATACTGGCTTCTAGAACAGAACATTTCACAATAAGTGGAGACCAACAGAGAGCTTCTAGCTCAAAATCAAACCATCTTACCAACATATACAGATTATAAACATGTACTCTGCATCTTTACTCTCCCACCTATCCCAAAGCACTTGATTGATTGATTGATTGATTTCTCACTGTGGAATCTTGACTGTTTTGTTGACTGACCTTATGACGTATACTTAAGGCCACTATATAAATTAGCAAAACAAAATGGTCCTCTCTAAATGGTGGCCTGCATATAACTGGATGCCACCTGACAGACCATGTAATAGCACGTACCCTTAACATTTTCCAGCGCTTGTGTCTAACACAAGGCAATGCATAAAGCTAGCTGCAGGTGTACTACTACAACAACAACAAAACAGGTTCTATAGTAATTCAAATGGTGGAGACCAGTAAATGTCCTACTGCTGTGTGCAGTGATCTGACAGACATCTACCCATGTGCATAGCACCACCAGCCCCCAAAAAGTTGCATAAATACAACGTATATTTTAATGACTAATTACAAATGAATGGCTCTAAACCACTAATCAAATTTGGATGTCCTTTTTCCTGCGCTCCCTCAATTGATAAATAAAAAAATAAAAAAAACTCTGCTTATCTTAAAGCAGAGAACTTCTTCACATTCCACCTCGCCTTTATAAGGAGATCGTCCAAGTACGGGATAATTATTTCGGCCATTACCTTGGTAAATACCCTTTTGTGCCGGGGACAGACCAACGGCAACGTCTGGAATTGGTAATGACAAAGCTGTACCACAATTTTGAGGTACTCCTGGTGAGGAGGGTAAATAGGGACATGCAGGTAAGCATCCTTGATGTCCAGTGATACCATGAAATTCTCCAGGCTTGCAATAATCGCCCTGAGCGATTCCATTTCGAACTTGAACCTTCGTATGTAAGTGTTCAAGGAGTTCAATTTTAGAATGGGTCTCACCGAACCCATTGGTTTCGGTACCACAAACATTTTGGAATAGTAACCCCGGCCTTGTTGAAGGAGGGGTATCTTGATTTCACCTGCTGGAAGTACAGCTTGTGAATTGCCGCAAGTACTACCTCCCGTTCTACGAGAGCAGCAGGCAAGGCTGATGTGAGGTAACGGCGAGGGGGAGTCGCCTCGAACTCCAGCTTGTATCCCTGTGATACTACTTGCAGAACCTAGGGATCCACCTGTGGGCAAGCCCACTGGTCCCTGAAGTTCCCGAGACGCGCCCCCACCGCACATGTCTCCACCTGTGGAGCCCCAGCGTCATGCGGTGGACTCAGAGGAAGCGGGGGAAGATTTTTGATCCTGGGAACTGGCTGTCTGGTGCAGCTTTTTCCTTCTTCCCTTGTCTCTGTGCAGAAAGGAAGCGCCTTTGACCCGCTTGCTTTTCTGAAGCCGAAAGGACTGTACCTGAAAATACGGTGCTTTCTTAGGCTGTGAGGAAACCCGAGGTTAAAAAATTTCTTCCCAGCTGTTGCTGTGGATACGAGGTCCCAGAGACTATCCCCAAACAATTCCTCACCCTTATAAGGCAGAATCTCCATGTGCCTTTTAAAGTCAGCATCACCCGTCCACTGCCGGGTCTCTAATACCCTCCTGGCAGAATGGACATTGCCTTAATTCTGGATGCCAGCCGGCAAATATCCCTCTGTGCATCCCTCATATATCAGACGACGTCTTTAATATGCTCTATGTTAGCAAAATATTATCTCTGTCTAGGGTATTAATATTGACAGGGTATCAGACCACGCTGCAGCAGCACTATTCATGCTGAGGCAATTGCAGGTCTCAGTATAGTACCGGAGTGTGTTTATACAGACTACAGGATAGCCTCCTGCTTTTTATCAGCAGGCTCCTTCAAAGTGGCCGTATCCTAAGACGGCAGTGCCACCCTTTTTGACAACCGTGTGAGCGCCTTATCCACCCTAGGGGATATCTCCCAACGTGACCTATCCTCTGGTGGGAAAGGGTACGCCATCAGTAACTTTTTAGAAATTACCAGTTTCTTATCGGGGGAACCCACGCTTCTTTACACACTTCATTCACTCATCTGATGGGGGAACAAAACACTGGCTGCTTTTTCTCCCCAAACATAAAACCCCTTTTATGTGGTACTTGGGTTCATGTCAGAAATGTGTAACACATTTTTCATTGCCGAGATCATGCAACGGATGTTCCTAGTGGATTGTGTATATGTCTCAATCTCGTCGACACTGGAGACTAACTCCGTGTCGACATCTGTGTCTGCCATCTGAGGTAACGGGCGTTTTTTGAGCCCCTGATGGCCTTTGAGACGCCTGGGCAGGCGCGGGCTGAGAAGCCGACTGTCCCACAGCTGTTACGTCATCCAGCCTTTTATGTAAGGAGTTGACATTGTCGGTTAATACCTTCCACCTATCGATCCACTCTGATGTCGGCCCCACAGGGGGCGACATCCCATTTATCGGCCTCTGCTCCGCCTCCACGTAACCTTCCTCATCCAACATGTCGACACAGCCGTACCGACACACCGCACACACACAGGGAATGCTCTGACTGAGGACAGGACCCCACAAAGTCCTTTGGGGAGACAGAGAGAGAGTATGCCAGCACACACCAGAGCGCTATATAATGCAGGGATTAACACTATAACTGAGTGATTTTTCCCCCAATAGCTGCTTGTATACACATATTGCGCCTAAATTTAGTGCCCCCCCTGTCCTAACACTTTGAGCCTGAAAACTACAGGGGAGAGCCTGGGGAGCTGTCTTCCAGCTGCACTGTGAAGAAAAAATGGCGCCAGTGTGCTGAGGGAGTTAGCCCCGCCCCTTTTCCGGCTGACTTCTCACGCTTTTTCTGGAATTCTGGCAGGGGTATTTTTACACCTATATAGCCTTCCTGGCTATATATGGTGTCGATTTGCCAGCCAAGGTGTATATATTGCCCTCAGGGCGCCCCCCCCAGCGCCCTGCACCCATCAGTGACCGGAGTGTGAGGTGTGCATGAGGAGCAATGGCGCACAGCTGCAGTGCTGTGCGCTACCTTGTTGAAGACAGAAGTCTTCTGCCGCCGATTTTCCGGAACACTTCTTGCTTCTGGCTCTGTAAGGGGGCCAGCGGCGCGGCTCTGGGACTGAACGATCGAGGTCGGGTCCTGTGTTCGATCCCTCTGGAGCTAATGGTGTCCAGTAGCCTAAGAAGCCCAAGCTACCACCAGTTAGGTAGGTTCGCTTCTTCTCCCCTTAGTCCCTCGCTGCAGTGAGTCTGTTGCCAGCAGATCTCACTGTAAAATAAAAAACCTAAAATATACTTTCTTTCTAGGAGCTCAGGAGAGCCCCTAGTGTGCATCCAGCTCAGCCGGGCACAAGATTCTAACTGAGGTCTGGAGGAGGGTCATAGTGGGAGGAGCCAGTGCACACCAGGTAGTCCTAAAGCTTTCTTTAGTTGTGCCCAGTCTCCTGCGGAGCCGCTATTCCCCATGGTCCTTACGGAGTCCCAGCATACACTTAGGACGTCAGAGAAATAAAAAGAAAAAAAAGTTATCCAATATAACCAACACATTTATATGCCAATGTTAAAAGGCTTATATTGTGCTGCTCATTCTTCAGGAAAGTGTTGGGCTAATGGAGATCTATAGAGTCGTGCTGCAGTAACCTAGCATCTTGGATCAGACATCTCAATCCTCTTTCAGACAAGAATTTTTATTTTTGCAGGCGCACACTTTAGGCACCAAACATTGCTTATTACAATAGTAGTAAACTCTGCAATTAGAGCAAAAATGAGGTGCTTAGCATAATATTTTGCCAAAAATATATGGGCCCACCCACTGCGGCCAGGTGACCTCATCACCAGGTGGGACCCTAACAGTAGGTTTCAAGTTTGTTTTTCCCCCACACAGATACTAGCTGCACCAAGAACAGCCCAGCCAGAGGTGGTGAAGATAAAGTATGGTCACTTTGCTGAGGTATAAAGGACATTACAGACAGAGAAACTCCGCTTTGGACTGGCCAAGCATTGCACAGAGAACCACGGACATTGCACAACAGGATAACAATGTAATTTTACTTTTGTTCGTTTGCGACAACGCAACGGTTTCAAAATGTTTAATGACAGTGGTTTCTTTCCTTTTTTTAATATTTTTTTCCTAGATTAGACATGCTGTATGCCAATCATTTTGCTACAGTGCGGACCTCAATTTTATAACACTTTGTATTAGGCCTTAAGACAAATGATTAATAAAGATTTAGATTTTAGATATGCCTACCAATATGACTCAGCAGAAATTATCCCAGTACGGGTTTACTCCCAAAATCCAAAAATATACTGGTAGGTAAATTGGCTACTGACAAAAAAATGAACCAGTGTGTGTATGTACACGTGGTAAGGAATACAGATTGTAAGCTCCACTCGGATAGGGACGGATGTGAATGGCCACATTTTCTCTAATGCTCTGCAGAACATGTACGCACTATATAAAAAAAAAAAAAAAACATGTAATAAACTAATAATTTTGTATCTTTGTAATATGGATTACTGTAGTGTCACACTGTGTAAGGCCACACATATTCACAGAGCTCAGCGGTGGAGTTGTGTGTCCAGAGCCAAGAGTTGCTTAGGGGGACATTTACTAAACCGTGATAAGAGCAGAGAAGTGAGCCAGTCCAGAAGTTGCCCATGGCAACCAATCAGCGCTGAAGTGACATCTATAATTTGCATACTTTAAAATTATACAGAGCTGCTGATTGGTTGATGAGGCAACTTCTCCACTGGCTCACTTCTCCCCTCTTATCACTGCTTAGTAAATGTCCCCCTTAGTTTCTTACTCCATCAATGCAAAAAAAATAAAAAATGCTCTAAAATAATCGTGCAAAGCAGCATGAATATTTCTAGAGTTTACAGGAGTGTTGATCAACCAGTTCTAGTCAAAACACATTTCAGATTTTATCTACATAATAGCTATAAATAGAATCCATGCTCACGGATACCACTGACAAACAATATCCAATCATGACGACACACCTATCTGTGCAAGGGAGTAATTCTGCACACACTGTACTGCCACTCTTAACTGATCTTGCATTCTTGAACAAAGAGCAAGTCTTGCTGAGGAATATATCAACATCATATTTGTGAAAAATCAATCTAGTAAATAGCACCCTAGGAATATTGCAAGTTCTAATACGGATATTCTACACGCATACTCAAGCTGCGCACACCTTTTTCCGTCTTCCCTGAACTAATTACTGCGCACCATCACAACATTTGCCCGATCATAAAGCTTTCTAGAGCAAGAATTGTTTTTGCCCTTTTTACCCACGTTTCAAATAAAAATAAAATAAAAAAAACACTACTGTAGTTTTGATTCTCAGAGTTTGCCTTTATCAAAAGCATCTGATAAAATAGTGGGATCCAGGATTTAGGACTCTGCAACACAGCTAGTCGGGAGAGAGTTCATATTTACTAAAGGACTAGATTTAGAAAATGCAATAAATCTAATGTAAGATTGCCATTCATTCTGCCATTCATTGTTCATCTGTTCCTGTTGGGTTCTTAAGGGTCCTACACACCTGACGACATCTATGAAAGGGGTCGATTCTATTCGGCAACTTAAGAATAGCGCCGGGAATTAGCTCCCGACGCTATTCAATTCAGCTGCTAGTGACCCGCAATTGTCGGGAATTCTTCTCTCATCCCCGGGGGATGAGAGAAGAAACCCGACAAAAGTGCTGCCTCGCGGCCGGCGCGAGGCTGATTCTGTCGGGAATCAGCATCGCCGCGGGTAGTTAAGTCGGAGAATGCCCGTTCTCCCGACAATTCAACCTGTTAAGTCGGCGAGAACGGGACATCGCCGACTTAACTGGAGCTGAATTGAATAGCGTCGGGAGCTAATTCCCGGCGCTATTCTTAAGTTGCCGAATAGAATCGACCCCATAGATATGAACAATATTGTTCAAAAATTAACGATAAATCCTTTATATCGTTCAGTGTGTATGCATTAACGATGAACGATGCGCGTCCCCGCAGTCGTTCATCGTTGGTCTATCATCATTTATACATGCAAGCCAATTTGGACGATATCGATGTATGTAATGTCATACCGTCCAAACCGGCCATAGATATCGTCCAGTGTGTATGCAAAAATTGTTGATGAAAAAAAAATAATAAAAAATTGGCCAACGATAATAAGAATTTACTTACCGATAATTCTATTTCTCGGAGTCCGTAGTGGATGCTGGGGTTCCTGAAAGGACCATGGGGAATAGCGGCTCCGCAGGAGACAGGGCACAAAAAGTAAAGCTTTAGGATCAGGTGGTGTGCACTGGCTCCTCCCCCTATGACCCTCCTCCAAGCCTCAGTTAGGATACTGTGCCCGGACGAGCGTACACAATAAGGAAGGATTTTGAATCCCGGGTAAGACTCATACCAGCCACACCAATCACACTGTACAACCTGTGATCTGAACCCAGTTAACAGTATGATAACAGCGGAGCCTCTGAAAAGATGGCTCATAACAATAATAACCCGATTTTTGTAACTATGTACAAGTATTGCAGATAATCCGCACTTGGGATGGGCGCCCAGCATCCACTACGGACTCCGAGAAATAGAATTATCGGTAAGTAAATTCTTATTTTCTCTATCGTCCTAGTGGATGCTGGGGTTCCTGAAAGGACCATGGGGATAATACCAAAGCTCCCAAACGGGCGGGAGAGTGCGGATGACTCTGCAGCACCGAATGAGAGAACTCCAGGTCCTCCTTAGCCAGGGTATCAAATTTGTAGGATTTTACCAACGTGTTTGCCCCTGACTAAATAGCCGCTCGGCAAAGTTGTAAAGCCGAGACCCCTCGGGCAGCCGCCCAAGATAAGCCCACCTTCCTTGTGGAATGGGCATTTACATATTTTGGCTGTGGCAGGCCTGCCACAGAATGTGCAAGCTGAATTGTATTACACATCCAACTAGCAATAGTCTGCTTAGAAGCAAGAGCACCCAGTTTGTTGGGTGCATACAGGATAACAGCAAGTCAGTGTTCCTGACTCCAGCCGTCCTGGAACCTATATTTACAGGGCCCTGACAACATCTAGCAACCTGGAGTCCTCCAAGTCCCTAGTAGGCGCAAGGCACCAAAATAAGCTGGTTCAGGTGAAACACTGACACCACCTTAGGGAGAGAACTGGGGACGAGTCCGCAGCTCTGCCCTGTCCAAATGGACAACCAGATATGGGCTTTTTTGAGAAAAAAAACACCAATTTGACACTCGCCTGGTCCAGGCCAGGGCCAAGAGCATGGTCACTTTTCATGTGAGATGCTTCAAATCCACAGATTTGACTGGTTTTAAACCAATGTGATTTGAGGAATCCCAGAACTACGTTGAGATCCCACAGTGCCACTGGAGGCACAAAAGGGGGTTGTATATGCAATACTCCCTTGACAAACTTCTGGACTTCAGGAACTGAAGCCACTTCTTTCTGGAAGAAAATCGACAGGGCCGAAATTTGAACCTTAATGGACCCCAATTTGAGGCCCATAGACACTCCTGTTTGCAGGAAATGCAGGAATCGACCGAGTTGAAATTTCTTCGTGGGGCCTTTCTGGCCTCACACCACGCAACATATTTTTGCCACATGTGGTGATAATGTTGTGCGGTCACCTCCTTTCTGGCTTTGACCAGGGTAGGAATGACCTCTTCCGGAATGCCTTTTTCCCTTAGGATCCGGCGTTCCACCACCATGCCGTCAAACGCAGCTGCGGTAAGTCTTGGAACAGACATGGTACTTGCTGAAACAAGTCCCTTCTTAGCGGCAGAGGCCATAAGTCCTCTGTGAGCATCTCTTGAAGTTCCGGGTACCAAGTCCTTCTTGGCCAATCCGGAGCCATGAGTATAGTTCTTACTCCTCTACGTCTTATAAGTCTCAGTACCTTAGGTATGAGAAGCAGAGGATGGAACACATACACCGACTGGTACATCCATGGTGTTACCAGAACGTCCACAGCTATTGCCTGAGGGTCTCTTAACCTGGCGCAATACCTGTCCCGTTTTTTGTTCAGACGGGACGCCATCATGTCCACCTTTGGTATTTCCCAACGGTTTACAATCATGTGGAAAACTTCCCGATGAAGTTTCCATTCTGCCGGGTGGAGGTCGTGCCTGCTGAGGAAGTCTGCTTCCCAGTTTCCATTCCCGGAATGAAACACTGCTGACAGTGCTATCACATGATTTTCCGCCCAGCGAAAAGTCCTTGCAGTTTTTGCTATTGCCCTCCTGCTTCTTGTGCCGCCCTGTCTATTTACGTGGGCGACTGCCGTGATGTTTTTCCCACTGGATCAATACCGGCTGACCTTGAAGCAGAGGTCTTGCTAAGCTTAGAGTATTATAAATTTACCCTTAGCTCCAGTATATTTATGTGGAGAAAAGTCTCCAGACTTGATCACACTCCCTGGAAATTTTTTCCTTGTGTGACTGCTCCCCAGCCTCTCGGGCTGGCCTCCGTGGTCACCAGCATCCAATCCTGAATGCCGAATCTGCGGCCCTCTAGAAGATGAGCACTCTGTAACCACCACAGGAGAGACACCCTTGTCCTTGGATATAGGGTTATCCGCTGATGCATCTGAAGATGCGATCCGGACCATTTGTCCAGCAGATCCCACTGAAAAATTCTTGCGTGAAATCTGCCGAATGGAATTGCTTCGTATGAAGTCACCATCTTTACCAGGACCCTTGTGCAATGATGCACTGATTTTAGGAGGTTCCTGACTAGCTCGGATAACTCCCTGGCTTTCTCTTCCGGGAGAAACACCTTTTTCTGGACTGTGTCCAGAATCATCCCTAGGCACAGCAGACTTGTCGTCGGGATCAGCTGCGATTTTGGAATATTTAGAATCCACCCGTGCTGTTGTAGCAGTATCCGAGATAGTGCTACTCCGACCTCCAACTGTTCCCTGGACTTTGCCCTTATCAGGAGATCGTCCAAGTAAGGGATAATTAAGACGCCTTTTCTTCGAAGAAGAATCATCATTTCGGCCATTACCTTGGTAAAGACCCGGGGTGCCGTGGACAATCCAAACGGCAGCGTCTGAAACTGATAGTGACAGTTCTGTACCACGAACCTGAGGTACCCTTAGTGAGAAGGGCAAATTTTGGACATGGAGGTAAGCATCCCTGATGTCTCGGGACACTATATAGTCCCCTTCTTCCTGGTTCGTTATCACTGCTCTGAGTGACTCCATCTTGATTTGAACCTTTGTAAGTGTTCACATTTTTTTTTTTTTTTTAGATTTAGAATAGGTCTCACCTAGCCTTCTGGCTTCAGTACCACAATATAATGTGGAATAATACCCCTTTTCTTGTTGTAGGAGGGGTAATTTGATTATCACCTGCTGGGAATACAGCTTGTGAATTGTTTCCCATACTGCCTCCTTGTCGGAGGGAGACCTTGGTAAACCAGACTTCAGGAGCCTGCGAAGGGGAAACGTCTCGACATTCCAATCTGTACCCCTGGGATACTACATGTAGGATCCAGGGGTCCTGTACGGTCCCAGCGTCATGCTGAGAGCTTGGCAGAAGCGGTGGAACGCTTCTGTTCCTGGGAATGGGCTGCCTGCTGCAGTCTTCTTCCCTTTCCTCTATCCCTGGGCAGATATGACTCTTATAGGGACGAAAGGACTGAGGCTGAAAAGACGGTGTCTTTTTCTGCAGAGATGTGATTTAGGGTAAAAACGGTGGATTTTCCAGCAGTTGCCGTGGCCACCAGGTCCGATGGACCGACCCCAAATAACTCCTCTTCCTTTATACGGCAATACACCTTTGTGCCGTTTGGAATCTGCATCACCTGACCACTGTCGTGTCCATAAACATCTTCTGGCAGATATGGACATCGCACTTACTCTTGATGCCAGAGTGCAAATATCCCTCTGTGCATCTCGCATATATAGAAAATGCATCCTTTAAATGCTCTATAGTCAATAAAATACTGTCCCTGTCAAGGGTATCAATATTTTTAGTCAGGGAATCCGACCAAGCCACCCCAGCTCTGCACATCCAGGCTGAGGCGATCGCTGGTCGCAGTATAACACCAGTATGTGTGTATATACTTTTTATGATATTTTCCAGCCTCCTGTCAGCTGGCTCCTTGAGGACGGCCCTATCTATAGACGGTACCGCCACTTGTTTTGATAAGCGTGTGAGCGCCTTATCCACCCTAAGGGGTGTTTCCCAACGCGCCCTAACTTCTGGCGGGAAAGGGTATACCGCCCATAATTTTCTATCGGGGGGAACCCACGCATCATCACACACTTCATTTAATTTATCTGATTCAGGAAAAACTACGGTAGTTTTTTCACATCCCACATAATACCCTCTTTTGTGGTACTTGTAGTATCAGAAATATGTAACACCTCCTTCATTGCCCTTAACGTGTGGCCCTAATAAGGAATACGTTTGTTTATTCACCGTCGACACTGGATTCAGTGTCCGTGTCTGTGTCGACCGACTAAAGTAAACGGGCGTTTTAAAACCCCTGACGGTGTTTCTGAGACGTCTGGACCGGTACTAATTGTTTGTCGGCCGTCTCATGTCGTCAACCGACCTTGCAGCGTGTTGACATTATCACGTAATTCCCTAAATAAGCCATCCATTCCGGTGTCGACTCCCTAGAGAGTGACATCACCATTACAGGCAATTGCTCCGCCTCCTCACCAACATCGTCCTCATACATGTCGACACACACGTACCGACACACAGCACACACACAGGGAATGCTCTGATAGAGGACAGGACCCACTAGCCCTTTGGAGAGACAGAGGGAGAGTTTGCCAGCACACACCAAAAACGCTATAATTATATAGGGACAACCTTATATAAGTGTTTTCCCTTATAGCATCTTTTATATATTTCTAACGCCAAATTAGTGCCCCCCCTCTCTGTTTTAACCCTGTTTCTGTAGTGCAGTGCAGGGGAGAGCCTGGCAGCCTTCCCTCCAGCCTTTCTGTGAGGGGAAATGGCGCTGTGTGCTGAGGAGATAGGCCCCGCCCCTTTTTCGGCGGGCTCGTCTCCCGCTCTTTAATGGATTCTGGCAGGGGTTAAATATCTCCATATAGCCCCCGGAGGCTATATGTGAGGTATTTTTAGCCAAAAAAGGTTTTCATTTGCCTCCCAGGGCGCCCCCCTCCCAGCGCCCTGCACCCTCAGTGACTGCCGTGTGAAGTGTGCTGAGAGGAAATGGCGCACAGCTGCAGTGCTGTGCGCTACCTTAAGAAGACTGAGGAGTCTTCTGCCGCCGATTCTGGACCTCTTCTCGTTTCAGCATCTGCAAGGGGGCCGGCGGCGAGGCTCCGGTGACCATCCAGGCTGTACCTGTGATCGTCCCTCTGGAGCTAATGTCCAGTAGCCAAAGAAGCCAATCCATCCTGCACGCAGGTGAGTTCACTTCTTCTCCCCTAAGTCCCTCGTTGCAGTGATCCTGTTGCCAGCAGGACTCACTGTAAAATAAAAAACCTAAGCTAAACTTTTCTAAGCAGCTCTTTAGGAGAGCCACCTAGATTGCACCCTTCTCGGCCGGGCACAAAAATCTAACTGAGGCTTGGAGGAGGGTCATAGGGGGAGGAGCCAGTGCACACCACCTGATCCTAAAGCTTTACTTTTTGTGCCCTGTCTCCTGCGGAGCCGCTATTCCCCATGGTCCTTTCAGGAACCCCAGCATCCACTAGGACGATAGAGAAAATATCATTGGTCGTCAAAATCACCCACTGCGTAGGGCCCTTTACGGATAAACAAATTCTCAATATTGACATCAGTGGACTCCTAAGGATTCAGAAGTTGCTCACTACATTGTATCATATTTATATGAAAGCCTGTGACAGCTAAATACAGATTGATTAGACCCTTTTAACAGAGATTTGGGACTGGGAATTTTCCCGGGGCAAGCCAGCTTAACCTGGGTCCTTTCTCTGTGTGACCTGGGGCTTTTGCTTGCCCTGGGAATTTCATCTCGTGTTGAATGGGGTTCAGAGCTTGGATTGGGACCCAACCTGGGTTCAAAACGCCGGATAAAAGAAGGGTTGCAGCCCCCGCTTCTGTCTGAAAGCGGTATTAATAAACGTTCTGCTCTTTATATATACACACACAACATGCAGCGCAACGGAACACATCATGATCGCATGGTCAGCAAAAGCAAAAAACACAACTGAATTAGAAAATATTACATTAAAAAAAAAAACTACGTACACATGTATGAAACGCGCGTTTTCAATAGTGTGGTGCAGCCCTACTTTACAATACCGACTCCTGCATCCCGCAAGGGCGGCATGCCAACTAGCAGGAATTGTTCCCATTTGTGGGTGTTCACGACAACCATAGAGTGGGAATAGAACCTGTGGCGATTGCAGCTCAACACCGAGCACGCAAGATGCTTCGCTCTACTCACCCCCGCACTGACATTCTGCTGGGATACCCGGTGCCGGTAACCCGTACCCAGCACCTTTAAAGAGGTTCATATTGAGGAACACATCATCCAAAGACACTGGCAGATCTACTCGGGTGTGTATAGTAAACGCACCCCCATGATACTGAGGGGAGCTGTAGGACAGTACCCAAAAAGAAATGTAGAAAATACAGGATTCTGGTAAGGGCCCTACACACTGGCAGATAACACTGCATGATATGAACATACCCGTTCATATTGTGCAGTGTAGGCACCAACGATGAACGATGCGCGGCCCCGCACTCGTTCATCGCTGGTGCCCCATCGCTTATGCATGCAGGCCAATATGGACGAGATTGTCCATATTAGCATCCATTGCTATGGCGCCAGGTGGAGTGAAGAAACTTCACTCCCCCCCCCCCGCCGGGTCGGCCGTCTGCCAGCTCGGCGGCAGGTCGCCCAGTCTGTAAGGGCCTTTTTAAAGTGAATAGCTGATCATAAACAAAATGTTTAAAAATAACTAGATATTATAACAAATATTTCCAGGCTAAATAAAGGATAATAAGAAATAATACATGTTTATCTTCTGACATAGCAATATAATACAGCTTTGTAACACAGTAGCATATTAAAAAAAAAAAAAAAAGGCTTAATGACTAAATAGAAAAAAAAAGGTGCAGCTTTCAACACATAAAATGGATTAACATTAGAATATAAGGTAGAATGTAATTCTGCATGAGGTGTTCTAGACAAATTAAAGAGGAATGACAGTTCTAATAATTGAAATTCCATAACTCACTGCCAGAGCAAAGGGCAGTTTTGTAGATCACACACTGCTTATACATGTACATTGTACCAAATACACACACTAGTGTCATCACAAAGCAATCTACTCTGAGATACATCAACCATCAGATGGCCATATATTACATTAAATTGGTACATATGTCTGTGTTAACTTATTAAAAGTAAAAAATGGCTGAGATCAAGCTGCCACCTTCCTATTATACTGACATTTACTCTGGAGATTGATGTGAATAAAGGACACAACTAGCAGAGAAGAAACCACATTCAGTGCTTGAAATGTCACCATCAGTTGCAGGGCTGTAGCTATAGGTGATGTATACAGACACGTCACTGTCACTAGTGCTAAAGGGGAACGAAGCGCAGTAATTTCACCCATATGATCATGCAACTCAATTACAAATATATTGCCTTTTAAATGATTGCCCCTTCAAAACATTGCTGAGACTCATCTGGATCTCACAGATGCCTAGAAGACGCAAGCTATTACATCTACCCCAATGTGTCACTTAGCATCAACAAAAACAGAAGCTTTCTGTACTGCATGAGCCCCAGGAGCACAGAGGGAGCTGTAGCCTGTTCTGGCATTGAGGGAATCACTGTACATGCCAGCAGAGACTGCCAGTTTACCCCTCCCTGCACACCGAGCCTGGTGGTGAGCTAGCCTGGCAGCAGTTCCCATACCCAGAGCCTGGCAGCAGTTCCCATACCCAGAGCCTGGCAGTATCCCCTCATTACCCTGAGGCTGGCAGTAATCACTCATCCCCATCCCAGAGCCTGGCAGTATCCCCTCATTACCCTGAGCCTGGCAGCAGTTCCCATACCCAGAGCCTGGCAGTATCCCCTCATTAACCTGAGCCTGGCAGCAGTTCCCATACCCAGAGCCTGGCAGTATCCCCTCATTACCCTGAGCCTGGCAGTATCCCCTCATTACCCAGAGCCTGGCAGTAATCACTCATCCCCATCCCAGAGCCTGGCAGTATCCCCTCATTACCCTGAGCCTGGCAGTAATCACTCATCCCCATCCCAGAGCCTGGCAGTAATCACTCATCCCCATCCCAGAGCCTGGCAGTAATCACTCATCCCCATCCCAGAGCCTGGCAGTAATCACTCATCCCCATCCCAGAGCCTGGCAGTAATCACTCATCCCCATCCCTGAGCCTGGCAGTAATCACTCATCCCCATCCCTGAGCCTGGCAGTAATCACTCATCCCCATCCCAGAGCCTGGCAGTAATCACTCATCCCCATCCCAGAGCCTGGCAGTAATCACTCATCCCCATCCCAGAGCCTGGCAGTAATCACTCATCCCCATCCCAGAGCCTGGCAGTAATCACTCATCCCCATCCCAGAGCCTGGCAGTAATCACTCATCCCCATCCCTGAGCCTGGCAGTAATCACTCATCCCCATCCCTGAGCCTGGCAGTAATCACTCATCCCCATCCCTGAGCCTGGCAGTAAACACTCATCCCCATCCCTGAGCCTGGCAGTAAACACTCATCCCCATCCCTGAGCCTGGCAGTAATCACTCATCCCCATCCCTGAGCCTGGCAGTAATCACTCAGCCCCATCCCAGAGCCTGGCAGTAATCACTCAGCCCCATCCCAGAGCCTGGCTGTAATCACTCAGCCCCATCCCTGAGCCTGGCAGTATACCCCTCCTACCCAGAGTATGGCAATACCCTATCTCCCTAAACTGAGGCTGGCAGTAATCCCACACCTCCCCCTACCCAAAGCCTTGCAGTACTTCACCTACCACCCAGAGCCTGGAAGTAACCCCCCCCCCCCCCTCCTGCCCTGAGCCTGGCAGTGACACCCCCCCCCCCCCCCCCCTCCACAGAACCTGGCAACAACCCCCCACTACCCAGAACCTGGAGATAACCCCCCTACCAGAGCCTGTCAGTAACCCCCCCGTCCAGAGACTGGCAGTGTCCCTCCCTACCCAGAGTCTAGCAGTAACCCCCCCTACCCAGAGCCTGGCAGTAACCCCCCATCCAGAGCCTGACAGTAACCCCTTCACCCCCCCAGAGCCTGGCAGTAACCCCCCATCCAGAGCCTGGCAGTAACCCCCCATCCAGAGTCTAGCAGTGACCCCCCCTACCCAGAGCCTGGCATAAACCCCCCCCCAGAGCCTGGCAGTAACCCCCTATCCAGAGCCTGGCAGTAACCCCCGCCCCCAGAGCCTGGCAGTAACCCCCCGCCCCCAGAGCCTGGCCGTAACCCCCCATCCAGAGCCGGGCAGTAACCCCCCCCCCCCCCCCCTACCCAGAGCATGGCTGTAACCCCCCTACCCAGAGCCTGGCAGTAACCCCCCCCCCCCCCCTACCCAGAGCATGGCTGTAACCCCCCTACCCAGAGCCTGGCAGTAACCCCCCACCTACCCAGAGCTTGGCAGTAACCCCACATCCAGAGCCGGGCAGTAACCCCACATCCAGAGCCGGGCAGTAACCCCCCCCACCCAGAGCCTGGCAGTAACCCCCCCCCCCCCTACCCAGAGCCTGGCAGTAACCCCCCCCCCCCACCCCCACCCAGAGCCTGACAGTAACCCCCCCCCCCCCCCTACCCAGAGCCTGGCAGTAGCCCCCTCCCCATCCAGAGACTGGCAGTAATCACACCCCTACCCACAGTGCCCCTGCTTTAGGGGGATGATGGCTGGGATATAAGGAAGGGCCTACAGAGCAGACAAGATGGAGGAGGCTGGGGCCAGACTCACCATGTACAGGGTGAAGGGGAAACATAGCAGGAAGAGCCAGATGTAGAGGTGCAGGGTGTTGACGAAGGTGCTCTGGTGGGGGTCGTAGTACCAGCCCCCGGTGATGGAAGCCCAGACTCCCTGCCGGAGGATCTGCAGCGTCTGAGAGCCCATGGTCCTCCGTCTCCTAGGCTGGGTTATCCCCCTCCGGCCCGCCTTCACCTGCCCGTCCGCAATGGAATAGGGATACAGCGACGGGTAACAGGCCCGGGCGGCCTCACGACGGCCATTTTATCCCTTCTCACCCCCGGAGGAAGCTCGGGTCCTCCAGCGACGAGCGGCCTTAGCCTTCAACGCTTGTTCTCCCTTCAGTACAACCATAGAGTGCTGCTCCTAGAACGTCTCCTCGTGACGCCGCCAGATCTGTTACCGCCACCTTGTGCCCACGAGTAAAATGACACCTTCTGGATGATAAACAGAATTTCACTTCAATGAATCAGCTTTATCTTATTAATATTTCAACCCATCGCTTTGTTATCGTTTACTGCACCTCCTGGGATTTGTTGCCTGTTTAGTTATGCGAAAAACCTGTTTGACTGCAAGAGAAAATATTTATGTCTCTTATGGGAAGTAAACGTTGGGGGGGTATCTTACCGTGATATCGCGGTTTTGCGATAACTTATCAACGGTATCCCATTAGCAACAATGGGGGTCATTCCGAGTTCGCTCGCTAGCAGTTTTTAGCAGCCGTGCTAAGCCGCCGCCCTCTGGGAGTGTATTTTAGCTTAGCAGAAGTGCGAACGAAAGGATCGCACAGCGGCTGCAAAAAAAAATTTATGCAGTTTCAGAGTAGCTTCAGACTCCAGCGCTTGCGATCTCTTCAGACTGTTCAGTTCCGGATTTGACGCCACAAACATGCCCCGCGTTCGCCCAGCCACGCCTGTGTTTTTCCTGGCACGCCTGCGTTTTTCTGACCACTCCCTGAAAACGGTCAGTTGACACCCAGAAACGCACACTTCATGTCAATCACTCTGCGGCCACCAGTGCGACTGAAAAGCTTCGCTAGACCTTGTGTGAAACTACATCGGCCGTTGTGAAAGTACGTCGCGCGTGCGCATTGCGCCGCATACGCATGCGCAGAAGTGCCATTTTTTTGCATCATCGCTGCGCAGCAAACATTTTCAGCTAGCGATCAACTCGGAATGAGCCCCAATAAGTTATCAGCGATAAGTCTCCATAGGGCTTATCGCGGATTTCTCTTACACAATCCCTAGTTTGAGGTAAAAATGTCAGGGTTTGGTACAGTACCCCTAGGACACCCCCCAGAATGACTAATTAGGCTCTTAGAAGTCATTATTTTTAATTAGCCAATAATTACATTCATTTTTGGGGTGAAAAGGTGCGAAAAGATGGAAATTGGGGCTCAAGGTATGGGACAGGTATATTGGGGTGCTTCATGAGTGGAACACGTATTTTTAGACTTGCAGGTGGGAGTAACCGGTCTGTTTTCACTTTTTTAAAATGTCCCCTAAAATGACCCAAATGTATACTTATACCCAGTTTTATGTACCCCAAATCTTAAGAGAGCACTTATTTTGAAGGGAAAAAAATAGCTTTCTATCTATTTTTCACATTTAAAAAAAAAATGCATATAACAGCCATTTGAACTAATTTAATGACACCAAATAGTTTTTGTTTTATGGATACTAATAGACTTCTATAATGTTTTCCTATGTTAGTTTGGCTTTTTTGGGGATACAGGCAGATTTCTCCATTTTCTTCTATACTTATCTCTGCTTTTGCCGGCTAGAATTATCCCGCAAATACCATTTTCTCCATTTTGGAATAGGCCAGGTGCAAAAAACGGGAGTGCGCAGGGTGCAACACGCTGATTTTATCAGGCGATAAATGCGATAACATTAGCTGCGATTGCGGATCGCATTATCGCGATACCCCCTGTTGAGCGATATGATGGTGGATCGGACGGACATATCTCTCACATCGGCCCATATCGGGCAATGTGCATGTCCAAATTGCGCGTGACTGCGGTGGCTAGCAATGTCATCAGGATTGATGTGCTGCCTATCAAACTTGACGATATCACTAGCCACACCATGTATGCTAATGAAGTACGGAACAATGATCGTTCCATCCTTCATTAACATCACCCACTGTGGACCCAGGCTTAAGGGGCTGAATCAAATAGTCTCAGGTTCCGTGCCCTGTGCTGGCATGTTAACATTACACACATTTTTCGGGATATTTTCTTGAAACTCGTTCCTAATTCCCTTGCAGTTCAATTAGAGGTGACAAGTTGCAGATGTTGCCTGTTAATTCTATGGCGTGCAACCTACGTAAAGTACTTGAAAGACTTACAGAACATATTTAATCCTCCATGTCATCTAATTCCATTTCCCATATCAGTCTTGTTGCCGTTTCGAACCACTGACCTACTTGTTTTTGTAAGTCCTTGTCCTGTATATATTTTCTGTGTCTCTGCTCCATATCTTGTCATTTATATGGGGCTAAGGTGCCCTGTGTCGACAAGCCGCACCTTTTAAATAATTTCTCCATTCCCTTCAGATACCAATCGTCATGTACCATGCGCATTACATCCATGGCAGTCTGTGGGCTCTCAGCCGAGGGATGCCTGTTGGTGTTCCCCATAGTCAGTACACTATTTCAAAATCTGGGGTGTAATGGGTCAGGGGACACGACTACACTGTGTGGTAATCTAGTGGAATCACTTACCACTGTATCCCACCGTTTCCCTATGTCACTGATCAATGACACAAAATGACAGCAGAGTCTAATCTAAACATTTGACCCTTCTATGTAAGGATCCCTTGGGTTTGCTTTCGTATCTACACTGTGGAGGATGATTGGCCCACCCGATAACTGAATCAGAATCACAGTACAGACACACTGACTACAACTCATAGGGTAATTTTGTGCCACAATCTGGTGCCAACAACTAAGTCTAGATGTAGTGTTTACTAGCCAAAATGTAAGTCCAAGGGCCGGATGTAATGCCGCCCAAGTTCGAAGACTGCGCAGGATGCGGGACAAACTCTGGATGCGGGACTGTTTTTTAAGGGGCATGGTTTTGCCTTGTAAGTGATTGCCCCTTTACCAAAGCGTTCGAGTTAGGCTGTCACCCCGCACCATATATCTATGATCACTAACACACCCTCCTGTTAAACTCTTGCAATCTATATAATCTAACACTTAAACAAACATTATGGATTAAACAAAAGTTTAAGACATTTTTCCTGACCCCAGACGCCTCAGATGGGTACCAACAGGGAACTGAAATCTCTTCCAGAGTCATACACCATCACTTGATTCAGTTGACACAGGCATTGTCTATCAACCTGTTCCACCAAGGAGTCAGGGGCATCTAAGTGAGCCAGTTTAGGGTACCTTGGTTAGTCTTTACTCCAAGTTTTCAAAAGGGACAAACACACAAATTCCTATGTGCAAAATGAGTTAAACACTCACTCAATCATACGCCTAATAACACAAAAGCACATAAAAGAACCTGGTTACGGAGACTTATAATCCCCAAGTGTCAGCGACGGAAGGCGCGCTTCCCAGCTGTTACCGCCGTCCGGCGCCTAGCAACAGGTGGACGCCGGACGCAAAGTGTCCTGGTCCCCGCCCAGCGCCTAGCAACAGGCTGATGCCGGGCGCTGGAGGGCCACCATATTCCTTGGCAACGGGGACGTCGGAAACAGAAGGCGTTCCCGGTTACTTAAGTTCTATAGATACTAGAGATGAGCGGGTTCGGTTCTCAGAGAACCGAACCATACCGATCTTCACGATTCGAGTCCGGATCCGAGTCAGGCTCGGGTTTTCCCGCCTGACTTGGAAACCAGAACGAGGCAAAACGTCATCATCCCACTGTCGGATTCTCGCGGGGTTTGGATTCCATATAAGGAGCCGCGCGTCCTCGCCATTTTCACTCCGGCATTGGAGAGTGCAGAGAGAGGACGTGTCTCCGTCCTCAGTGTCCGTGTCTTGTGCTGTATTTGTCCAGTCACAGTGGTTGTGTCCTCTGCTGCCATATGTCCAGTGGTGCTGTATTGTGCTGCATCAGTTCAGTGGTGGTGTATTGTGCTGCATCAGACCAGTGGTAGTGTCCTGTGCATCAGCCATCAGTCATTCCAGTGACCAGGCAGTCACAGTGGATGTGTCCTTTTGCTGCCATATGTCCATTGCTGCGGTGTTGTGCTGCATCAGTTCAGTAGTGGTGTATTGTGCTGCATCAGTCCAGTGGTAGTGTCCTGTGCATCATCCATCAGTCATTCCAGTGACCAGGCAGTCACAGTGGTATACTCTGCAGCCATATGTCCACTGCTGCCATATAATAATAAATTATAATAACAACAAGTCCCTTACAGTGTTGCTGTGGTGTCCTGCATCAGACCAGTGGTAGTGTCCTGTGCATCAGCCATCAGTTATTCCAGTGACCAGGCAGTCACAGTGGATGTGTCCTCTTGCTGCCATATGTCCATTGCTGCGGTGTTGTGCTGCATCAGTTCAGTAGTGGTGTATTGTGCTGCATCAGTCCAGTGGTAGTGTCCTGTGCAACAGCCATCAGTCATTCCAGTGACCAGGCAGTCACAGTGGTATACTCTGCAGCCATATGTCCACTGCTGCTGTATAATAATAATAATAATAATAATAATAATAACAACAACAAGTCCCTTACAGTGTTGCTGTGTTGTCCTGCATCAGACCAGTGGTAGTGCCCTGTGCATCAGCCATCAGTCATTCCAGTGAGCAGGCAGTCACAGTGGTATATTCTGCAGCCATATGTCCACTGCTGCCATATAATAATAAATTATAATAACAACAAGTCCCTTACAGTGTTGCTGTGGTGTCCTGCATCAGACCAGTGGTAGTGTCCTGTGCATCAGCCATCAGTCATTCCAGTGACCAGGCAGTCCAAATCACTATAATTCCAGTGATTTTGCTATTTAATTCCAGTGATTTGGACGTATAATTCCAGTGATTTGGACATATAATTCCAGTGATTTGGACGTATAATTCCAGTGATTTTTCCATTTAATTCCAGTGATTTTGACGTGTAATTCCAGTTATTTGGACGTATAATTCCAGTTGGAATTGTTTGTGTTGCTTGGCTCAGTCATACAGCTACCTCATTGCACCTCTTCGACATCTTTGCATGAGGTGCTGTTTGGGGTCTAGTTTTTGAATAGTGCCATCCTGTCTGCCACTGCAGTGCCACTCTTAGATGGGCAAGGTGTTTGTGCCGCACACTTGTGTCGTTTAGCTTAGTCATACAGCTACCTCTGTGCAACCTTTTGGCCTAAAAACAATATTGTGAGGTGTGAGGTGTTCAGAATAGACTGGAAATGAGTGGAAATGAATGTTATTAAAGTTAATAATACCGTAGGATCAAAATGACCCCCAAATTATGTGATTTTAGCCGTTTTTATGATGTTTTTCTAAAATCATTCAGATCCAAAACCAAAACACGAAAGGGTCGTTTTGGCAAAACCAAGCCAAAACCAAAACACGAAAGTGGAATTAGAACCAAAACACAAAACACAAAAAGTGCCCGCCGCACATCTCTAAATCGTGCAGCAGGGCAGCTGCACAGTGTTTTATTATTGAGACTGCTGAATTCTGATTGGTGCTAGCACCATTTATATTCCCGTGCTGGCCTCTCCCAAAATGGCTGGTGATAGTTTCCTGCCCTTGTGAGGACCTGTCAGCCTGTGTTACACCCGTGTTCCTGAGACCTTGCCTGACCGATTCCCTGATCTTATCCAGCTAGCCTTGCATTTCAGGCTTTTGGTGTGGAGTTTCCACACAGGCACTGTCTTTGCCTACATTTCTTCATTGTATTCATCTTGTGCATTGTTGCATTTGCAAATCAGTAAGTATTTACAGTCTTGTTGTTCATAACACCCTGTACAAGTACTTAGTTATTGTGTAATATTATATTCCAACCTGTGCATTGTTGCACTCACGGGCATTTAGTTATCTCTCTCTGCAGCGGCATCTGGCTAGGGTTCTGTGTACGTCTCACCGTACTGCAACCTACTCTTGCCCAGCCTCCAATAGCCGCCTTGTACAAAACCTCATACAAAACCTGGGGGCATCTGAGTACGGGGTGGACCTAATCTGCCCTGGAAAGGCAGCTGCTATAGGCGAAGTCGGAGGCTAGAAGACTGCTGGGCAAGGGTAATTGTGTGAGCGTCACCGGGACTCATCAGATAGCCCATAGGACACTGTGTCCATGTAACACCAAGTCTTACCCAGAAACAGACTGACTACTATTACACAGGAGGACAGACAAGCTTTGTTCAGAGCAGACAACAATTCTACTCACCGCACGGTTTTACGATTCTGTTGTCCAGCGCCCACCAGATGTGGTGTCCGTCTCTGGTCAACAGCTTGGGATCTCAGTGGAAACTTTCAAGTTGTCAAAGTCAAGTTGTCAAGTAACCAGGGTATCTGTAAGAGAAAATATTATTGTGGCCGGAAAGTAAGTGAACACACACAATTATGATGTACCAGCAATGCTCTGTCTTTATTAGGCATACATGGGGTTTATATAGTGTCTTCATTGCTTATCATATCATATTCAGAACATGCGTAAACAGCCAAGAGTGTTATCAGAATCAGGTACACATTGTGAGCTTTACGTGTATTAGAAGCATTGCCTCTATTATTAATAAAATAACTACTCTTTTCTACTGTCCGTGACAACATGCAGATAGTAACATTCCAACTAATCCATTTGCTACATTTGTATATATCTGCACCTGCAAACAATCGGCACATTCTCTCGATGCGAATGTGTGGAAATATGTGCACAATCCTGTCTCAGCATGTCAGCATTGATTTGAACAAAACATTATTCTGAGTTTAACTCTATGACAGTCCTGCTTTTTAGGCATTGTCCCACAGGCTGCCGTGTCCCACGGCTCGCAGGCGCTTTGCAAATGCAATACTTATCAGTGCAAATGCAGGAGTAGCTGCTTAGCACCTCCTTCCTGCCAGGGCCAGTGCAAGATCTCTCTGCACCCTAGGCAAAGCTCATACTTGCCTACTCTCCCAGAATGGCCGGGAGGCTCCCGAAAATAGGGTGACCATAACGGCCCCCCAGAAGAGCAGGCAAGTCTCCTGATTTAAGGGGTCCCCCCAGCCCGGACGCCCAATTAGCGAGTAAAGTGGGCGGTCCGGGCAGGGGATGACGCGATTCTTGTTGAATCGCGTCATCATGGCCACGCCCCCTGCTGTATAATGCCGGTAATAGCGGCATTACACAGTGGGGGCGTGGCTTACATGACGCGTTCCCCGCAGCCACGCCCCCCGTTCTGCATCTGCCATGCCCCCGTTCCACCTCTGCCCCCCCCACTCTGCACGCACGTCACTGCCCACCCCCCTGCTGAGCCGACCTAGCTGCTCTCTCCCGGAGAGAGCAGCCTTAAAGTCGGCAAGTATGGCAAAGCTTCAGCCTAGCACCCCCTAACCTGCAACCCCACCACCACCACCTCTCGGAGGGGAGATGCAGTTGACCACTATGTGGGCTGGGGTGAACTGCATCATTACATATACTGAGAAGAGGGACAATACAAGGACTTAAAAGTATATTGTAAACAAAGTGCCAAAATTCTGTGACATTGCTCACATTGGGGCATATGTATTAAGCCTGGAGAAGGTGTAAGGAAGTGATAAACTAGTGATAAGTGCAAGGTGATAAACGCACCAGCCAATCATCTCCTGTCAATTTACATATTGGAGCTGATTGGATGGTGTGTTTATCACCTTGCACTTATCACTGGTTTATCACTGTCTTATGCCTTCTCCAGGTTAATAAATCTGTCCCAATGTACTTTCACCTTCAAATCCTTGAGTGATGACCATTCTTTCTGCCTATGTATATTTATAGTGTGCTATGCAAACCATCTAGGCAGTAAAACAATAGCTGGCATGTTAGGAATTGTATTAGACACTGAGGTCCATAGGCAAACGCAGGGGGAAGAGGGGGGGGTTCCGGTTGCCCAGAAACCCCCCTCCACTTGGCAAGTTGCTCAAATTATAACAACAGTAGTAATCTGAGAGCCGCTGCCACAACATGCAGTGCAAGGGACAGAGCAGAGCTGCTGCACATGCCCAGTGGTAGCAGCTTCTTCTGCCAAGTTTGCTGTGTGTTTGGATCTGAGTCCTCAATCAATGCACTGGACCAGAAAGCAGCTACCAGGAAGAAGAGACAGGAGCCTTACCATGAGGTGGGAGAATGTGTGCTTAGAAAGTGCAGTACTGGTTCTGATATATTTGTGTATTTATTTATTATGATATTTATATTATTTAAATATGTTTGATACAGCCTATACTATAGACCATCTATAGTGTTAAATATTAATTCTGTATTCCATACAGTATCCAGTGTATAAAAAGACCAATGTGTACATTAATGTCCAGGGTTGTTACTAGGTACTTCTACCGCTCCCCCAGTCTCCTGCACTGGCGCTAATGTTCCGCAGAGTGGGAGATTGTGAATTGCATATGGAAACCCCCCTCTAGAAATCCTGCGTTTGCCACTGAGGCCTAATTTAAAATGTTTGCTGAGTGCCAGGATAATATGTATCTGTTGAATCCTGGGTTTATAGATTTATGTTAACCCAGAGACTAAACAACAGTCAACCCAATGGACTCCAGTTTGAGGTGCACTGCAACTCAAGTTCCGACGTGATCACAGCGTCGCCAAGCACTTTTTGTGTCCAAGGCTAGTAATGTAGCTAACGTACCACTTGCACACTGTCACTGAGGGCCGGTACACCAACCAATGCCTGCCGTAAGTGCTGGAAGCCATATCCAGGTGCCGTCCAAGAACTCGTACTTGTGATGCACTTCTACTTCACGACAATGCACCATCCCATAATTCTAGTAAAGTGGTGGATTTTCTGGCCCACAAACACACCAAGGAGCTTGGTCATCTGCCGTACAGTCCAGACCTGCTCTCCTGCGACTTCTTCATATTCCCACAAATCAAGCGATAGATGCGTGGGATTCATTTTGAGTTGCTGGAAATCTGCAGTGGAGACTTTCATCCAGCACGCAGAAGACACACCTGCTTGGGACAGGTCCAGCTGCTTCACCAAGTGGTTTGAGCGCATGCAACTTTGCATATTCTCCTCTGAGGAATACTTTGAAAAAAGTAATATACACTTTGTAATTATAATACTTTTGTGCATCCGGAAATTTATTGCACAGCCTTCATATTATTATGGAAAATTCAGAGTGGTCATTATCTTAGCTCTGGGCAAGTTTATTGCGAGTACTTGTTTAAGAAGCTTTTCAGACGTACCAAGCTACTTTTCCATATTTTGCTTTAATGATTGTTCCAGCTTTTGCCTTCACATACTGTGCTAGGTGTATTTTAAGACAGATTTGTTACTCATTTCCTCTCAACACTGAACTGGATACATTGTAACTTCTTAACAGTTATACCCCTTTTCCACCTACGAGCACGGGTCGCAGCCGGGAGCCTGACACGGGAGCTGACCCCTGCTGCGACCCGTGCTCGGCCCCTTTCCCATCAGCAGTCACAACCCGGCATATGCCGGGTTGGTGACGCTTCTAGTGACGCGGCAGGGGCGGCGCAGGGAGATCAGATGATCTCCCAGCGCCGCCCTTCCATACAGTGTAAACGGGAGCCGTGTCGCATCGACACGGCTCCCGTTTACACTACAACCCTACCCGGATCATTCCCGTGTCCTACCCAGGTAGATAGCCGGGTAGGATTCACGGGTCACTTGATCCGGGTTTACCCTTTTCCACTTGCAAAAAACACGGGTAAATGCGCGCCCCCGTGCATTTACCCGTGTTTTTTGAGCTAGTGGAAAAGGGGTATTGCTTGTTTAACAATATTTACTGGAGAGACTCATTTAAATGTTTTTTTTGTTTTTCTTGTTTTGTCAGTTGGCAAGTTGTTACGTTATTGCATATGTCCTTCCTGGTATCATCCCCCCTGTCTCCTAACCAGACATAAAAGGCTGAAGTTTATAGTAGATAGATAGATAGATAGATAGATAGATAGATAGATAGATAGATAGATAGATAGATAGATAGATAGATATTGCAGATAGATACTGTAGATAGATAGATAGATAGATAGATAGATAGATAGATAGATAGATAGATAGATAGATGCTGCACTCCTCAAAAATACACTGGACACAGAATTCACTTCAATCAACGTTTCAATGTTTATGCACTACTATCTGAATACCCGTGCTTTGCTACGGGATGAGGCTGGTAAATTAGAATTATAGTTATTCTTTAATATACGTTGGTTGGAGATCTAATATATAGGCATATCTTGCTTCCCTGACCCACTTTGTGTAGTGGACGGACCCCTTTTTGGTCCCCCAAGGGACCCTGCTCTTCCCACTGTACAACTCTTATACCCCTTTTCCACTAGCTTGGTAAATGCGCGTGTTTTTCCCTAGTGGAAGAGGGTTCCCCTGCAAATTCCAGAATCAAGTGATCCGGGAATCCTACCCGGGTAGCTTGCCGGGTTGAACACGTGTTTAACCCGGTAAGCTGTGTAGTGTCAACGTCGAAGCGACACGGCTCCCGTTCACAGTGTTGGGAGGGCAGCGCTGGGAGATCATGTGATCTCCCAGCGCCGCCCCTGCCGCGTCACTAGCAGCTTCACCAACCCAGCAAAATGGCCCAGCACTGAAATGCCGGGTAATTACCGGGTTTTCAGTCTGAAAGTGGAATAACAGAAAAAGAAGACTAATGAAGAACACCACTACAAGAGAGACAATACAACTTTCAAACACAATGCTGCACTCAGAAATCCCATTAGAACTCACCAAAAACTCTCCAACTCCTGCAACAACCAACTCTCACCGCTCCACGAACTATGCCCATGAAGTTCGCTTGGTTTAGAGCGTATTTATATGTCCATGGTATGAAACACCACAGAGACATCATTCCACCAATTACACACACCCTGAAGTGGCTTCCCAACATGTCCGCACTTTCCAGTGTCTGGGAGTATTCTAAAACCATGGACCGGAGTCAGAAATAGGAATTCATGGGTGAGTTTGACCAAATCACTCGTAAAACAAGGTACGGAAATATGACTACATGCACCGTTGGAAAACACGATTACAGCAAACATGGGAGGTTAGTACATTTCTGAAATTTCTTTTAAAAAATACACCCGTATACGATCGTAACCACCTGAGTTTCAACATGACGCCCAAAACACGATTCTTAGTAAATTTACTCCTAACTCTTTTTATAGCCTTGATTGGAAGCAGGCATGACAACACTAGGCAGCAAGAAAAAAAAAAACAGAGAAGAAATATGTCCACACTTAGTTTTACCCATTTTGTAAATGGTACCAGCTGTGTGGCTGTATTACTCCCATATATGTATATAAAACAGAAATACATTTTGTTTTGAATAATTGAAAACAAGTTCTCTTAAAATAAAGGGGGTCATTCCGAGATGATCGTAGCTGTGCTAAATTTAGCACAGCTACGATCATTCACACTGACATGCGGGGGGACGCCCAGCACAGGGCTATCCCGCCCCGCATTTTAGTGCCCCCCCCCCCGCAGAAGTGCAAAGGAATCGCACAGCGGTGATGCCTTTGCACTTCAAGAGTGTCTCCCGACCAGCGCAGCTTTAGCGCGCTGGCCGGGGGCTACTCATCGCTCCCCGGCCCACAGCGGCTGCGTGTGACGTCAAGCAGCCGCTGCGGCCTGCCCCCCGTTCGGTCCGGCCACGCCTGCATTTGCCGGACCGCGCCCACGAAACGGCAGCCAAAAGCTGCCGTTCTGCCCCCCCCCCCGCCCAGCAACCGCATCTGCCTGTCAATCAGGCAGAGGCGATCATAGCGGCCCGACGGCCGACGGCGCATGTGCATTTCTGCCCCGATCGCACCACTGCGATACACTGCAGCGTGCATTGGGGTCAGAATGACCCCCCAAATGTGTGTAGAACACAGAAGCAGCAATAACATGCACATATTCATTTGCGTAATCTGCTGCTTTGTGAAGCCTTCAATTAAATACACTGACAATTCATCAGTAGAAAATTCTCAACCCCCACCTATGAGACCTAGCAATTGTTCAAGTCATTCCAACACATTCTAAACCTTGTATTCGTTTGCACAAAACCTTCTCTCCTCCATGACATCACAGAAAGATGTGTGCTGGTATTCTAAGGCTGGGTACACAGAAGACGATGTGCACCCAGCCCAACATCACTGCAGATGGGACCTGACATGCTGCAAGTGAATACACACTTACCGATGCTGGATCCAACGGGGAGAGGAGAGGCGAGTGACAAGTGTCAAAGTCAGAAAAATATCCCTATACACGCTGCCATATTTGCACCTCACGCTGGTCCGCGCTGCGCATGCGTGCGCTTTCCCGTGATAGCGCATACCCGCTGATGCGTGCACCCGCTCGCATCGGTATGCGTATTTACGGTAAAGAGTATGTAGTCGTAGCGTGCGACCCAATCGTTACATATTTCCACAATTAATGTAGTTTGTAGATCATGGTCCCTTTGATAGATTCTGAAAGTTTGGTTAATATAGAATGTCCCTGAATGGAGGAATCCCTCTTTGTATTGTGCGAAGGGTCTAACAGGAATCATACAGCAGTGTTTGGTACCCATCGGAAGAGTATTTAATTAGCAATATTCCGGTGTTGGTTTGGAGCGTATTAATCGCTCGTGCGAATAGTTATGGACATAAGAAGTTTATGTCCATTACTATTATTTACTCATACTCAGGTATGCGGCGGGAAACCTAGTTTCCCACCCACCTGAGCTGTTTGAAATCGTCACAGCCCACCTGTATGAATCACCCTATGACCTTTTGTTATAATGCGAAGCCGAATTCCTGCGTCCAATGGACAATGAGGTTGTAGGGACCATTAGATTGCATTGTGTGAGTAGCATAAAAGACAGGCCTGTGGCATCCAGCTTTCACTTCTCATCAAACGGTTCTCATTGCTGATAATCGGGAAGCTGGATGTCCAGAGGCGCATGCGATCACACCCTTTGTGCGTAAGTTTCTCTCCGTAATCATATTGTCTTACTGTGAGCCAATCTCTCTCTCTCTCTCTCTCCCTTCTATTTCTCTCGTATCTCCCATTGACTAGTATTGTATTGTATTAGATCAGCATAGTATTGTATTGTATTTCTTGTATAGTTATTTGGTTAGGAAGTCTCTGTTATATTGTAGTGTATCATTTGTACTGTGATTCTTTTTGCAAGTATAATAGTTATAATACAGATAATAGGCTTTGGACCCTAAACCAGTATCTGTGTATTTCCTATAGTTTTAAGTGTTCACTTGAGCGTCGGTGACGCTCAAGCAGCTTTGTAGTTAATCAGGTTACACAAGGTTGCACTTACACCCTGTATTCACATTAAGGTATTCTGTGTATTTCATTAATAATAGGTTTAGACATAAAAGTATAGCGTTGTGAGCGTCTGCGCCGCTGGTGATCTCCTCGTGGTCTCGAGCGTCCGCTACGCCATAGCGAATCATTACTCTAGTCATCACCAATAACGTGCTGTCCTGTGATCACTGGGCCGTGAGCGAACATGACGCTTGAGCGTCTCGCCTACGGCTAAGCGATCGTTACGCAACTAGCGTACCCTTACGGTACTTCTTAAGTAAACAGCGTACTGTGTTCTTAGACTTCATTAAGGGTTGTTTATACGACAAAGGAATTTAACATTGTCAATTGGGGACTCGTCCTGTCCTTCTCATATCTGCACTAGGTAGATCAGCAGACATTATCCCCCAGCAAAGGGTGGGAGGTTGTCTCACAGTGCTGACGGGATAAGCGTCTGCTTCACTTAGATAAAGAGTGCTGAAGGAATCCGGGAACCGGAAGTAAGAACAAAACGCTTGTGTCTTTTAAAACTGTTTATTTCTTTTCTGTCTTGCGTATACACGCACGCATACATATATATCTGCATTTCTTTTTCAATTTCGTATATCACTATTCCTGTTTGCCAATTTTTATAGTTGAAAGAAAAGTGCTAAAAGAGACTTGCTGTTATTTCATAGTCTAAGAATAGAGGTAATAGTTAAAAGTGTAAGACAAACACACAGGTTTGCCTGGGAGATAAGGCAAAGCCAGTGGGGTACGCGGTAGATGATCAGGGATCGTTTACATTGATAAAAGTATATTGTGTTACGGTGGATCTTTGTTTTTGCGTACACGTGTCTCTAACAAAGACTAGCGTACGCAATCCAAAGGCCGACGCACGCAGCGTTCATTACGCAACGTGGCGTCCGGTTACGCCCACGTAGCTCAAGTCACGATAAGCGATAATTAGCGCAAAGCGGTAGATAACGCGACGCGGTAAATAACGCAAGTCTATTTTTGGAAAACTTGAAATTTAGTTTAACAGATCCTGCTCCTAATTGGTAACACAGCTGGGCTAAAGAAAATTTCTGCGCAGAAATAGATATAGAAACGAAAGTGTACATGTGTTGAGTGAGTGTGTTTTTATTACATAAGTTTATATAACTTAGAGGTTGAACCAAAAAGAAATGGGGTAGGACATACGTGTAAGTGACATATACGGTGGCTAAGGAGGCATCCTTGGTTAAATAAAATATGAGCATTAGAGTATAGCGGACCACAAGGTAACAAGACCAGGAGGTCACAAGGACAAGGCCAGGAGGTCACAAGGTACAAGAAGGTCCGCTATAAAGGTACAAGAAGCACAACCCCGGGGGTTGGTGCTAAAACCCATATAGGCCATTGGAAGCTCTGGCTGAAGGAATTCGCAGCCGCAATTTTCGATTTCACTGATCTCTCAGTACATAACAGGTAGTGCTTATGTACTGAACGATTGTACCGCACGTAATTGTGTGCAGTAGTTAGTAATCTGACCTAATACCATTAGAGTAAAGTGGTCACAAACGCTATTTGTACATTCTGACGTGATTTGTGTAATTTTTTATTTTTAAAGGGAAGTTCGCTGGTCACTCAGGAACTATCTAACAACCCCACCTTTACTGGAAAGAGTAAGTGTCCTGCGGGTAACCCTCATATGTTCCAGTAAACAGAAGGTTTTTCTGGTAGGGCCCTGTATCGAGTACGCCAGCACCATATCGGTGTGATCAGGTCGTATTGGTCGAGGTGGGCGAGTGAGTGGGGTACTCGGTAAACCGCCACCGCCGGCCTATTTTGAATAATTTGGTTTGCTGTAAGGGTTCGCTGAAGACCGTGATATAAAGATCAAAGGAGTAGTAAGCAACACCTGCAGATTATGGGGGCCAATTGTTCAGGTAGGGGGCGATCAACCTCGGTTCGGGTTGATTCAGAGAACCGACCAGTCGGGTCGGCAAGGTACATCATGTGTGAAAAATACGGAAGTCACACAGAGGTTTTATGTGATGAATGGGAGAGAATGACTGTACAAGACAGGGAGAAATTCCCAAGAATAGGTAGCTTCAGTCCAGAAGTGTTACAAAATTTAAGGAGGAGGATATGTCTCATAAAATCAACAAAGAGACGAATTCAGCATCATGATTATTTACAGTTGTGGCAACAGGAAGGTGAGATACAGAGAGGTTTGGCTCTGGCGGCGGGATCTGGGGCAGTCAGGAAACTGATCGCCACAGCCCCGCCACCACCATACATAGCAGGAGAGGAGTTGATTACGGAGAGAAACGCACTGGGTTGTAAAACACAAACACTTAGTAACCCTGTAAATGTTAATGATGTTAACCAAGTAACTCATGCAAGTATTAACCCGTGCAAGTTGTACCCTGTTTTGAACTTTCCTCAGGAGTGTGATCAAGAAGACGATCCGGCAACAATTTCAGCTCTCTCTCTCGCAGCCACCATAGCAGAGACCACAGTAGGCACAGCAACACCCACAAGATTAGCGAAGGCCCCTAGCGGAGGGATAGGTGAGGTCGTGTCAACGGGTAAGTACGGCACCATGCATTATACTGAAACAATTTCACCACAAGTTGTAGAATCTACACAGAATGAGGTTGTTAGAGTTAACCCTGTTAGAGTAATAGCAGTTCCCAATGGGAAAACAGATGTATCAGGAGCCACTCCCATAAGGAACATTGCCATGTACACTCCATTTTCCCGAATGGAATTAAGAACAATAGTGTCCGAATTTCCTGACCCCAGGAAAGACTTAGTTGCTAGCCAAAAATACATCAAGGATCTAGGTAACACTGTAGAACCCAACAACAAGGATTGGCAGATACTGCTAAGAGCTTGTTTACCTTCAAATGTCGACTCAGTTCAATTCTTAGCTGATTGTGGACTAGATAAAGATGTACCACTTTCAGATGTGTACAACAAAGATAACGTAAAAAGGATAAATTTACAGCTAAAGGAGTATTTCCCAGCCGTTGTTAAATGGAACAAGATATTTTCCATTAGACAAAAAGAGTCCGAAACGGCAGCAGAATATTTCCACCGGGCACTATTAGAAATGGCAAAGTACACTGGAATAGAAGACATTAGGACCAACCCAAACCACCAAGAAGTAGCAGTATCTGTACTGATGGATGGTTTAAAGGAAACATTAAAGACTAGGGTTCAGACCACGCAACCATGTTGGCGAGGTCTGTCGGTGTCCACATTGAGAGAGGCTGCTATTGATCACGACAGAAACATCACTAGACACAGGGAGTCGCAAAGTGATAAGTTGATGTCAGTAAGTATACAGGCGCTGACCACAAGGCAGCCTGCGTATGTACCACCGAATCCTGTGGGTAAGTCAAGTGTAATAACATGTTTTTCTTGTAACAAACAGGGACACTATGCACGAGACTGTAGAACAAAGAGTGTACAAAGATCTTTTCAACCCCCTAGACAACGACACGACACACGACATTGGGAGCAGGGTCCACAGAGGCGGAATTTTGAGCCACATACAGGGGAAACAAAAAGATACCCCCCGAACAGAGATTGGCATACCTCTGGTAGTTCCCAGCTAACTCCCTCACAAGTAGTCGCTGCCAGCGGGATTCAGGGAGGTCAGCATACCCAATAGGGGTGTGGCCATACCTGTAATCTGCAGCCAGTTAAATTGATTGCCAGTCTTGAAAGTGAACCAGAGATTGCAATCAATGTAGCTGGTAAAACCTTAAACTTTCTTGTAGACACAGGGGCGGCCAAGTCAGTGATAAATTCGACAGTGGGCATGAGAACCACTGGTAGGACAGTTCCAGCCATGGGAGTAACAGGAGTAGTCCAGCACTACCCTGTTAGCAAACCAGCCGAGATTACAATAGGGCCTTTGCATACCAAGCATTCGTTTTTGCTAGCTGCATCGGCACCAACCAATCTCCTGGGAAGAGACTTACTATGTAAAATGGGTTGCGTCATTTATTGTACTCCTGAAGGTGTATTCTTGGACATTCCTGAGAATCACGCTCAGGAAGTACGAGACATGTTAGACTCCCCATCAAAATTAATGTCACATCCCATTATGACAAATAGGAATCCATCCCAAATAGAAGAGATGACATCTCAGATACCAGAGTCACTTTGGACAAAAGATGGACAGGACACTGGATTAATGGCAAACGTAGCTCCAGTAGTTGTACAAGTAAAAGATGGTAGGATAGCTCCAAAAATCCCACAGTATCCTCTGAAGCCAGAGGTGGAGTTAGGAGTTTTCCCAGTAATAGAGCGCTTGCTACAACAGGGCATTCTAGTAAGAACGTCCAGCACAGCAAATAGTCCCATCTTCCCTGTTAAAAAGAGTGGGGGGAGGGGTTACAGGCTAGTGCAGGATCTAAGGGGGATTAACAAAATAGTTGAGAGTCAGTTCCCCGTAGTGCCTAATCCAGCTGTCATCCTAATGCAAATTCCTCCCACTGCCAAATTTTTCACTGTTATTGACCTCTGCTCCGCATTCTTTTCGGTACCTCTGCACCCTGACAGCCAATATTTGTTTGCATTCACATACAGAGGAGTCCAATACACGTGGACTCGGTTACCCCAAGGTTTCATAGATAGTCCAAGTATATTTTCTCAGGCTTTGCATGATTGTTTACAGTCTTTCCAACCGGAGAGTGGATCAGTATTGATACAGTATGTAGATGATTTACTACTGTGTTCAGATTCGCTGGAAGCTTCCCTGAAGGATACGAAACAGCTCCTGTTTCATCTTTCAGACACAGGACATAAGGTTTCCAAAGACAAGTTGCAATTATGCCAAGCTAAGGTAAAATATTTGGGACACTGTTTAACACAAGGACTGAGACACCTGACCGCTGATAGAATCCAAGCCATTAGAGACATGACACTGCCACAAACCCAGCAACAGATCAGGACGTTTTTAGGAATGTGTGGGTATTGCCGTAATTGGATCCCAGGGTTTTCCATATTGGCGTTACCTTTGCAGGAAATGGTCTCCTCAAACAAACCTGATAGGATCTCGCATACAGACGAATCCGAAACAGCATTTGAGAGACTCAAACAGTGCCTAACGCAGGCGCCAGCACTAGGTATGCCAGACTATGGGAAACCCTTTGAACTATACGGAACAGAAAGTGCTGGTTGCGCAGCAGGTGTACTAACCCAAAAACACGGTGATGCCAGCAGGCCAGTTGCATACTACAGCGCTCAGCTAGACACGGTAGCGCGATCCCTCCCCACATGCTTGCGTAGCGTTGCGGCGATAGCATTGCTAGTGACAAAAAGCGAAGATGTCGTGCTAGGCCACAACCTCACAATCCATACACCACATGCGGTATCTGCCTTATTAAATTCTGCCCAAACCAGACACGTCTCATCAGCGAGGTTTACAAGATGGGAATTGGCACTAATGGCCCCAGTAAACATCACCATAAGGAGATGCAGCGCATTAAATCCTGCAACATTTCTCCCAGGTGTGCCTGGTCAGACACAAAGGGTGGAAGGTGAGAGTGATGGGGAAGGAGGATTTAATACAAAGGAAGATACCCATGATTGTATGGAATATTTGACCCAAAATTTTACCGCAAGGCCTGACATCAGTGACAATCCACTGGAAGATGCAGAACTCACGTTCTACACGGACGGCAGTTGTCACAGACAGTCAGACTCGGGAGACTTGTGTACTGGATACGCAGTCGTAGATGACCAAGACACCATAGAAGCGGAACCGCTAGGTCCACCTCACTCAGCCCAGGTTGCTGAACTGGTCGCCCTAACCAGAGCATGTGAATTGGCTAAGGGTAAGTCAGCCAATATCTACACCGATTCTAGATACGCCTTCGGGGTAGTACATGATTTCGGAGCCCTATGGCGCCTCAGAAATTTCATGACGGCAGCTGGTACACCGATAGCGCATGCAGCTTATATAAAAAGGCTTCTAACAGCGATACAGGAACCCGACAGAGTGGCTGTTATCAAATGTAAAGCACACACATATAGCCAAGACCCAGTATCCCTTGGTAACAGCCGAGCAGACGAAGCCGCAAAGCTTGCAGCTGCTACCCCCATACAGACAGACACCACACAACTGATGGTATTTAATACCATCAACACACAGAAGTTGTGTGAGATGCAGAATTTGTGTTCCACACAGGAAAAGGCAGTCTGGAAGGCAAAGGGATATGGCCAGGAGTCCTCAGGGCTCTGGACGGATGGACATGGTAAACCAGTGGCCCCCAGGACATACCTTCTATGTCTGGCTGAAGCAGCTCACGGGCTGACTCATCTAGGCAAGGAGGGGATGTGCAAATTGGTAAGAGCATACTGGTGCGCCCCAGGATTCTCCTCTCATGCGGGTAAAAGAGCAATGTCATGCCTTACCTGTCTGAGACAGAATATTGGAAAAGCAATACCTACAGAACCATCTCATGTCCCACCTGCCGGCGGCCCTTTCCAGGTAATACAAATTGACTTCATTCAATTACCCCCATGTCGAAATTTGAAATATGTACTTGTTTGTATAGATGTTTTCTCGAATTGGGTCGAAGCATTTCCAGCAGCTACAAATACCGCTATGTTTACAGCTAAGAAAATTGTGCAGGAATTTGTATGTAGATATGGTATCCCTAGAATCATTGAAAGTGATAGGGGTACCCATTTTACTGGTGATGTCTTTCAAGGAATGTGTAAATTAATGGGTATTGATAGCAAGCTGCACACTCCGTACCGTCCACAGGCGAGTGCGAAGGTCGAAAGAGTGAACAGCACTATTAAAAATAAATTGAGTAAAGTAATGGCAGAGACAGGATTGACGTGGCCAGAAGCTTTACCCATTGTTTTGTATAGCATCAGAACCACTCCCAGGTCCCCTCTTAACCTGTCCCCTTTTGAAATTCTGTTTGGTCGACAACCGCATGTCATGATTAACCCTCAGGATGATTTGAAATGTAACAATGAAGTGACTGTAAAATACTTGATTAACATGAGTAAGCAGTTGAGGAATCAAAATGATAATCTGAAGTTGGTGATTCCTGATTTACCAGATAGTAATTGTCATGACATTGAACCTGGGGATTATGTAATGATACGAAATTTTCTACGCTCAGGTTGTCTTATTGATAGATGGGAAGGACCATACCAGGTCTTATTGACTAGCACCACAGCATTGAAGGTTGCTGAGAGAGAGACTTGGGTCCATTCATCCCACTGCAAAAAGGTTGCTGATCCAGAGAAGTCCCGTGATAAGGAACAGACGGTAGAGGTTGTATCACTGGAGTGTCTGTTCCAGGAGGACTGAGGCGGCACCTGAGCCTTGAAGACCGAAAGCAGTTGTTGACTCCCTTCTCCCTTTTATTATTTTCTCCACTTCCCATCCCCTCTCCCTTAAAAATTTATTTTTCCCCCTTCTCATTCTTCTCTATTTCCTCCTCAAAGATGGACTTGCCCCAAGAGACTGTGATCCGGATTTTGATGTTAACCATGATGTTGACCAGAGCAGTCTGTTCCGGCGAAAGTACCATAGAGGTCGAGAGAGGTTCTGGAATGGGTTCCGATTATGATGATGGAGGCGCAGTTTTCCAAGATCAACCAAACCAACAAGCAAAGGCGAGTATCAGAAAACGATCCGATAGAAGAAATTGTGATGGATTGTTAGCTGAAGAAAACTGTATCTGTAGGCTCTGTGACAATTTGATTGAGGATGGGTGCATAAAGAAATGCCAATCCAGTTTTAATATCCATATGGACCGGCATCCATTGAGTGACTATCACTCCTTAGTGGGTAACGTACTAAACCAAACAGACTGTTGGGTATGCTCTCAAGTACCTCAGGGTCATAGCAAATCAGGGCTAGTACCATTTCCTTTAACGTTAGGGGAGGTACTTGAGCTAAGTGGTGGGCAGGGCCGGCTCTAGGCATGTTCGAATAGAGCGGCCGCGCAGGGCGCCACCCTTAATGGGCGCCACGCGCTGGCGCCGCCATATTCGATGCTGGAGCCGGCCCTGTGTGTGTGCTGCTGCAGCATTTGGCGGTCGCGCTGTGTATGCGCGCTGCGCGGCGCCGGTATCTAACGTCAGACGCCGGCGCCGCGCATAGCCCGCCTGCACAAGTGGCCGCCCGCCAGCCCGGACCCAGGCTCAGGCTCAGGCTCACTCGCCCGGCCTCCCGCCCGCCCGCCAGCGCTCCCACACAGGCGGACAGCAGTACTCCTCCCCAGCGCCGCAGGTATTTTTTTTTTTGGGGGGGGGGGGGGGAGATCCGCACTGTGGGGGCATTTCTGGCACACGGGGCATTTTTGGTTATGTGGGGGCATTTCTGGCACTGTAGGGGCATTTCTGGCTCTGTGGGGGGCATTTCTGGCACTGTGGGGGCATTTCTGGCACTGTGGGGGCATTGCATATCTGGCTCTGTGGGGGCATATTTGGCACTGTGGGGGCATATCAGGCACTGTGGGGACATATCTGGCCCTGTGGGGGCATATCAGGCACTGTGGGGACATATCTGGCACTGTGGGGGCATTTCTGGCACTGTGGGGGCATTTCTGGCACTGTGGGGGCATTTATCTGGCTCTGTGGGGGCATTTATCTGGCTCTGTGGGGGCATTTATCTGGCACTGTGGGGGCATTTCTGGCACTGTGGGGGCATTTCTGGCACTGTGGGGGCATTTCTGGCACTGTAGGGGCATTTATCTGGCTCTGTGGGGGCATTTATCTGGCTCTGTGGGGGCATTTATCTGGCACTGTGGGGGCATTTCTGGCACTGTGGGGGCATTTCTGGCACTGTGGGGGCATTTCTGGCACTGTAGGGGCATTTATCTGGCTCTGTGGGGGCATTTATCTGGCTCTGTGGGGGCATTTATCTGGCACTGTGGGGGCATTTCTGGCACTGTGGGGGCATTTCTGGCACTGTGGGGGCATATCAGGCACTGTGGGGACATATCAGGCACTGTGGGGGCATATCTGGCACTGTGGGGGCATATCTGGCACTGTGGGGGCATATCTGGCACTGTGGGGGCATATCTGGCTCTGTGGGGGCATTTATCTGGCTCTGTGGGGGCATTTATCTGGCACTGTGGGGGCATTTATCTGGCACTGTGGGGGCATTTCTGGCACCGTGGGGGCATATCTGGCACCGTGGGGGCATATCTGGCACTGTGGGGGCATATCTGGCACTGTGGGGGCATTTATCTGGCACTGTGGGGGCATTTATCTGGCACTGTGGGGGCATTTATCTGGCACTGTGGGGGCATATCTGGCTCTGTGGGGGCATTTATCTGGCTCTGTGGGGGCATTTATCTGGCTCTGTGGGGGCATTTATCTGGCACTGTGGGGGCATTTCTGGCACTGTGGGGGCATATCTGGCACTGTGGGGGCATTTATCTGGCTCTGTGGGGGCATTTATGTATCAGGCACCGTGGGGGCATTTATGTATCAGGCACCGTGGGGGCATTTATGTATCAGGCACCGTGGGGGCATTTATGTATCATGCACCGTGGGGGCATTTATGTATCATGCACCGTGGGGGCATTTATGTATCAGGCACCGTGGGGACATTTATGTATCTGGCACCGTGGGGGCATTTATGTATCTGGCACCGTGGGGGCATTTATGTATCAGGCACCGTGGGGGCATTTATGTATCAGGCACCGTGGGGACATTTATGTATCTGGCACCGTGGGGGCATTTATGTATCAGGCACCGTGGGGGCATTTATGTATCAGGCACCGTGGGGGCATTTATGTATCAGGCACCGTGGGGGCATTTATGTATCTGGCACCGTGGGGGCATTTATGTATCTGGCACCGTGGGGGCATTTATGTATCTGGCACCGTGGGGGCATTTATGTATCTGGCACCGTGGGGGCATTTATGTATCTGGCACCGTGGGGGCATTTCTTGCACTGTGGGGGCATTTCTTGCACTGTGGGGACATTTCTTGCACTGTGGGGGCATATCTTGCACTGTGAGGGCATTAATGTATGTGGCACTGTGGGGGCATATCTGCGCTGTGGGGGCATTTATCCATCTGGAACTGTGTGGCCATTTATGTAGCTGGCACTGCTGGGGGGCATGTCACGTGTAGCTGGCACTGCTGGGGGGCATGTCATGTGTAGCTGGCACTGCTGGGGGGCATATCATGTAGTGTTCCCGCTAGGCGTCTGTGGCTGGGCAGTGTGTCTCAGTACTCTACCTGGCGCAATGTGTCTAACGTGCTCTTATAGGAGGTTCTACCTGGTGCAATGTGTATTAGCTGCACTACTGTGTGGTGTAATGTGAATTGCCACTATAATGTGGCTACGCACCTTCCCCACGAAGTAACTCCCCTAAATTTTTGCTGCGCGCCTTCGGCGCGCACTGTCCATACTTTAGCGTGTGGAAATGGGAACAACAAGCATTACAGTATGTACATCATTTTGCCCACCTAACTTAAAAATGTGCCCTCCCTGTGATCAGCAACCTGCCCTAAAAAGTGAACACTAGCACGTGTAGCTGGCACTGCTGGAGGGCATGTCATGTGTAGCTGGCACTGCTGGGGGACGAGACCACGCCCACTTTTCAAGAGGCCACGCCCACTTTTCCAGGAACGCGCGCGCCTTCGGCGCGCGCATGGGGGGGGGGGGGCACTTTTACATTTTCTCGCTCAGGGTGCTAGTAGGCCTGGAGCCGGCCCTGGTGGTGGGAGACCGGTGGACTGGAGGTTTAACATCTCCAGCCCTCCTAGTTTGAAGCTCCACCAATACCATGTGGATAGGTCCCTCTTATGTTTTAATATCTCCAATCCCCGTAAGCCGGGAAATTGGGAAGTGTCATGGAGCAACCTTACCATGACCTTTTCACACAGAGCAGATAGAATGCCTACAGATACAGAGCTTGTACGCCACATAGCCAGTAGAGGAAAATCTTTCCGGTATCGATATACCTTAGGAAATAGGATTACTAGAGTTGGAGAAGTATCACCAGGATACTGTGCACATATCGTACAAACCGATACGTGCATTAAGCAGATGGAAGAATTAGGGTCAGGAGAGTTCACCTGGAAGGTGTGTAATATGGTAATGTCCTTCTCTGTCCCATATGTTCTCCCCGATGATGCATATTTCATATGCGGGAGAAAGGCGTACAAGTGGCTTGCCCCAAACTCTGAAGGATTGTGTTATATTGGAAAAGTATTGCCTGAAGTGATGACTGTTACACATGACAAAATGAAGGACATACACCGTGGTGCCCAAGCTCCTTATACTCACACTCATTACGAGCACCGAGTTAAAAGACAACTGTCAGAAAGGTTAGAGCATCCGGCCTCTGATCTTATCCATGAATCCACCGGGATTCAAGTTCTGGTAGCGTTAGATTTCACTCGCACCGCTCGAGGAGTGATGAATTATAGATACATTTCCGCACTCGCCAATTTGTTAGATAATATCACTGAAATGTATGATGACACGTTCAGATACACTGGAAGAGAACTTCAAGCTTATAAAACAGAACTAGTTCAGCATAGGATGGTTCTTAATTATCTTACAGCAGTAACGGGCGGATATTGTGTTACATTGGCAATACAGTACGGCATAAAGTGTTGCACGTATATCACAAATAGCACCGAGGATCCGGTAGAGGTCATAGACCAAAAGATGGACGATATTCTCCAATTGAAGTGGGAATTTCGTCGAAAACACAATCTCACCCTTGCTGCTGTAGGTAATGAGCTGACTGGTTGGGTGTCATGGTTGAACCCGCGAAATTGGTTCTCCGGTTTAGGAGACTGGGCACAAGGAGTCATAATGGATGTTGGAAAGTTTCTCCTATGTATCATAGGTGTTGTTATATCTATTGGATTGATATTTAGATGCGGGCAGGCTTTAATGAGGTGCAAACAAAGTACAAAAGTGATGAGCTTGAGGAGTGAGGAAACTGTAATTAACCTGGATTTGATTTATGACCCAATGATAGAAACCAGGATGTGATGAAAAAATGCGATTATACGGTCCGTTTCTTTCACCTGTTTTTCTGCTTTTCTCCAAGATACAAAGACCCCCTTGGACGAGGAAGTTGACGAGACGCTATACAGACAACAGACAAGCACCAAAGATGAAGTTTTGACCACTTGAGAAATGGACATTTGATGAACTTTGCCATGGATCCCCAGTTTCCCTAGTATTTTTAAACTCACGCTAGCCCAAAATTTTTTGTAAATCTGATGGCACTGACAAAGCTATTTGCTCATGCCCAAGGAGCAATACAGCGCAAAGAAGACGACTCTCAACAGATACCGAACAAAAACTTCAACAACAGATGTACATTTCCCTGACATAGAATATCATTGCATTTCCCATAAGTGTTCTTTATCTTCATCTCTACAACCCTCAGGTAATAACACACATAGTATAGGGAATACAGGCACAGATATCAGCAATCACATATTCCCCCATTCATGTATCATCAACTAAAATGTGCTCCCCATCTTGTTCAAAAGCCGAAAAGAGCTCGGTAAAGTTTGACAGCCCATCCACAGACCTGTACCACGGGATAAGAAGGAATTCAAATGTATACTTCGCAATACCTCGAAGCTTGATTTACCACACGTACGGCACGATGATACATGACCCTCCAAACATGGACTCATACACACATGCTTCTGCTTTCTCACTAGGTCATACCCTCTTCACACCTACTCCACTCTTCTTCCTTTCCCCACCATGGAAATCAATTAACCCCTGACTTATATTTTTCTCCTTTTGAAATGTTTTAGAAGGTGGCAGTTATTATTGACTGCCAAAGGGTGGACTGTCAAAGTCAGAAAAATATCCCTATACACGCTGCCATATTTGCACCTCACGCTGGTCCGCGCTGCGCATGCGTGCGCTTTCCCGTGATAGCGCATACCCGCTGATGCGTGCACCCGCTCGCATCGGTATGCGTATTTACGGTAAAGAGTATGTAGTCGTAGCGTGCGACCCAATCGTTACATATTTCCACAATTAATGTAGTTTGTAGATCATGGTCCCTTTGATAGATTCTGAAAGTTTGGTTAATATAGAATGTCCCTGAATGGAGGAATCCCTCTTTGTATTGTGCGAAGGGTCTAACAGGAATCATACAGCAGTGTTTGGTACCCATCGGAAGAGTATTTAATTAGCAATATTCCGGTGTTGGTTTGGAGCGTATTAATCGCTCGTGCGAATAGTTATGGACATAAGAAGTTTATGTCCATTACTATTATTTACTCATACTCAGGTATGCGGCGGGAAACCTAGTTTCCCACCCACCTGAGCTGTTTGAAATCGTCACAGCCCACCTGTATGAATCACCCTATGACCTTTTGTTATAATGCGAAGCCGAATTCCTGCGTCCAATGGACAATGAGGTTGTAGGGACCATTAGATTGCATTGTGTGAGTAGCATAAAAGACAGGCCTGTGGCATCCAGCTTTCACTTCTCATCAAACGGTTCTCATTGCTGATAATCGGGAAGCTGGATGTCCAGAGGCGCATGCGATCACACCCTTTGTGCGTAAGTTTCTCTCCGTAATCATATTGTCTTACTGTGAGCCAATCTCTCTCTCTCTCTCTCTCCCTTCTCTTTCTCTCGTATCTCCCATTGACTAGTATTGTATTGTATTAGATCAGCATAGTATTGTATTGTATTTCTTGTATAGTTATTTGGTTAGGAAGTCTCTGTTATATTGTAGTGTATCATTTGTACTGTGATTCTTTTTGCAAGTATAATAGTTATAATACAGATAATAGGCTTTGGACCCTAAACCAGTATCTGTGTATTTCCTATAGTTTTAAGTGTTCACTTGAGCGTCGGTGACGCTCAAGCAGCTTTGTAGTTAATCAGGTTACACAAGGTTGCACTTACACCCTGTATTCACATTAAGGTATTCTGTGTATTTCATTAATAATAGGTTTAGACATAAAAGTATAGCGTTGTGAGCGTCTGCGCCGCTGGTGATCTCCTCGTGGTCTCGAGCGTCCGCTACGCCATAGCGAATCATTACTCTAGTCATCACCAATAACGTGCTGTCCTGTGATCACTGGGCCGTGAGCGAACGTGACGCTTGAGCGTCTCGCCTACGGCTAAGCGATCGTTACGCAACTAGCGTACCCTTACGGTACTTCTTAAGTAAACAGCGTACTGTGTTCTTAGACTTCATTAAGGGTTGTTTATACGACAAAGGAATTTAACATTGTCACAAGCATGTAATCACTAGTGACATTTCCCATCATCACTGCGCGCACATCATGGGTACACACTAGGCTATGGGGGGTCATTCCGAGTTGATCGCTAGCTGCATTCGTTTGCTGTGCAGCGATGAGGCAAAAAAAACGGCACTTCTGCGCATACATATGCGGCGCAAGGCGCACACACGACGTACTATTACAACAAACTATGTAGTTTCACACAGGGTCTAGCAAAGCTTTTCAGTAGCACTGCTGGCCGCAGAGTGATTGACCTGAAGTGGGCGTTTCTGGGTGTCAACTGACCGTTTTCAGGGAGTGTTCAGAAACACGCAGGAGTGGCAGAAAAAACGCAGTCGTGGCTGGGCGAACGCAGGGCGTGTTTGTGACCTCAAAACAGGAACTGAACAGTCTGAAGTCATCGCAAGCGCTGAGTAGGTTTTGAGAAACTGCACAAAAAAACTTTGTAGCCGCTCTGCGATTCTTTCGTTCGCACTTCTGCTAAGCTAAAATACACTCCCAGTGGGAGGCAGCATAGCGTTTGCACGGCTGCTAAAAACTGCTAGCGAGCGAACAACTCGGAATGACCACCTATGTACCCAATATATCATTCCGATACACGTCGGAGCGATATATCGGACGATATGTCAGTGTGTACCCGGCTTGAGCTTTTATATTGCCATTTCTCCAAAACCTAACAATGGGTTCTGTAAATATATAATAACTAATACAATTCTGTAACATGATATGTATTCATTTCACACATCACTATTATTTATTAATTTTTTATATCAATCTTTGGCCCCGATGATAAAGCCTAATAATTATCTTATTTAAAACACTCTAAAAGGTTAAAGAACACAGTACGCAATTGACGTATGGAATACCGTAGGAGTACGCACGTTGCGTATCAAACGCTTAGCCGTGGTCGAGACACACGAGCGGCACGTTCGCTCACGGCTTAGAGCGTACAGGCAAGCACGCTATAGGCTGCCGACTAACGTAATGACACGCTATCAGCGTAGCGGACGCTCGGGAACACGAGGAGATCACAAGCGGCGCTGACGCTCACAGTGTAAAACCTCTATAACTATACCATAAACAATATACTTATACTGTAAACCCTTGTGCAGTGATAAGGTGTAAATGCAACACAGTGTAACTTTGTTAGTTTAAAAGCTGTATGAGCGTATGTGACGCTCTGAGAACCCCTTAGCAATATAATAAAACACTAATACCGTTCTAAGGGTCTAACGCCTTTTAAGGAAATTAATGAACGTTCAATCGCAAAAGAATAATACAGTACAAGTCATACACTACCAAAATAACATAAAATATCTAACCAAGTAACTACACATAAAATACAATAAAGATACAATTACTCTAAAAGGGGGAAGGAGAGAGAGAGAGAGAGAGAGTGAGAGAGAGAGAGAGAGAGAGAGAGAGAGAGAGAACGAGAGAGAATGGCTTATAACAATAAAGACAATATGATTGCAGAGAAACTTACGCATAAAGGGAAACAATCGCATGCGCCTTCTGGATGTCCAGCTCCCGATTATCAGTGATGAGAACCGTTGAAGAGAATAGAGAGCTGGCCCAGATCGGCTTGTCCTTTTATACACTACACACAATACAGTACAATGGCCCCTACATTCTTATTGTTCATTGGACACAGGAATTCGTCTTCGCATTATAACAAAAGGTCATAGGTTGATTCATACAGGTGGGCTGTGACTATTCCTAACTGCTCAGGTGGGTGGGAAACTGGGTTTCCCGCCGCATGGGTAATAAAGTGCAAATACAGTAAATGTTCATAAACTTCTTATGTCCATAACTATTCGCACGAGCGATTAATCCGCTTCAAACCAACACCGGAATATTGCTAATTAAATACTCTTCCGATGGATACTAAACACCGCTGTATAACCCCTGTCTGACCCTTCGTATCAAACAAAGAGGGATCTCTTTGTCTATGAACATGCTACATTAACTAAACTTTCAGATTCTATCAAAGGGACCATAATCTACAAAATACATTATATGGTTGAAATATGTTACGATTGAGTCGCACGCTAGACGTATACAAACTCTACCGTAAATGCGCATACCGTGCGCCCGCGGGTGCACGCAACAGCGAGTATGCGCACGCACGGGAGAGCTCATGCACGCGCAGCGGGGACACGCATGAGGTGCAAATATGGCAGTGTGTAGCGTGATATTTTTCTGACTTTGACACCGATTTATCAAGCGTTGGAGAGTGATAAATTGCACAGTGATAAAGTACCAACCAACCAGCTCCTACCTGTCATGTTACAGGTTGTGTTTGAAAAATGACAGTTGGGAGCTGATTGGTTGGTCCTTGATCACTGTGCAATTTATCACTCTCCAAGGCTTGATAAATCTGGGCCTATATGTCTTTATAAAGTTTTGATCTATTATGCAGCACTGTACATGGAAGGAATCATGACGCCACATAAACAAATGATGTACAATGCAACAGTGGCGTCACAAGGGGGGTGCGGGGGGTGCGGCCCGCTCCCGGGTGTCACCCGCCGAGGGGTGACACCAAAATGCCAGCTCCTGCTTAGAGACAGGAGCTGGGTGCTGCACTGTTACATTATGTGCAGCACCCGGCTCCTGTCACTCTGTAGGAGCCAGCACTGCAAGCACAGCACTCCCCGGGAGTGAGCCTACACCTCCTAAACCCCCCAAGTGACAAAAAAAACGGGTGTCGGGACGCGAAGCTCCGCCCCTTCTCAGAAAGCACCGCCCCTTTCCAGTCATTCAAGCAGTGAAAACGGATGCCAGCCCGTGAAGCCCCGCCCCTTCTCGTGAAGCCCCACCCCCTCTTTTGCCGCCGCACCGGGTGTCCAAGAGGTGAGTGACGCCTCTGCAATGCAATGACATGAAACTGAAGGTAAAGCATACTTGCCTACTCTCCCGGAAGCTGCGGGAGGCTCCCGTTATTTAGGGTAGCCCCCCGCACCCCCGGAAGAGTAAGCAGGTCTCCCGCATCCTGCTTGCATGCTAGCGCTGCGGGCAGGATGGAGAGATACTCTTACGTGTTTGCGGGTCCGTAGAGTGGGGAAGGGGTTAAAGTGACACGAATCGCATCATTTTAGCCCCGCACCCTGGATGTGTGGGCTGGGCTTGTTGATGTCACAGCCCGGCCCCACCCACTGAAGTCTCCTGCAGCGTCTCCTCTCCGGCCTTCTCCTGGAGAGGAAAAATTCAAAGTAGGCAAGTATGAGGTAAAGACAGTATCGGACTGGGGCATGAAGGGCCCACTGGGGGAATGCAGTTATAGGTGCCCATACTTAGGGGTGTGGCCAGCCTACAAAGGGGGTGTGGCCAGCCTCCACAGAGGCTTGAAATACACAATAGTTTAGTGCAGTGTAATGCGACATATCTACCATGTATAATACAAATGCACAGTCTGGAACCTGATCCCTAGAGGAAAGAGTGGGCCCTCAGGCAGTGGGGCCTTCCGGTGGTTTCCCTGGTACCCCTGTGGGCCAGTCCAACCCTGGGTAAAGATAACCCTGACACAAACTAAGGAATGCTACTGTTTTGTATAACTGAGAGCCTGGATTCAGCCAGTCCAGCAGAACCCGACTACATTCTATAGAGAAAAAATATCTGTATATGAACAGTAACGAGGGATAAGACATCACTAACACAGAAAGAATGCAGAAACACAGCAATCTTCCTGAAGAAGAGTAATGTGGCAGCACAATACACCCCATGGTTTCTACAAACATCAGGTAGGTGTAAAAGAAGTGTGAGAAAAGGCTGGACTAGACACCTGATACCCTGACTCACACTTTCTTTGACCCCAGAAAGAGCAGATGTTCAGGTTCCCCTACCACCTGCTCATCTGCGTTTGCCAGTAACACTTGTAGCAATACTGCAATACTGCAGGCCTATGCTTAGGGAAAAGCTGTATTTCAGCTACATATTCCCTTTTAGGCAACTTCTTCAATTACAATGTATTATTGGTATTCATGTTTATTTTTATTTATTTGAAACCTACCTATCCCACTGTGCTGACCAATAAGGATGTATTATTCAGAAAAATCAGTCCCTGGCCCAGAGGAGCTTACAATCTAATTGACCCTATCGCAGGCACACAAATGTACAGTGCATCCGGATGCCCATAACACAAAAAAATCCACAATTTGTGTGATTTAAAATGAAAATAAAATGTGTTTATATATATATATATATATATATATATATATATACAGGTTGAGTATCCCATATCCATATATTCCGAAATACGGAATATTCCGAAATACGGACTTTTTTGAGTGAGAGTAAAATAGTGAAACCTTTGTTTTTTGATGTCTCAATGTACACAAAATTTGTTTAATACACAAAGTTATTAAAAATATTGTATTAAATGACCATCAGGCTATGTGTATAAGGTGTATATGAAACATAAATGAATTGTGTGAATGTAGACACACTTTGTTTAATGCACAAAGTTATAAAAAATATTGGCTAAAATGACCTTCAGGTTGTGTGTATAAGGTGTATATGTAACATAAATGCATTCTGTGCTTATATTTAGGTCCCATCACCATGATATCTCACTATGGTATGCAATTATTCCAAAATACGGAAAAATCCCATATCCAAAGTACCTCTGGTCCCACTCCCAAGCATTTTGGATAAGGGAGACTCAACCTGTATATATAAATATATATATATATATATATATATATATATATATACAGTTTCAAGTCAGCCGGCACACATAAATAATAGAGATGAGCGCCTGAAATTTTTCGGGTTTTGTGTTTTGGTTTTGGGTTCGGTTCCGCGGCCGTGTTTTGGGTTCGACCGCGTTTTGGCAAAACCTCACCGAATTTTTTTTGTCGGATTCGGGTGTGTTTTGGATTCGGGTGTTTTTTTCAAAAAACACTAAAAAACAGCTTAAATCATAGAATTTGGGGGTCATTTTGATCCCAAAGTATTATTAACCTCAAAAACCATAATTTACACTCATTTTCAGTCTATTCTGAATACCTCACACCTCACAATATTATTTTTAGTCCTAAAATTTGCACCGAGGTCGCTGTGTGAGTAAGATAAGCGACCCTAGTGGCCGACACAAACACCGGGCCCATCTAGGAGTGGCACTGCAGTGTCACGCAGGATGTCCCTTCCAAAAAACCCTCCCCAAACAGCACATGACGCAAAGAAAAAAAGAGGCGCAATGAGGTAGCTGTGTGAGTAAGATTAGCGACCCTAGTGGCCGACACAAACACCGGGCCCATCTAGGAGTGGCACTGCAGTGTCACGCAGGATGGCCCTTCCAAAAAACCCTCCCCAAACAGCACATGACGCAAAGAAAAAAAGAGGCGCAATGAGGTAGCTGACTGTGTGAGTAAGATTAGCGACCCTAGTGGCCGACACAAACACCGGGCACATCTAGGAGTGGCACTGCAGTGTCACGCAGGATGTCCCTTCCAAAAAACCCTCCCCAAACAGCACATGACGCAAAGAAAAAAAGAGGCGCAATGAGGTAGCTGTGTGAGTAAGATTAGCGACCCTAGTGGCCGACACAAACACCGGGCCCATCTAGGAGTGGCACTGCAGTGTCACGCAGGGTGTCCCTTCCAAAAAACCCACCCCAATCAGCACATGATGCAAAGAAAAAGAAAAGAAAAAAGAGGTGCAAGATGGAATTATCCTTGGGCCCTCCCACCCACCCTTATGTTGTATAAACAAAACAGGACATGCACACTTTAACCAACCCATCATTTCAGTGACAGGGTCTGCCACACGACTGTGACTGATATGACGGGTTGGTTTGGACCCCCCCCAAAAAAGAAGCAATTAATCTCTCCTTGCACAAACTGGCTCTACAGAGGCAAGATGTCCACCTCATCTTCACCCTCCGATATATCACCGTGTACATCCCCCTCCTCACAGATTATCAATTCGTCCCCACTGGAATCCACCATCTCAGCTCCCTGTGTACTTTGTGGAGGCAATTGCTGCTGGTCAATGTCTCCGCGGAGGAATTGATTATAATTCATTTTAATGAACATCATCTTCTCCACATTTTCTGGATGTAACCTCGTACGCCGATTGCTGACAAGGTGAGCGGCGGCACTAAACACTCTTTCGGAGTACACACTTGTGGGAGGGCAACTTAGGTAGAATAAAGCCAGTTTGTGCAAGGGCCTCCAAATTGCCTCTTTTTCCTGCCAGTATAAGTACGGACTGTGTGACGTGCCTACTTGGATGCGGTCACTCATATAATCCTCCACCATTCTATCAATGTTGAGAGAATCATATGCAGTGACAGTAGACGACATGTCCGTAATCGTTGTCAGGTCCTTCAGTCCGGACCAGATGTCAGCATCAGCAGTCGCTCCAGACTGCCCTGCATCACCGCCAGCGGGTGGGCTCGGAATTCTGAGCCTTTTCCTCGCACCCCCAGTTGCGGGAGAATGTGAAGGAGGAGATGTTGACAGGTCGCGTTCCGCTTGACTTGACAATTTTGTCACCAGCAGGTCTTTCAACCCCAGCAGACCTGTGTCTGCCGGAAAGAGAGATCCAAGGTAGGCTTTAAATCTAGGATCGAGCACGGTGGCCAAAATGTAGTGCTCTGATTTCAACAGATTGACCACTCGTGAATCCTTGTTAAGCGAATTAAGGGCTGCATCCACAAGTCCCACATGCCTAGCGGAATCGCTCCGTGTTAGCTCCTTCTTCAATGCCTCCAGCTTCTTCTGCAAAAGCCTGATGAGGGGAATGACCTGACTCAGGCTGGCAGTGTCTGAACTGACTTCACGTGTGGCAAGTTCAAAGGGCATCAGAACCTTGCACAACGTTGAAATCATTCTCCACTGCACTTGAGACAGGTGCATTCCATCTCCTATATCGTGCTCAATTGTATAGGCTTGAATGGCCTTTTGCTGCTCCTCCAACCTCTGAAGCATATAGAGGGTTGAATTCCACCTCGTTACCACTTCTTGCTTCAGATGATGGCAGGGCAGGTTCAGTAGTTTTTGGTGGTGCTCCAGTTTTCTGTACGTGGTGCCTGTACGCCGAAAGTGTCCCGCAATTCTTCTGGCCACCGACAGCATCTCTTGCACGGCCCTGTCGTTTTTTAAAAAATTCTGCACCACCAAATTCAAGGTATGTGCAAAACATGGGACGTGCTGGAATTGGCCCAGATTTAATGCACACACAATATTGCTGCCGTTGTCCGATGCCACAAATCCACAGGAGAGTCCAATTGGGGTAAGCCATTCCGCGATGATCTTCCTCAGTTGCCGTAAGAGGTTTTCAGCTGTGTGCGTATTCTGGAAAGCGGTGATACAAAGCGTAGCCTGCCTAGGAAAGAGTTGGCGTTTGCGAGATGCTGCTACTGGTGCCGCCGCTGCTGTTCTTGCGGCGGGAGTCCATACATCTACCCAGTGGGCTGTCACAGTCATATAGTCCTGACCCTGCCCTGCTCCACTTGTCCACATGTCCGTGGTTAAGTGGACATTGGGTACAGCTGCATTTTTTAGGACACTGGTGACTCTTTTTCTGAGGTCTGTGTACATTTTCGGTATCGCCTGCCTAGAGAAATGGAACCTAGATGGTATTTGGTACCGGGGACACAGTACCTCCAACAAGTCTCTAGTTGGCTCTGCAGTAATGATGGATACCGGAACCACGTTTCTCACCACCCAGGATGCCAAGGCCTCAGTTATCCGCTTTGCAGTAGGATGACTGCTGTGATATTTCATCTTCCTCGCAAAGGACTGTTGAACAGTCAATTGCTTACTGGAAGTAGTACAAGTGGGCTTACGACTTCCCCTCTGGGATGACCATCGACTCCCAGCGGCAACAACAGCAGCGCCAGCAGCAGTAGGCGTTACACGCAAGGATGCATCGGAGGAATCCCAGGCAGGAGAGGACTCGTCAGACTTGCCAGTGACATGGCCTGCAGGACTATTGGCATTCCTGGGGAAGGAGGAAATTGACACTGAGGGAGTTGGTGGGGTGGTTTGCGTGAGCTTGGTTACAAGAGGAAGGGATTTACTGGTCAGTGGACTGCTTCCGCTGTCACCCAAAGTTTTTGAACTTGTCACTGACTTATTATGAATGCGCTGCAGGTGACGTATAAGGGAGGATGTTCCGAGGTGGTTAACGTCCTTACCCCTACTTATTACAGCTTGACAAAGGGAACACACGGCTTGACACCTGTTGTCCGCATTTGTGGTGAAATACCTCCACACCGAAGAGCTGATTTTTTTGGTATTTTCACCTGGCATGTCAACGGCCATATTCCTCCCACGGACAACAGGTGTCTCCCCGGGTGCCTGACTTAAACAAACCACCTCACCATCAGAATCCTCCTGGTCAATTTCCTCCCCAGCGCCAGCAACACCCATATCCTCCTCATCCTGGTGTACTTCAACACTGACATCTTCAATCTGACTATCAGGAACTGGACTGCGGGTGCTCCTTCCAGCACTTGCAGGGGGCATGCAAATAGTGGAAGGCGCATGCTCTTCACGTCCAGTGTTGGGAAGGTCAGGCATCGCAAACGACACAATTGGACTCTCCTTGTGGATTTGGGATTTCAAAGAACGCACAGTTCTTTGCGGTGCTTTTGCCAGCTTGAGTCTTTTCAGTTTTCTAGCGAGAGGCTGAGTGCTTCCATCCTCATGTGAAGCTGAACCACTAGCCATGAACATAGGCCAGGGCCTCAGCCGTTCCTTGCCACTCCGTGTGGTAAATGGCATATTGGCAAGTTTACGCTTCTCCTCCGACAATTTTATTTTAGGTTTTGGAGTCCTTTTTTTTCTGATATTTGGTGTTTTGGATTTGACATGCTCTGTACTATGACATTGGGCATCGGCCTTGGCAGACGACGTTGCTGGCATTTCATCGTCTCGGCCATGACTAGTGGCAGCAGCTTCAGCACGAGGTGGAAGTGGATCTTGATCTTTCCCTAATTTTGGAACCTCAACTTTTTTGTTCTCCATATTTTATAGGCAGAACTAAAAGGCACCTCAGGTAAACAATGGAGATGGATGGATTGGATACTAGTATACAATTATGGACGGACTGCCACGGTTAGGTGGTATAAAAAAACCACGGTTAGGTGGTATATATTATAATAATAATACAATTATGGATGGACGGACTGCCTGCCGACTGCCGACACAGAGGTAGCCACAGCCGTGAACTACCGCACTGTACACTGGTTGATAAAGAGATAGTAGTATACTCGTAACAATTAGGATGACACTATGACGGTATAAAGAATGAAAAAAAAACCACGGTTAGGTGGTAGGTATATAATAATAAATAATACAATTCTGGTCGGACGGACTGCCTGCCGTGTGCCGACACAGAGGTAGCCACAGCCGTGAACTACCGCACTGTACACTGGTTGATAAAGAGATAGTAGTATACTCGTAACAATTAGGATGACACTATGACGGTATAAAGAATGAAAAAAAAAACCACGGTTAGGTGGTAGGTATATAATAATAAATAATACAATTCTGGTCGGACGGACTGCCTGCCGTGTGCCGACACAGAGGTAGCCACAGCCGTGAACTACCGCACTGTACACTGGTTGATAAAGAGATAGTAGTATACTCGTAACAATTAGGATGACACTATGACGGTATAAAGAATGAAAAAAAAACCACGGTTAGGTGGTAGGTATATAATAATAAATAATACAATTCTGGTCGGACGGACTGCCTGCCGTGTGCCGACACAGAGGTAGCCACAGCCGTGAACTACCGCACTGTACACTGGTTGATAAAGAGATAGTAGTATACTCGTAACAATTAGGATGACACTATGACGGTATAAAGAATGAAAAAAAAAACCACGGTTAGGTGGTAGGTATATAATAATAAATAATACAATTCTGGTCGGACGGACTGCCTGCCGTGTGCCGACACAGAGGTAGCCACAGCCGTGAACTACCGCACTGTACACTGGTTGATAAAGAGATAGTAGTATACTCGTAACAATTAGGATGACACTATGACGGTATAAAGAATGAAAAAAAAAACCACGGTTAGGTGGTAGGTATATAATAATAAATAATACAATTCTGGTCGGACGGACTGCCTGCCGTGTGCCGACACAGAGGTAGCCACAGCCGTGAACTACCGCACTGTACACTGGTTGATAAAGAGATAGTAGTATACTCGTAACAATTAGGATGACACTATGACGGTATAAAGAATGAAAAAAAAAACCACGGTTAGGTGGTAGGTATATAATAATAAATAATACAATTCTGGTCGGACGGACTGCCTGCCGTGTGCCGACACAGAGGTAGCCACAGCCGTGAACTACCGCACTGTACACTGGTTGATAAAGAGATAGTAGTATACTCGTAACAATTAGGATGACACTATGACGGTATAAAGAATGAAAAAAAAACCACGGTTAGGTGGTAGGTATATAATAATAAATAATACAATTCTGGTCGGACGGACTGCCTGCCGTGTGCCGACACAGAGGTAGCCACAGCCGTGAACTACCGCACTGTACACTGGTTGATAAAGAGATAGTAGTATACTCGTAACAATTAGGATGACACTATGACGGTATAAAGAATGAAAAAAAAACCACGGTTAGGTGGTAGGTATATAATAATAAATAATACAATTCTGGTCGGACGGACTGCCTGCCGTGTGCTGACACAGAGGTAGCCACAGCCGTGAACTACCGCACTGTACTGTGTCTGCTGCTAATATAGACTGGTTGATATTTAAAGAGATATTAGTAGTATACAACAATACTATACTGGTGGTCAGGCACTGGTCACCACTCCTGCAGCAAAAGTGTGCACTGTTAATTAATATAATTGTACTCCTGGCTCCTGCTAACAACCTGCAGTGCTCCCCAGTCTCCCCCACAATTAATTATAAGCTTTTAATTTATACATTGATGACTGTGCAGCACACTGGGCTGAGCTGAGTGCACACAGACTGAGTCACACTGTGTGACTGACTGTGCTGTGTATCGGTTTTTTTTTCAGGCAGAGAACGGATATAGCAGAGAGAAGTGAACGGATATATTATATTAAATAAAAGTTAACTAGCAACTGCACTGGTCACTGACTGTGGTAAACTAACTCTGTCTGCGACTCTGCACAATCTCTCTCTCTCTATCTAATCTATCTCTATTCTAATGGAGAGGACGCCAGACACGTCCTCTCCCTATCAATCTCAATGCACGAGTGAAAATGGCGGCGACGCGCGGCTCCTTATATAGAATCCGAGTCTCGCGATAGAATCCGAGCCTCGCGAGAATCCGACAGCGTCATGATGACGTTCGGGCGCGCTCGGGTTAACCGAGCAAGGCGGGAAGATCCGAGTCGCTCGGACCCGTGAAAAAAAACATGAAGTTCGGGCGGGTTCGGATTCCGAGGAACCGAACCCGCTCATCTCTAATAAATAAGTGATAAATGGCTCCGGTGCCCTGATCCAAGTCGGGTCTGGGACTCAGGATCGACAGCAAAAAGGTCGACAAACCTTAGGTCGACGCCAATTGGTCGACACACCTTAGGTCGACATGGACAACAGGTCGACATGGACAAAAGGTCGACATGGAAAAAGGTCGACATGAGTTTTTTGTTGTTGTTTTTTTGTGTCGTTTTCTTCGTAGAGTGACCGGGAACCCCAATTAGTGCACCGCGTCCCCTCGCATGGCTCGCTTCGCTCGCCATGCTTCGGGCATGGTGCCTTCGCTCCGCTACCGCTTCGCTCGGCACAGATTACCGTTCCGATCGTAGTCCACGTGGATCGTTAAGTATGAAAAGGTTCCAAAAAAGAAAAAAATTGTGAAAAACTCATGTCGACCTTTTTCCATGTCGACCTTGTTCCTGTCGACCTTTTGTCCATGTCGACCTAAGATTTGTCGACCAATTGGCGTCGACCTAAGGTTTGTCGACCTTTTTGCTGTCGATCTGGAGTCCGGATACCATCCAAGTCATGTATACATCACCAAAGAAGGATAAATGGGTTTTTGGCTTAATTCTGCGTCACTTTCACTCCTGGCAGCCATTTGGGGTGTATTGTAGGATTTCACATCAGGTGTAGAACACTGTTGGAGGAAGAGAAAAAATATTGATAAATATCATGTTATTTTTTTTTATTATTCTAGTTCCCATTAACGGTGGAGGAGTGGCAAGCCATCACAAATGAATTCAATAGGCGCTGGCATTTTCCATACTGCAGTGATGCTATTGATGGGAAGCATAATCCACATAACCCCACCTGCCAACAGCGGATCTTATAATTACAACTATAAGTTTATTTTAGCATTGTTCTGAGAGCGATCGTAATTGCCAACTATGAATTCATATGTGTAGATGTTGGCAAAAATTGCCATGCTTCTGATGGTGGGTCTTTGAAGCTAACTGTATTCTACCAGAGACTAATCTCCAAGTCCTTAAAAATACCAACAATGAAGGAAATAAAACATTGGCTGAATTTTGTGTTTGTGGCAGATTAGGCCTTTGCACTACATAAACACTTAATGAAGCCCTATGCGCAAAGGCGCCTGACTAAAGAGAAGTACACATTTAATTGCAGGCTATCCAGGGCATGCGGATTGTGGAAAACGCCTTTGTCATCCTGAGTCCATGCTCCTCAACAAAATTGATTCGGTTATCTTGGCATGCTGTGTCCTACACAATTTTTTAAGGCCCACTCAAGGACACAAGGCACAGCTATGCCAGACGACCAGGATCAGCCAGAGGAGACAGTACAAATGCCCTCTGTGTCAGCACCTCCTGTAGTACAAACAACTGGGACTGCGTGGGTTAAAGAGGTCAGGGAGCAAAACCTGACCTACTTTAATGGAGTGGGGGCAGTGCTGTGGCAGGAGGACTCTCTACAATGAACTATTGAGGACAATTTAAAAGACATTTGGCATAGTGTGTAAGCACTGTGCCTGTACTAACCATATCAAAGGAAGATGATTCACCCTAAAGTTCTGGGTCCTCTCCTGCCTTCTCTGGCGCATTTTCCACCATAAGGCATGGCAAAGGTCTCTGTGGGTCTTTGTCATGGATGAACTGGAGCAGGTCAAAGTACCATAACGATCAACAATATATGTCATCTGCCCCTGCTCCGGACACCCGCGAGTCCTGTACCTTCTTGTACTCTTTGAGGTACACTGTGCATACATTTTGGATTTTGCCCTTCACCCACTTAGTGCAGGCCTCTTGGTGGTAGGGCAAGCTGTATGCCACGTTGATGTTTCAACCCTTATAAGGAGTCTCCTTGGACACTCTATTGTTGGTTGTAATCAGTCTGATGCTGTCTTGTCAAGATGCATATTTGGATTTATGCTCTGAGCTGCTCAGCAAAGTTTATCTGCCTGTATCATTTGGAAAGACTGTTACCTGATGATATTTCTCTATGGTGAAGCTAACCTGAACTCTGTGAAATATCTGCTATTTATCTTGCTACAGTGATATAATTTGTGCATATTGAAAAGAACTGTGTGCTCTTTCATTATAGTGCAATTAATATTGAGAATTCTTATGAGCTACTCAATAGCTTGCTGCTGTGAAAATTACTTGTTCTGTTCAGGAAGCAAATATCTACTATAAAATCTACTTGTGCTATTGGAGAAAATGATGAAATATTTATATGCAAGGTATATGCTGCTTCTCATCAACTCTCAGTTGTGGAAAAGACTTGTATTATTTGAGAGAATTCTCCAGCAAAACATTTATTAGTGCTATTTGGAAAACTGGTGAGCATACTCTTCATGCCTGTACTATACTGAATACAGTATCTACCATTTTGTTTTCTGTATCGTTTTAGTAGTCTGTGAGGTATCCTGTATCCTTTAAATACATTTTGGTGATCTTGAGTTTATTGAAGTAGAGTTCTGGCACATGGCGAGTATCAGTGAATGATTGTAGTTCCAGGAAAGGGGGCTGTTATAGGCAAAGCACTTGTTTAGGCATGTTTACATTGGAAAAGAGGAGACTAAGAGGGGATATGATCAACATCTACAAATATATAAGGGGACAATACACAGAGCTTGCGCAGGACCTGTTTTTGGCCAGATCAACACATAGGACTCATGGACACTCGCTCAGGTTAGAGATTAGGAGATTCCGCACAATACTTCGTAAAGGCTTTTTCACGGTAAGGACAATACGTGTTTGGAATTCCCTGCCTAAGGGAGTTGTAATGGGGGAATCTGTCAACACCTTTAAGAATGGGTTAGATAAATTCCTAACGGATAAGGATATCCAGGGTTATGGTGCATAGTCACGCACTATAGTACTACAAAAAGGGATAAAATGCAACGGCTGACATCAGCATCAGTCAAAATTTTAGACAAAACATCATGCATAGGAGACCACAAATAGGTTGAACTCGATGGACAATTGTCTTTTTTCAACCTCAGATACTATGTTACTATGTTACTTGGCAATTGGGCTCTGTAAGCCCAGGATCACAGTAGGCACTCATAACTCACAAGTGAGTACAAGGGATCTGAGGGTAAAACAGTATGACAGTGAATGCCAACATGTGTTTCACTACAGGATGCTTTCTCAAGGCAAGTAACCAGAGTGTTCTCTGCCATTTTTTTATACAAGAATCTGCACATATATGCAAAAGATCGCTGTGCCTGCATATGGAAGCCTCTCCCGCCCAATGTTTTTCTACAGTAAATATAAATCTTGGTGACGATTTATCATGGTCTTCACACATTTCATTTGTAGGTGGGAAGGCACAGCAATATCTTTTCTTTCTGAGCATACTACGGACAACGTGCTTACCGAGGTATATTATATTTTTATTGGTTTGCTATTGAGAGTTTTTAACTTATGCTATAACAGTGTGGTCCGGGAACACCAGGCATTCTAACCGTGAATCTATAGCCAGGGTAGTTAAAGCGGCTTAGAGAACCATTGGCCAGTCTTTGCCCCAGATGGAGAGCAGTATTCTGGGTGCAAAAGACCCGTATGAAACAGGCATCCAATTTCCATTCGTGCACTATGATCGAGCACGGAAGCTGGCATAGGTCCACGACACATCTGCATGTTTGCCACCCAGAATCGCTCATTTCTCAAAAATTGTGGTTTACTGATGGGCAGATCAATCCAATTGCACTAGAGATCTCCGTCCATGTACATATGCCCGATCTTGCACATGTGCAGTCATAGATCCTTTCTTTCAGCGCATGCGCAGTATGCTAAGATGTGTGAGATATGCGTCTGACTCAGAATGAGGCCCACAGATAGTCTGATCTTCGCATCAGTATATCCAGGTAAGTAGGCTGCAGTAACCAGACAGAAGAGGACAGACTTAGGCTGTGGTCAAACCTTGGGATGAAAGCATGCAGCTATTGGCGTTCACTTTATATATTGTAGACATGCTGTTCCAATTACAGAAAACCATTTAATCCAGAAACCTAAGCATTCTGAATAGTAGATCTTATACCAATACTCTTGTTTTTTATGTATTAATTGTGCTCATGTAATTTCAGCAAATATATTTTTCGGTCTTAATTGGTGCAAAATGATGTCTTTTGTCTGCTAAGCCAGCTCAAGCTATTATTATAATCTGGTGCTGACAGCACGGCTTTTTGAGCCAATCTGAATGGTTTGTACGTCAACAGCCGTGTTAACTGGCACTACACACACGCTGATAAAATAGACTCTTGTTGGCAGGAATTTTGGCTTTGCTGAGAAGAAGCTTTAACTCATAGCCTGTAGAGTTCTTGCAGCTGCAAATAAACTTTCCAGAATATATTACATATTGTTTATGAATCTTGATGTAGACTGGAAAGTATGTGTGCTATTGTTAATGTGTCGAGAAATGAAGAACACCATTTTGTACTGACCGGCCTTGGGCTGGTTGGCACTACTGCAGACGACTCTATGCTGCACGTTTCTCTGCTACACTGGCACCAGTGGTGTAACTACCATAGGTGCATGGGTTGCGGCTGCTATGGGGCCCAGGCTGTCACAGGGGCCCGGGACCCGCTGCTCCCCTTACACCAAGTTAGTTGCACTGCTGACTGGCACCATCCTAGTGCTAGCAGTGGCATTTTCAGGGCGATCACGGTTTTTTTTGGCCTCCTAATTTTGTCAGTGCCAACCCAGGCAGGCAGCACTATAGATGTGGGGCCAGAGACCTTTCACACATGATAAACGCGTGGCGCATTCTCCATGTTTTTAAATTGACAAATCGGTGCTAGGCACCATATACTGTAAATGTATAGGTAATAATGCGTTTTTTAAACATGTTATCTTTAGTGCTTTTGTGCATGGCTGTAGAAATGCTTATTTAAATGTATTTATATTTAAGATGTGTTTAAAATGTATATTCAAAGGTATGCACTTACTACATATGAATCACTATCTTCTGTGACTAGGAAATGGGATGCTAATCGTTCCTTTCCTATCAAGAGGTCTGGTGACTGATAAGGCTTTGATAATGGTCCCCCCAGGTGATGTGCATGTATTTTGCAGTCCTGTGGAAAGATGCTAATGAAGGAGACATCTGTGTCTCTCTATGGGGGTAATTCAGACCTGATCGCTAGGGTGCGTTTTTTGCATCCCTGCGACCAGGTAGTCACCGCCTACAGGGGGAGGGGGATTTCGCTGTGCAGGTGTGCGAATACAATAGCAGAGCTGCACAAACAGCAGATTGTGCAGTCTCTGGACAGCCCAGGACTTACTCAGCCTCTACGATGATCGGTGCTGGAGCTGATGTCACGAATCCTCCCTCAAAACGCCTGGTCCCGCGTTTTTCCAGACATTCCCTGAAAACGGTCAGTTGCCACCCACAAACGCCCTCTTCCTGTCAATCTTCTTGCGATCGCCGGTGCGATTGGATTTTTTGCACCATTCTGTCGCTGCCTGACGCTCCCCGTCACTGCGGGCCGTTGCGCCTGCGCATTGCGGTGCATACGCATGCGCAGTTCAGACCTGATCGCCTGCTATGCGAAAACCCATAGCACCGATCAGGTCTGAATTAGCCCCTACGTAAAGTGTCTAAAGTAGGTTTAGAATCAAAGATTTCAGAGAACTTTGATTCTGTGTAATAAATATATAAAAGGAGGAATGAAAATGACCAGTTCCTGTGTAATGTGAGCTGTATTTACATTTTGTGATAGTTGGTCTGATTGGTTTGGTCTTCAGTATGCCGGCTGTCGGGATCCCGGCGCACAGTATACCGGCGCCGGAATCCCGACACCCGGCATACCGACAACTATTCTCCCTCGTGGGGGTCCACGACCCCCCTGGAGGGAGAATAAAATAAGATTTTACTTACCGATAAATCTATTTCTCGGAGTCCGTAGTGGATGCTGGGGTTCCTGAAAGGACCATGGGGAATAGCGGCTCCGCAGGAGACAGGGCACAAAAAGTAAAGCTTTTCCAGATCAGGTGGTGTGCACTGGCTCCTCCCCCTATGACCCTCCTCCAGACTCCAGTTAGGTACTGTGCCCGGACGAGCGTACACAATAAGGGAGGATTTTGAATCCCGGGTAAGACTCATACCAGCCACACCAATCACACCGTACAACTTGTGATCTAAACCCAGTTAACAGTATGATAACAGCGGAGCCTCTGAAAGATGGCTTCCTTCAACAATAACCCGAATTAGTTAACAATAACTATGTACAATTATTGCAGATAATCCGCACTTGGGATGGGCGCCCAGCATCCACTACGGACTCCGAGAAATAGATTTATCGGTAAGTAAAATCTTATTTTCTCTATCGTCCTAGTGGATGCTGGGGTTCCTGAAAGGACCATGGGGATTATACCAAAGCTCCCAAACGGGCGGGAGAGTGCGGATGACTCTGCAGCACCGAATGAGAGAACTCCAGGTCCTCCTTAGCCAGAGTATCAAATTTGTAAAATTTTACAAACGTGTTCTCCCCTGACCACGTAGCTGCTCGGCAAAGTTGTAATGCCGAGACCCCTCGGGCAGCCGCCCAAGATGAGCCCACCTTCCTTGTGGAGTGGGCCTTTACAGATTTAGGCTGTGGCAGGCCTGCCACAGAATGTGCAAGTTGGATTGTGCTACAGATCCAACGAGCAATCGTCTGCTTAGACGCAGGAGCACCCATCTTGTTGGGTGCATACAATATAAACAACGAGTCAGATTTTCTGACTCCAGCTGTCCTTGCAATATATATTTTTAATGCTCTGACAACGTCCAGTAACTTGGAGTCCTCCAAGTCACTTGTAGCCGCAGGCACTACAATAGGCTGGTTCAGATGAAATGCTGACACCACCTTAGGGAGAAAATGCGGACGAGTCCGCAGTTCTGCCCTGTCCGAATGGAAAATCAGATATGGGCTTTTGTAAGATAAAGCTGCCAGTTCTGACACTCTCCTGGCCGAAGCCAGGGCTAGAAGCATGGTCACTTTCCATGTGAGATATTTCAAATCCACCTTCTTTAGTGGTTCAAACCAATGAGATTTTAGAAAGTCCAAAACCACATTGAGATCCCACGGTGCCACTGGAGGCACCACAGGAGGCTGTATATGTAGCACTCCCTTAACAAAGGTCTGGACTTCAGGGACTGAAGCCAATTCTTTTTGAAAGAAAATCGACAGGGCCGAAATTTGAACCTTAATAGATCCCAATTTGAGACCCATAGACAATTCTGATTGCAGGAAATGTAGGAATCGACCCAGTTGAAATTCCTCCGTCGGAGCACTCCGATCTTCGCACCACGCAACATATTTTCGCCAAATTCGGTGATAATGTTGCACGGTTACTTCCTTCCTTGCTTTAATCAAAGTAGGAATGACTTCTTCCGGCATGCCTTTTTCCTTTAGGATCCGGCGTTCAACCGCCATGCCGTCAAACGCAGCCGCGGTAAGTCTTGAAACAGACAGGGACCCTGCTGAAGCAAGTCCCTCCTTAGAGGTAGAGGCCACGGATCTTCCGTGATCATCTCTTGAAGTTCCGGGTACCAAGTCCTTCTTGGCCAATCCGGAACCACTAGTATCGTCCTTACGCCTCTTTGCCGTATAATTCTCAATACTTTTGGTATGAGAGGCAGAGGAGGAAACACATACACCGACTGGTACACCCAAGGCGTTACCAGCGCGTCCACAGCTATTGCCTGCGGATCTCTTGACCTGGCGCAATACCTGTCCAGTTTTTTGTTGAGGCGAGACGCCATCATGTCCACCATTGGTCTTTCCCAACGGGTTACCAGCAAGTGGAAGACTTCTGGATGAAGTCCCCACTCTCCCGGGTGAAGATCGTGTCTGCTGAGGAAGTCTGCTTCCCAGTTGTCCACTCCCGGGATGAACACTGCTGACAGTGCTATCACATGATTCTCTGCCCAGCGAAGAATCCTTGCAGCTTCTGCCATTGCACTCCTGCTTCTTGTGCCGCCCTGTCTGTTCACATGGGCGACTGCCGTGATGTTGTCCGACTGGATCAACACCGGTTTTCCCTGAAGCAGAGGTTCTGCCTGGCTTAGAGCATTGTATATTGCTCTTAGTTCCAGAATGTTTATGTGAAGAGACGTTTCCAGGCTCGTCCATACTCCCTGGAAGTTTCTTCCTTGTGTGACTGCTCCCCAGCCTCTCAGGCTGGCGTCCGTGGTCACCAGGATCCAATCCTGTATGCCGAATCTGCGGCCCTCCAATAGATGAGCACTCTGCAACCACCACAGAAGAGACACCCTTGTCCTTGGAGACAGGGTTATCCGCAGGTGCATCTGAAGATGCGACCCTGACCATTTGTCCAACAGATCCCTTTGGAAAATTCTTCCGTGGAATCTGCCGAATGGAATTGCTTCGTAAGAAGCCACCATTTTTCCCAGGACTCTTGTGCATTGATGTACAGACACCTTTCCTGGTTTTAGGAGGTTCCTGACAAGCTCGGATAACTCCTTGGCTTTTTCCTCCGGGAGAAAAACCTTTTTCTGAACCGTGTCCAGAATCATCCCTAGGAACAGCAGACGAGTTGTCGGCATTAACTGGGATTTTGGAATATTCAGAATCCACCCGTGCTGTTTTAGCACTTCTTGAGACAGTGCTAATCCCATCTCTAGCTGTTCTCTGGACCTTGCCCTTATTAGGAGATCGTCCAAGTATGGGATAATTAATATGCCTTTTCTTCGAAGAAGAATCATCATCTCGGCCATTACCTTTGTAAAGACCCGAGGTGCCGTGGACAATCCGAACGGCAGCGTCTGAAACTGATAGTGACAGTTTTGTACAACGAACCTGAGGTACCCCTGGTGTGAGGGGTAAATTGGAACGTGGAGATACGCATCCTTGATGTCCAAGGATACCATAAAGTCCCCCTCTTCCAGGTTCGCTATCACTGCTCTGAGTGACTCCATCTTGAACTTGAACTTCTTTATGTACAGGTTCAAGGACTTCAGATTTAGAATAGGCCTTACCGAGCCATCCGGCTTCGGTACCACAAAAAGAGTGGAATAATACCCCTTCCCTTGTTGTAGAAGAGGTACCTTGACTATCACCTGCTGAGAGTACAGCTTGTGAATGGCTTCCAAAACCGTCTCCCTTTCGGAGGGGGACGTTGGTAAAGCAGACTTCAGGAAACGGCGAGGTGGATCTGTCTCTAATTCCAACCTGTACCCCTGAGATATTATCTGCAGGATCCAGGGATCTACCTGCGAGTGAGCCCACTGCGCGCTGTAATTTTTGAGACGACCACCCACCGTCCCCGAGTCCGCTTGAGAAGCCCCAGCGTCATGCTGAGGCTTTTGTAGAAGCCGGGGAAGGCTTCTGTTCCTGGGAAGGAGCTGCCTGTTGCTGTCTCTTCCCTCGACCTCTGCCTCGTGGCAGATATGAATAGCCCTTTGCTCTCTTATTTTTAAAGGAACGAAAGGGCTGCGGTTGAAAAGTCGGTGCCTTTTTCTGTTGGGGAGTGACTTGAGGTAGAAAGGTGGATTTCCCGGCTGTAGCCGTGGCCACCAAATCTGATAGATCGACTCCAAATAACTCCTCCCCTTTATACGGCAAAACTTCCATATGTCGTTTTGAATCCGCATCGCCTGTCCACTGTCGCGTCCATAAAGCTCTTCTGGCCGAAATGGACATAGCACTTACCCGTGATGCCAGTGTGCAGATATCCCTCTGTGCATCACGCATATAAAGAAATGCATCCTTTATTTGTTCTAACGACAGTAAAATATTGTCCCTGTCCAGGGTATCAATATTTTCAATCAGGGACTCTGACCAAACTACCCCAGCACTGCACATCCAGGCAGTCGCTATAGCTGGTCGTAGTATAACACCTGCATGTGTGTATATACTTTTTTGGATATTTTCCATCCTCCTATCTGATGGATCTTTAAGTGCGGCCGTCTCAGGAGAGGGTAACGCCACTTGTTTAGATAAGCGTGTTAGCGCCTTGTCCACCCTAGGAGGTGTTTCCCAGCGCTCCCTAACCTCTGGCGGGAAAGGGTATAATGCCAATAATTTCTTTGAAATTATCAGCTTTTTATCAGGGGCAACCTACGCTTCATCACACACGTCATTTAATTCTTCTGATTCAGGAAAAACTATAGGTAGTTTTTTCCACACCCCACATAATACCCTGTTTAGTGGTACCTGTAGTATCAGCTAAATGTAACGCCTCCTTCATTGCCAAAATCATATAACGTGTGGCCCTACTGGAAAATACGGTTGATTCGTCACCGTCACCACTGGAGTCAGTGCCTGTGTCTGGGTCTGTGTCGACCGACTGAGGCAAAGGGCGTTTCACAGCCCCTGACGGTGTTTGAGTCGCCTGGACAGGCACTAATTGATTGTCCGGCCGTCTCATGTCGTCAAACGACTGCTTTAGCGTGTTGACACTATCCCGTAGTTCCATAAATAAAGGCATCCATTCTGGTGTCGACTCCCTAGGGGGTGACATCCTCATATTTGGCAATTGCTCCGCCTCCACACCAATATCGTCCTCATACATGTCGACACACACGTACCGACACACAGCAGACACACAGGGAATGCTCCTAACGAAGACAGGACCCACTAGCCCTTTGGGGAGACAGAGGGAGAGTTTGCCAGCACACACCAAAAGCGCTATATATAACAGGGATAGCCTTATAATAAGTGCTCCCTTATAGCTGCTTTATATATATCAAAATATCGCCATAAATTTGCCCCCCCTCTCTGTTTTACCCTGTTTCTGTAGTGCAGTGCAGGGGAGAGACCTGGGAGCCGTTCTGACCAGCGGAGCTGTGAGAGGAAATGGCGCCGTGTGCTGAGGAGATAGGCCCCGCCCCTTTTCCGGCGGGCTCGTCTCCCGCTATTTAGTGAATCCAGGCAAGGGTTAAATATCTCCATATAGCCTCTGGGGGCTATATGTGAGGTATTTTTAGCCTTTATATAGGTTACATTTGCCTCCCAGGGCGCCCCCCCCAGCGCCCTGCACCCTCAGTGACTGCGTGTGAAGTGTGCTGAGAGGAAAATGGCGCACAGCTGCAGTGCTGTGCGCTACCTTTAGAAGACTGCAGGAGTCTTCAGCCGCCGATTCTGGACCTCTTCTGACTTCAGCATCTGCAAGGGGGCCGGCGGCGCGGCTCCGGTGACCATCCAGGCTGTACCTGTGATCGTCCCTCTGGAGCTGATGTCCAGTAGCCAAGAAGCCAATCCATCCTGCACGCAGGTGAGTTCACTTCTTCTCCCCTCAGTCCCTCGTTGCAGTGATCCTGTTGCCAGCAGGACTCACTGTAAAATAAAAAACCTAAGCTAAACTTTTTCTAAGCAGCTCTTTAGGAGAGCCACCTAGATTGCACCCTTCTCGGCCGGGCACAAAAATCTAACTGGAGTCTGGAGGAGGGTCATAGGGGGAGGAGCCAGTGCACACCACCTGATCTGGAAAAGCTTTACTTTTTGTGCCCTGTCTCCTGCGGAGCCGCTATTCCCCATGGTCCTTTCAGGAACCCCAGCATCCACTAGGACGATAGAGAAAATAGTGTGGAGAGATCCTCTGGCTGAGAGGAGAATGCTGCTGTGACATCTTGTATGCTGTAAATGGTCTTTAGCACCTTTAGCAGTGGGCTTAGGACCTAATTCAGACCAGAGGTCTGCGATCAGATAGTCGCCACCCAGGGAGAGTGAAAACCTGCCCCGTGCAAGTGTGCGAATGCATGTGTAGGCCGTGCGGAAACTTCGCCAGGCAGCGTACGTCTGAAATCCGTTCGCAACTCACTCACCATCTAATGGTTTTTCCAGTCTGTGCGTAGCCCAGGACCTACTCCTACAGTGCCATAGAATCAGGCTGATCGGGGCCGGAGCTGACGTCACAGCTCCGGCCCCGACATGTGAGAGACACTCCAGGACATGTGAGAGACACTCCAGGACATGTGAGAGACACTCCAGGACATGTGAGAGACAATCCAGGACATGTGAGAGACAATCCAGGACATGTGAGAGACAAGGTGACAGGGAGAGAAACAGTTCAGTGGTCAACAGCAATGACCATATTTAACAACTTTATTTATTGCCACAAAGTGGAGTACTGGAGGAATACCTGAAGGAGTGAGACTTCATCAAGTGATGGTCTCGTGTCCACCTGATGTGGCCGGCATTGGCTGGGGCCCTTTACATACCACAAAAGTCTGGGACAATGGAAACAAGGGCTGATCTTGCCTGAATGGACCTAGGCCAAGAGGTAGGTTGGTGCATGTGTAAGAAGCACAAATAGAATCCATCCTCTCTGTACTCCCCTGTCTCTCAGGGTTGGGGCTGAAATGCTGGCGGAAGAGATGCCGGAGGTCAGAATACCGACCGCGGCATCGCGCCGTTTAGAATCCCGAAGCATGCTACCCCTCACCCCCTTACCCTCCCTCCACGCAGCCTAAACCTAACCTACCCCTTCCCCACCACCCCCATCCTAACCCTAACCTCCTAACCACCCATACCTCCCCCCCTGAAGCCTAACCCGTGTCAGGATTCCGGAGTCATACCTCCCAATTTGTTGCCTTGCAATACAGGGACATCTCCCTCCTGACGGGGAATATCTATTCACTGCTGCTCTGAGCAGAGCAACGAGTGGCAGGGGGGATCTCCCAACTGCCACCCCACCCGCGGCACACTGTGACCCGTGGGTGGGACAGTGGGACAGTCCGTGAAAAACGGGACTGTCCTGCCAAAATCGGGACAGCTTGGAGGTATGCAGCGTTGCTTTTTCGACAGCCGGTGTCCTGACCGAATCCTGTTTCCCATACCGAACACTTGTCCTCCCTGTAGACAATGTATTGAAGATTTCCTAATTTTACCATTTAAAAAACTCTCATTCTGCATGTTTTTGCACAAGAAAGTCGTGGGGTAGCTAAATAAACAATCTGCAAAGCTAAATACCAAACTCTTGATAGCAGGGCCGTAAGTGTGGGCGGATGGTGCTTAGCACACAGCGCATTTGCCTTGTGGGCGTACCATCCGCATTCACCCTCATTGGCCGCCACAGCTGCAGCACTGCCCGCTGTAGTGTACAGGATATTAGTAGCGTTGCGTCCGTCTCCTTCCCTGCCGGAGGCACCGCTGCTTATATACATTGCACAGCTGACAGCAAGCAGCGCTGGGCAGTCTGAGTCTCTTGGTGCGTACACACGGTGTGATTTTGGTGTATGGCCGATATCGGCTAGAAACTGCCCTCTGATCTAGCCAATATCAGCCCTTCCTGCACAGTCTATTTTTCTTATGATGCCGATCCCGCGGGAGCGCACATCGGCATCGCAAGAGCATACACATGGGTGGTCATTCCGAGTTGATCGCTCGTTATTTTTTTTTCGCAACAGTGCGATTAGTCGCTAATGCGCATGCGCAATGTTCGCAGTGCGACTGCGCCAAGTAAATTTGCTATTAAGTTAGGTATTTTACTCACGACATTACGAGGTTTTTTCTTCGTTCTGGTGATCGTAATGTGATTGACAGGAAGTGGGTGTTTCTGGGCGGAAACTGGCCGTTTTATGGGAGTGTGTGAAAAAACGCTACCGTTTCTGGGAAAAACGCGGGAGTGGCTGGAGAAACGGAGGAGTGTCTGGGCGAACGCTGGGTGTGTTTGTGACGTCAATCCAGGAACGAAACTGACTGAACTGAGTAAGTCCTGAGCTACTCAGAAACTGCAAAGAAATTTCTAATCGCAATTTTGAGAATCTTTCGTTCGCAATTTTGCTAAGCTAAGATTCACTCCCAGTAGGCGGCGGCTTAGCGTGTGCAATGCTGCTAAAAGCAGCTTGCGAGCGAACAACTCGGAATGAGGGCCGTGGTGCGCTTTGCGCAAACTTTTCTTACAATTTTGACTGTATAGTCAAAATCGTAAGGACAATCGCACCGTGTATACGGGGCTTCTCTCTCTCCCCCCGTGTGCTCTGCTCCGCCCCCCCCCCCCCCCCTCCTCCTGCTCTCCTGCCGTGTGTCTGACTAACTGACTGACTTCCTGGTACTTGAGAGACGAGATGGGTCCTGCTGCTGCTGCTTAGCACGTGTGAAGTCTCTAGAGGGCCAGATGTACTAAGACTTGAAAAGTGATAAATTTAACAGTGATAAAGAATCAACCAACCAGTTCCTAACTGTCATTTTTCAAACCCAGCCTGTGACATGGCAGTTAGGAGCTGATTGGCTGGTACTTTGGGGGTAATTCAGACCTGAACGCTGGCCAGCATTTTTGTAGCCCTGCGATCAGATAGTCTCCGCCCACCGGGGAGTGTATTTTCGCTGTGCAAGTGTGCGATCGCATGTGTAGCAGAGCTGCACAAACTGGTTTTGTGCAGTCTCTGCGCAGTCCAGGACTTACTCAGCCGCTGCGATCACATCAGCCTGTCCGGGACCAGAATTGACGTCAGACACCCGCCCTGCAAACGCATGGACATGCCTGCGTTTTTCCAAACATGCCCTGAAAACGGTCAGTTGACACCCACAAACGCCTTCTTCCTGTCAATCTCCTTGTGAAAGCCCGTGCGAATAGATCCTTCACACAAACCCGTCACTGACCGTCGAACCCCTTTGCAGCCGGTGCATACGCATGTGCAGTGTGGATCTGATCGCCCGCTGTGCAAAAACGCACAGCCGTGATCAGGTCTGAATTACCCCCATTATCACTGTGAAATATATCACTTTTTAAGGCTTAGAGGGTAATTCCAAGTTGATCGCAGCAGCAAATTTGTTAGCAGTTGGGCAAAACCATGTGCACTGCAGGTGGGGCAGATATAACATGTGCAGAGAGAGTTAGATTTGGGTGGGTTATTTTGTTTCTGTGCAGGGTAAATACTGGCTACTTTATTTTTAAAATGCAATTTAGATTTCAGTTTAAACACACCCCACCCAAATCTAACTCTCTCTCAGGCCCGGCGCTACCCGCTCAGCAAAGGGATGCAGTGCAGGTAGGCGCTGGAGCGTAGAGGCGCTCTCCCTGCTCTGCATCCCTGTGCTGCCGCTGCGACTATCCCCTGCTGCTGCTGCAAGCCTCCAGTTCTCCCCCACTTGATCGTCTTCGTCAGAAAAGGGGCAGAACCTCATACGCAGAGGGGGCGGGGCTTAATGGTGGCGGTGCTACATGGAGTGGACCGGGCTTCCAGAGACTCAGAGAGGTACAGCTGCTGCTTGTAAAGAACTGTAGGGCAGCATGAAGCCTCCTCTCACGTCCCCTCCCCTGTGACAGTGCACTGGCCGCAAGGGACCCAAAAGTGGGCGGAGCTACATGGGAACAGGCTGCAGCACCCTGCTACACAGGAGGATGAGCTGCTACATCTCCGGCCTGCCAGATTTCTTTGCGGCTGACAGTGGGACTGAAAACTTTGCTAAAAACCTGTGCACAACCACAACGGGCTTTGTACCCGTACGTCGCGCGTGCACATTGCGGAGCATACGCATGCGCAGAAATGCCGATTTTTAGCATGATCGCTGCGCTATGAACAACGGCAGCTAGCGATCAACTCGAAATGACCCCCAGTATGTGTTGAATAATTACTTCAGTCAAATAAATGACACTATGAACCAGGGGCGGATTTAGCGGGGGGCGATCAGGGCGAACGCCCCCCCTAGATTTACCGGCAGCGGGATGGAGGCCGGGTCCCGCGGTATTGGGAAGGGGTTGCAGAGCGGTGCAGCGCGGCGGCGGAGGAGGAGAGAGAGGAGCGTCCTGACGCGCGTACAGTGGCCTCTGTTGTGAGCACGCCCCCTCCTCCCTGTACGCACGTCAGGACGCTCTCTCTGTCTCCGTTCCTTGGCGCGCTGCACAGCTCTCCAACTGTTCCGAATACCGCGGCGGGACCCGGCCAGGTCTGTACGGAGGAGGTGTGTGCTATGCTAAAAGGTGGATTTAGGATCATTTACTGTGCTGCACTGTTTTTTTTTTTTTTTGCCTTATTCAGTGTGTGCTACAATGTGAGTTTTGGATCATTCCGTGTGCTATCATGTTAATTTCGGCTCATTCCGTGTGCTATCATGTTAATTTAGGATCATTCTGTGTGCTATCATGTTAATTTCGGCTCATTCGGTGTGCTACAATGTGAATTTCGCCTCATTCTGTGTGCTATAATGGGAATTTCGGCTCATACAGCGTGCTATAATGGGAATGTCGGCTCATTCGGTGTGCTATAATGTGATTTTCAGCTCATTCAGTGTGCTATAATGTGATTTTCAGCTCATTCAGTGTGCTATAATGTGATTTTCAGCTCATTCAGTGTGCTATAATGTGATTTTCAGCTCATTCGGTCTGCATTATTTTGTCTCATACAGCGTGCTATAATGTGCATTTTGCAGCATTCACTGTGCTAAAAGGTGAATTTCGGATCATTTAGTGTGCTACAATTTTATTTTGGCCTTATTCAGTGTGTGCTACAATGTGAGTTTTGGATCATTCCGTGTGCTATCATGTTAATTTAGGATCATTCTGTGTGCTATCATGTTAATTTCGGCTCATTCGGTGTGCTACAATGTGAATTTCGCCTCATTCTGTGTGCTATAATGGGAATGTCGGCTCATTCGGTGTGCTATAATGGGAATGTCGGCTCATTCGGTGTGCTATAATGTGATTTTCAGCTCATTCAGTGTGCTATAATGTGATTTTCAGCTCATTCAGTGTGCTATAATGTGATTTTCAGCTCATTCGGTCTGCATTATTTTGTCTCATACAGCGTGCTATAATGTGCATTTTGCAGCATTCACTGTGCTAAAAGATGAATTTTGGATCATTTAGTGTGCTACAATTTTATTTTGGCCTTATTCAGTGTGTGCTACAATGTGAGTTTTGGATCATTCCGTGTGCTATCATGTTAATTTCGGATCATTCAGTGTGCTACAATGTGAATTTCAGCTCATTCAGCGTGCTACAATGTGAATTTCGCCTCATTCAGTGTGCTATAATGGGAATTTCGGCTCATACAGCGTGCTATAATGGGAATTTCGCCTCATTCAGTGTGCTATAATGGGAATTTCGGCTCATACAGCGTGCTATAATGGGAATTTCGGCTCATTCTGTGTGCTGTAGAAACAGAATTTGTCGGCAGATAAGAACCACTTGGCCCAGCTAGTCTGCCCCTTTTTTTTCTTTCTTTTTTTTTTACATTATTTTTTTATCTCTAACCTTATCTGATCCTTATTTCTTTGTAAGAATATCCTTATGTCTATCCCATGCATGTTTAAAATGCCCTACTGTCTTATCCTCTACCACCCCTAATGGAAGGAATGGTGATTCGCCAGTCTGTATCACCAGTGCGCAGGGTTCTCTCCACTAACTGGCAACATTTTATTAGTAATGGCAACAATAGGAAATTTTAGAAGCGAACGGGAAGGGCATTACTAAGTGGGAGGGGCTATGATTAGGGGGAGGAGTCATAATTCTTAAACCGCCCCCCCTAAAAGTTAAGTCTAGATCCGCCACTGCTATGAACCATATAAAAAACTATAAAAAAAATCTGCACATACCGTTTATCATTAATGCAAAATGCCCTGAAAATGCCCTGAAATTGAGAATATATTACTTATTGTCTGTGCGGTGTAATGTGAATAATGGATGCTGCTGTGCGGTGTTATGTGTATAATGAATGCTACTGTGTAATGTGGCTGACAGATGCTGCTGTGCGGCGTAATGTGAATATTCTGTTGCCATGCCCCTTCCCCATGAAAGCTTGCGCTCTGTTTTACATATGGAAGGGCACCAATTCTCTTTCTGGCACAGGGTGCCATATGTCTAGTTACGGTACTGCTTGATAGCATAGAAATTCATCAGATCATGAGACATAGGGGGTAATTCCAAGTTGATCGCAGCAGGATTTTTGTTAGCAATTGGGCAAAACCATGTGCACTGCAGGGGAGGCAGATATAACATGTGCAGAGAGAGTTAGATTTGGGTGGGGTGTGTTCAATCTGCAATATAATTTGCAGTGTAAAAATAAAGCAGCCAGTATTTACCCTGCACAGAAATAAAATAACCCACCCAAATCTAACTCTTTCTGCACATGTTAAATCTGCCTCCCCTGCAGTGCACATGGTTTTGCCCAATTGCTATCAAAAATCCTGCTGCGATCAACTTGGAATTACCCCCATAGCTTTTAAGATAGCCTGTCATTACTAGACTCTATCACTAGATGGCAGGCTTTTACTTAGCAGCACTTGAACTGCAGTAATGCCTGAAACAATAACAAGTATGGAGCTGCATTGAGTCAGCAGTTTCTGCTTGGTACACATCACAGATTCAGGTATGCAGGAATTCATTAGGCACAGTGCCACACTCACGGGGAAGTAGAGAATTGCAGCATTACTCAGAAAACATTTTCAATACCCCAGAGTAATGTGAATACATTTAAGTTGCTGTTTATGAGCCTCTCCCAGCTGCAAGATTTGGAGTGTGGAGAATTATGGTAATGACTTCATTATCAAGCGCCAAAAAAAGTCTGCAAAGTTCCACAATCACAAAGTAACAATATTACAGACAAAATGACTATAGGCCTACTTCAAGGTTGATTGCAAAACAACATTTTCCTCTAATGGCAAAACCGTGTGCACTGCAGGTGAGGCAGATGTAACATGTGCAGAGAGAATTAGATTTGGGTGGGGTGTGTTCAAACTGAAATCTAAATTGCATTGTAGAAATAAAGCAGTCAGTATTTACCCTGCACAGAAACAGTATAACCCACCCAAATCTATCTCTCTCTGCACATGTTACTTCTGCCTCACCTGCGGTGCACATGGTTTGGCCCATTAGAAGAAAATTTGTTTTTCAATCAACCTTGAATTAGGCCCTATGAACGTAGGGGGTAATTCAGACCTGGTCGCTAGGCAGAGATTTTTGCTGCCCTGCGATCAGATAGTCAGTGGGCAGTACGGATGGTGTAATGGTTAGCATTACTGCCTCACAGCACTGAGGTCATGGGTTCGATTCCCACCATGGCCCTAACTGTGTGGAGTTTGTATATTCTCCCCGTACTTGTGTGGGTTTCCTCCGGGTACTCCGGTTTCCTCCCACAATCCAAAAATATACTGGAAGGTTAATTGGCTCCCAACAATATTAACCCTTGTGTGAATGTGTGTGTATGTACATGTGATAGGGAATATAGATTGTAAGATACACTGGGGCAGGGACTGATGTGAATGGCCAAATATTCTCTCTGTAAAGCGCTGCGGAATATGTGTGCGCTATATTAATAAATAATAAATAATCGCCGCCTACAGGGAGAGGGAGAATTCAGTGTGCGATCGCATATGTAGCAGAGCTGCACAAACTGATTTTGTGCAGTCTCTACTCAGCCCAGGACTTACTCTGTCGCTGCGATTGTTTGCTGCTGATCGGGGCCGGAGTTGACGTCAGACACCCTCCCTGAAAACGCCTGATCCCGCCTGCGTTTTTACGGACACTCCTGTAAAATGGTCAGTTGCCACCCACAAACAGCCTCTTCCTGTCAATCACCTTACGATCGCCCGTGCGATCGCATTTTTCACACCATCCTGTTGCTAGGCACCGATGCCCGGTGCTGCGGTCCGTCGCGCCTGCGCATTGCGGTGCATATGCATACGCAGTTCAGATCTGATCGCCCGCTGTGCAAAAACGCACAGTAGCGATCAGGTCTGAATTACCCCCGCAGTTCCTGCACCTGGTTTAGGCCATAAAGCATGAGAATAAAATAATGATCCCTGGCCTGACTGCCCATAGAGGGCCCATTCATCAGCAAATGTTTGCAGCAAATTTTCGGGAGGTAGTCACAAAATCACAAAATACTGCCATGTTACAGGCTGTGTTTGAAAAATGACAGTTATTATTATTATTATTATTATTACATTTTATTTATAAGGCGCCACATGTGTTTCGCAGCGCCGTACAAAGGACAGTACAGGGAGACAAAACATTGCATTACAGTAAATAAATAACAGAAATAGAGTACAGGTAACAGAGCACCACACGTTCTCAAGACATAACACAGCTAAGATGTAAGTATTGATGGAGTGATCTTCGTACTACTAGAGGCTGGTGGCCATAGATGGAGATGAGCCTTTACTAGCAGGATAGAGATGGTCATTGAGTAGGGGAGAGCTGCGAGTGAAATGTGTCGAGACGAGGGCTTAGATAACAAGAGGAAAGAGGGCCCTGCTCTGAAGAGCTAACAATCTAGTGGGGAGGGGCGACAGACAGATGACAAGAGGTGCAGGCAAGTGGGAGGTAGCCAGATGGCAGTATGCAAGCAAAGCTGAGATGTTCACGGCATGAGGCAGGGGGGTGGAGGCGTGGCTTCAGCACTGGGTTATGCATCGGGAGGGTATGCTTTGATGAATAGGTGAGTTTTTAGTGCCCGTTTGAAGCTTTGCAAGGTCGGGGAAAGTCTAATGGAACGGGGGAGTGCGTTCCACTGAAGGGGTGCAGCACGGGCAAAATCCTGAACTCGTGCATGGGAAGCAGTGACCAGGGCGGTGGAGAGGCGATGGTCATTAGTCGACCGTAAGGGGCGGGAGGGAGTATGAAGGGAAAGGAGGTTGGAGATGTAGGGAGCAGTGGAATTAGAGATGGCCTTGTATGTGAGGGTGAGGAGTTGAGTTTGAAGAGGATTCTGTAGGGGAATGGAAGCCAGTGTAGATTTTGTCGAAGGGGAGTGGCAGAAGTGGTGCGGCGGGAGAGGAAGATTAGCCTAGCTGCGGAGTTCAGGACAGATTGGAGGGGAGCAAGATGGGAGCAAGCGAGGCCAGTGAGAACATTGCAGTAGTCAAGTCGTGAGATGACCAGTGAGTGGATGATGAGTTTAGTTGCACTCTGGGAGAGATATGGCCTGATACGAGCAATGTTGCGTAGCTGGAAACGACAGGATTGTGCCAGAGCTTGGATGTGGGGTGCAAAGGAGAGGGAGGAGTCAAGAGTGACGCCCAAGCAGCGGAGTTGGGGAACGGGGCAGATGGTGGTGTTGTCAACAATGATGGAGATATTGGTCGGGGGTGTTGCTCTGGATGGGGGGAAGATGATGAGTTCAGTTTTGTCCATGTTGAGCTTTAGAGAGCGTTCAGACATCCAGGAGGAGATTGCGGTGAGGCAGCTGGAAACCTGACAGAGGACAGAGGAGGACAGATCAGGAGATGAGAGGTAGAGTTGTGTGTCATCGGCATAGAGGTGGTATTGAAGGCCAAATGAGTTAATGAGCGCACCCAGGGAAGAGGTGTACAGGGAGAACAGAAGGGGTCCAAGGACAGAACCCTGAGGGACACCAACAGGAAGGATGGAAGGGTGTGAGGTGGTGCTGGAGGCAGACACAGAGAAGGAGCGGTTAGTGAGGTAAGAAGAAAACCAGTCAAGGACAGTGCTAGAGAGGCCAGCGTTTTGGAGTGTGCCGAGGAGGAGAGGATGATCTATGGTGTCAAAGGCAGCAGAGAGGTCCAGAAGGATGAGCAGAGAGAAGTAACCCCTGGATTTGGCTGAAAGCAGGTCATTGGTGACTTTCACCAGGGCAGTCTCAGTTGGGTGGAGTGGGCGAAAGCCAGATTGTAGTGGATCGAGGATGGAGTTGTCAGAGAGGTAGCTTGTGAGACGGCTGTAGACTAGTCGTTCAAGTAATTTGGAGGCGAAAGGGAGAAGAGAGATGGGGCGGTAGTTAGTGGGTGATGAGGGGTCGAGGTTGGGTTTTTTGAGAATAGGTGAGACCAGAGCATGTTTGAATGGCGAGGGGAAGATGCCGGTAGAGAGGGACAGGTTAAAGAGGTGAGCAAGGTGGGAGCAGGCAGTGGGGGAGAGGGAGCGGAGAAGACGGGAGGGAAGGGGGTCCAGGGGCAGGTGGAGGGGGGGGGGAGGATAAGATGAGGGAGTGGACTTCCTTTTCTGAAGTGGGACGGAAGGAGGACAGGGTGGGATTGATGGAGGGGAGGGATAAAGGGGGCAGGGGGGTAGCAGAGGGGTGACGGCGGGAGATGTCGTGTTGGATGTCCTCAATTTTGGAGATGAAGAAGGAGGCAAAGTCAGTGGCAGCAAGGGAGGATGGGAGGGGAGGAGGAGGGGGGCGAAGGAGAGTGTTGAAAGTTTCAAAGAGACGGCGTGGACAGGAGGACTGAGAAGAGATGAGTGCTTGGAAAAAGGATTGCTTGGCGAGGGAAAGAGCAGAGCTGTAGGAGGAGAGAATAAACTTGAAATGGAGGAAGTCCGACAGAGAGTGAGATTTCCTCCAGGAGCGTTCAGCGGAGCGTGAGCATTTTTGTAAGAAACGTGTTCGTTTGGTGTGCCAGGGTTGGGGTTTGGAGCGGCGCAGGGGGACAGAGGAGAGGGGGGCCACAGAGTCGAGAGCAGCGGTTAGGGAAGAGTTATAGAAGGAGGCTGCCTGGTTGGGACAAGTTATAGTGGAAAGAGGAGATAGGAAAGTCTCGAGGGAGGACATGAAAGTGGGGTCGAGAGACCTGAGATTGCGTCTGGTGGTGGTGGGTCTGGGCGTGGAGAGGAGGAAGGAGGATGAGAGGGAGAAAGAAAGCAGATGGTGGTCAGAGAGAGGGAAGGAAGAGTTTGAGAAATCAGAGAGATCACATCGGTGGATGAAGACAAGGTCGAGGGAGTGGCCGAGATTGTGAGTAGGGGTGGAGGTCCATTGAGAAAGTCCAAAGGAGGTGGAAAGGGTGAGAAGATTAGTGGAAGCAGCATTAGTGATATCAATAGGGATGCTAAAGTCACCGAGGATGACAGAGGGGAGGTCGGAGGAGAGAAAGTGGGGAAGCCAGGCAGCAAAGTTGTCAAGGAAAGGTGAACAGTGGCCAGGGGGGCGGTAGATCACTGCCACAAGGAGGTGAATGGGGTAGAAGAGGCGGATAGTGTGGACCTCAAAGGTGGAGAAGGTAAGGGAGGGCTCAGGTGGGATGAAACGAAAGGTGCAGTTTGGGGAGAGAAGGATGCCCATGCCTCCACCCTGGCGACCATCAGGTCTGACCGTGTGGGTGAAGGAGAGGCCTCCGTAGGAGAGGGCAGCAGGGGAGGTGGTGTCAGAGGAGGAGAGCCAGGTTTCAGTGATGGCGAGAAGGTTAAAAGAGTGGGAGATGAAGAGGTCGTGGATAGTTGGCAGCTTGTTGCAGATTGATCTAGCATTCCAGAGTGCACAGGAGAAAGGAAGGGAGGGGACAGGGGAGATAGGGATAAGGTTGGCTGGGTTCTGAGTGTTTGTGGGTGATTTGGAATTTGGGGGGTGAGACCTGGCAGTGAGGATTGGTATGTGACAGGCTCGAGGAGCCATAATTAGGTACAGTAGTGTTCAGAGGAATAGAATGGTGTGGGTGTAATATAGAATAAACAAGGAGAATGTGGGGTGTAATGTAAGCAAAAGACAGTGCAAACAGAATTTTAAGAAATAATGGAAGGAACGGAAAGGCTGAGATGGATACACAGTGGTTGTAGATTGTGTAAATGAGAGTGTGAGAGCAGTAGGGCTGCGACTTAATTAGACAGGTAGTTCAGTGTCCAGGCTGTGCAGGCTGCAAGCATTACTGGTAGTGGTATAGGTAACTCACTGTAGTCTGTTGTTTGCAGTTCTTTTGTGGAGGTGGGGGAGATAGTCTGCTGTCCCTCTGTTTCTCTCCTGTTTATCTCCGTATATCTCCATAGATTATATCATCATACTTTGCACTAACATACTTAGCAACAAAAGATGCTTGCAGCCTAAGATGCAGTTAGGAGCTGATTGGTTGGTACTTTGTCATCGTGCAATTTATCATTCTCCAAGGCTTGCTAAATCTGGGCCTATATGTGATCTCAAAGCTGACATTCTTGAAACCAGCCAGACCACTGTCTGGATAGGGATTCTTATACATTGGAACCTATCATTTTATAGAATGTACTTGATAAGCTAAATGACTCCTACTGTATGTCCAAATTGTCCTCTTGTCCTCTTTAGAGGAATCGATGCATCTCCCCCTAAGTGTCAAAGAAAGTAACTCTGAGTCTCTGACCCTTTGCATACAGATCTCACAATGGGGGTCATTCCGAGTTGATCGCACGTAGCAACTTTTTGCTGCTCGTGCGATCAACCTGACGCCGCCTATGGGGGAGTGTATTTTAGCATAGCAGGGATGCGATCGCTTGTACAGCCCTGCTATGCTAAAAAAGTTTCACGTAAAACAAGACCAGCCCTACAGCTACTTACCATTTGCGGTGGATCCAGCGATGCAGGTCCCGGATTTGACGTCAGACATCCGCCCTCAAAACGCCTGGACACGCCTGCGTTCGCTGGACCACTCCTGGAAAACGGTCACGCCTTCCTCCTGTCAGTCTTCTTGCTGTCGCCGCTGCGACCGCTTTCCTCATTCCCGGCATTGTTGCTGTCACCGGGCAACGATGCGCGTGCGCCGTTCCGTCCCAATCGCACCGCTGCACGGAAGTGCAGCGTGCAATCGGATCGGAATGACCCCCAATATTAGTCAACAGAGCATACACAACTTTGAGCAACTATGGGGGTAATTCCAATTTGATTGCAGCAGGAAATTTTTTAGCAGTTGGGCAAAACCATGTGCACTGCAGGGGGGCAGATATAACATTTGCAGAGAGAGTTAGATTTGGGTGGGTTATTTTGTTTCTGTGCAGGGTAAATACTGGCTGCTTTATTTTTACACTGCAATTTAGATTGCAGATTGAACACACCACACCCAAATCTCTCTCTCTCTGCACATGTTATATCTGCCTCCCCTGCAGTGCACATGGTTTTGCCCAATTGCTAACAAAAATCCTGCTGCGATCAACTTGGAATTACCCCCCATGAACACTGCAGGGGGGGCAGATGTAACATGTGCAGAGAGAGTTAGATTTGGGTGGGGTGTGTTCAAACTGAAATCTAAATTGCAGTGTAAAAATAAAGCAGCCAGTATTTACCCTGCACAGAAACAATACAACCCACCCAAATCTGACTCTGTCTCTCTGCACATGTTATATCTGCCCCCCCCCCCCCCCCTGCAGTGCACATGGTTTTGCCCAACTGCTAAAAAATTTCCTGCTGCGATCAACTTGGAATTATTCCCTATGGGTGGTTCAGAGTAATACACATTGCAGCTTCGTGTACAGAATATCCTCTGACATTTTACACATAAAAATCGGTACAAATTAGACAAGGGGGCGTGGCCACAGGTAAAGGGTGCGTGGCCACGCCCAATTTCTTATATTTTCAATGGAAGTTTGGAGAGCCAAAAATCAGTACAGGCCATTAAAAAAGGTACTGTACCTGCCAAAAAGGTCCAGCTGGAGGGTACGGTACAGTACAACATGGGCATGTCATAAGCATGTATACTAGAGATGTGCACCGGAAATTTTTCGGGGTTTGTGTTTTGGTTTTGGGTTCGGTTCCGTGGCCGTGTTTTGGGTTCGAACGCGTTTTGGCAAAACCTCACCGAATTTTTTTTGTCGGATTCGGGTGTGTTTTGGATTCGGGTGTTTTTTTCAAAAAACCCTAAAAAACAGCTTAAATCATAGAATTTGGGGGTCATTTTGATCCCAAAGTATTATTAACCTCAATAACCATAATTTCCACTCATTTTCAGTCTATTCTGATCACCTCACACCTCACAATATTATTTTTAGTCCTAAAATTTGCACCGAGGTCGCTGGATGACTAAGCTCAGCGACCCAAGTGGCCGACACAAACACCTGGCCCATCTAGGAGTGGCACTGCAGTGTCACGCTGGATGGCCCTTCCAAAAAACACTCCCCAAACAGCACATGACGCAAAGAAAAAAAGAGGCGCAATGAGGTAGCTGTGTGACTAAGCTCAGCGACCCTAGTGGCCGACACAAACACCTGGCCCATCTAGGAGTGGCACTCCAAAAAACACTCCCCAAACAGCACATGACGCAAAGAAAAAAAGAGGCGCAATGAGGTAGCTGTGTGAGTAAGCTAAGCGACCCTAGTGGCCGACACAAACACCTGGCCCATCTAGGAGTGGCACTGCAGTGTCAGGCCGGATGGCCCTTCCAAAAAATACTCCCCAAACAGCACATGACGAAAAGAAGAAAAAAAAGAGGCGCAATGAGGTAGCTGTGTGACTAAGATAAGTGACCCTAGTGGCCGACACAAACACCTGGCCCATCTAGGAGTGGCACTGCAGTGTCACGCAGGATGGCCCTTCCAAAAAACACTCCCCAAACAGCACATGACGCAAAGAAAAATGAAAGAAAAAAGAGGCGCAAGATGGAATTGTCCCTGGGCCCTCCCACCCACCCTTATGTTGTATAAACAGGACATGCACGCTTTAACCAACCCATCATTTCAGTGACAGGGTCTGCCACACGACTGTGACTGAAATGACGGGTTGGTTTGGACCCCCACCAAAAAAGAAGCAATTAATCTCTCCTTGCACAAACTGGCTCTACAGAGGCAAGATGTCCACCTCATCATCATCCTCCGATTCATCACCGTGTACATCCCCCTCCTCACAGATTATCAATTCGTCCCCACTGGAATCCACCATCACAGCTCCCTGTGTACTTTGTGGAGGCAATTGCTGCTGGTGAATGTCTCCATGGAAGAATTGATTATAATTCATTTTAATGAACATCATCTTCTCCACATTTTCTGGAAGTAACCTCGTACGCCGATTGCTGACAAGGTGAGCGGCGGCACTAAACACTCTTTCGGAGTACACACTTGTGGGAGGGCAACTTAGGTAGAATAAAGCCAGTTTGTGCAAGGGCCTCCAAATTGCCTCTTTTTCCTGCCAGTATACGTACGGACTGTCTGACATGCCTACTTGGATGCGGTCACTCATATAATCCTCCACCATTCTTTCAATGGTGAGGGAATCATATGCAGTGACAGTAGACGACATGTCCGTAATCGTTGTCAGGTCCTTCAGTCCGGACCAGATGTCAGCATCAGCAGTCGCTCCAGACTGCCCTGCATCACCGCCAGTGGGTGGGCTCGGAATTCTGAGCCTTTTCCTCGCACCCCCAGTTGCGGGAGAATGTGAAGGAGGAGATGTTGACAGGTCGCGTTCCGCTTGACTTGACAATTTTCTCACCAGCAGTTCTTTGAACCCCTGCAGACTTGTGTCTGCCGGAAAGAGAGATACAACGTAGGTTTTAAATCTAGGATCGAGCACGGTGGCCAAAATGTAGTGCTCTGATTTCAACAGATTGACCACCCGTGAATCCTTGTTAAGCGAATTAAGGGCTCCATCCACAAGTCCCACATGCCTAGCGGAATCGCTCAGTGTTAGCTCCTCCTTCAATGTCTCCAGCTTCTTCTGCAAAAGCCTGATGAGGGGAATGACCTGACTCAGGCTGGCAGTGTCTGAACTGACTTCACGTGTGGCAAGTTCAAAAGGTTGCAGAACCTTGCACAACGTTGAAATCATTCTCCACTGCGCTTGAGACAGGTGCATTCCACCTCCTATATCGTGGTCAGTTGTATAGGCTTGAATGGCCTTTTGCTGCTCCTCCAACCTCTGAAGCATATAGAGGGTTGAATTCCACCTCGTTACCACTTCTTGCTTCAGATGATGGCAGGGCAGGTTCAGGCGTTTTTGGTGTTGCTCCAGTCTTCTGTACGTGGTGCCTGTACGCCGAAAGTGTCCCGCAATTCTTCTGGCCACCGACAGCATCTCTTGCACGCCCCTCTCGTTTTTTAAATAATTCTGCACCACCAAATTCAAGGTATGTGCAAAACATGGGACGTGCTGGAATTTGCCCATATTTAATGCACACACAATATTGCTGGCGTTGTCCGATGCCACAAATCCACAGGAGAGTCCAATTGGGGTAAGCCATTCTGCGATGATCTTCCTCAGTTGCCGTAAGAGGTTTTTAGCTGTGTACGTATTCTGGAAAGCGGTGATACAAAGCGTAGCCTGCCTAGGAAAGAGTTGGCGTTTGCGAGATGCTGCTACTGGTGCCGCCGCTGCTGTTCTTGCGGCGGGAGTCAATACATCTACCCAGTGGGCTGTCACAGTCATATAGTCCTGAGTGTGCCCTGCTCCACTTGTCCACATGTCCGTGGTTAAGTGGACATTGGGTACAACTGCATTTTTTAGGACACTGGTGAGTCTTTTTCTGAGGTCTGTGTACATTTTCGGTATCGCCTGCCTAGAGAAATGGAACCTAGATGGTATTTGGTACCGGGGACACAGTACCTCAATCAAGTCTATAGTTGGCTCTGCAGTAATGATGGATACCGGAACCACGTTTCTCACCGCCCAGGATGCCAAGGCCTCAGTTATCCGCTTTGCAGCAGGATGACTGCTGTGATATTTCATCTTCCTCGCAAAGGACTGTTGGACAGTCAATTGCTTGGTGGAAGTAGTAAAAGTGGTCTTACGACTTCCCCTCTGGGATGACCATCGACTCCCAGCAGCAACAACAGCAGCGCCAGCAGCAGTAGGCGTTACACTCAAGGATGCATCGGAGGAATCCCAGGCAGGAGAGGACTCGTCAGAATTGCCAGTGACATGGCCTGCAGGACTATTGGCATTCCTGGGGAAGGAGGAAATTGACACTGAGGGAGTTGGTGGGGTGGTTTGCGTGAGCTTGGTTACAAGAGGAAGGGATTTACTGGTCAGTGGACTGCTTCCGCTGTCGCCCAAAGTTTTTGAACTTGTCACTGACTTATGATGAATGCGCTGCAGGTGACGTATAAGGGAGGATGTTCCGGGGTGGTTAACGTCCTAACCCCTACTTATTACAGCTTGACAAAGGCAACACACGGCTTGACACCTGTTGTCCGCATTTCTGTTGAAATACTTCCACACCGAAGAGCTGATTTTTTTGGTATTTTCACCAGGCATGTCAATGGCCATATTCCTCCCACGGACAACAGGTGTCTCCCCGGGTGCCTGACTTAAACAAACCACCTCACCATCAGAATCCTCCTTGTCAATTTCCTCCCCAGTGCCAGCAACACCCATATCCTCCTCATCCTGGTGTACTTCAACACTGACATCTTCAATCTGACTATCAGGAACTGGACTGCGGGTGCTCCTTCCAGCACTTGCAGGGGGCGTGCAAATGGTGGAAGGCGCATGCTCTTCACGTCCAGTGTTGGGAAGGTCAGGCATCGCAACCGACACAATTGGACTCTCCTTGTGGATTTGTGATTTCGAAGAACGCACAGTTCTTTGCTGTGCTTTTGCCAGCTTAAGTCTTTTCATTTTTCTAGCGAGAGGCTGAGTGCTTCCATCCTCATGTGAAGCTGAACCACTAGCCATGAACATAGGCCAGGGCCTCAGCCGTTCCTTGCCACTCCGTGTGGTAAATGGCATATTGGCAAGTTTACGCTTCTCCTCCGACGATTTTATTTTAGATTTTTGAGTCCTTTTTTTACTGATATTTTGTGTTTTGGATTTTACATGCTCTGTACTATGACATTGGGCATCGGCCTTGGCAGACGACGTTGATGGAATTTCATCGTCTCGGCCATGACTAGTGGCAGCAGCTTCAGCACGAGGTGGAAGTGGATCTTGATCTTTCCCTATTTTTGGAACCTCAACATTTTTGTTCTCCATATTTTAATAGGCACAACTAAAAGGCACCTCAGGTAAACAAGGGAGATGGATGGATACTAGTATACTTATGGATGACGAGGGACTGACGACACAGAGATAGCTACAGCCGTGGACTACCGTACTGCGTCTGCTAGTATAGAGATGATAATGATATAAAAAATATATATATATCACTACTGCAGGTATATATAATATAATGACGGACCTGCTGGACACTGTCAGCAGACTCCTAAACTACTAGTATGAAGAAGATAGAAAAAAAACCCCCACCACAGGTAGGTATACAATTATGGACGAGCACTGACGACACAGAGGTAGCTACAGCCGTGGACTACCGTACTGCGTCTGCTAGTATAGAGATGATAATGATATAAAAAATATATATATATCACTACTGCAGGTATATATAATATAATGACGGACCTGCTGGACACTGTCAGCAGACTCCTAAACTACTAGTATGAAGAAGATAGAAAAAAAAACCCCACCACAGGTAGGTATACAATTATGGATGAGCACTGACCAAACAGAGGTAGCTACAGCCGTGGACTACCGTACTGCGTCTGCTAGTATAGAGATGATAATGATATAAAAAAATATATATATATATCACTACTGCAGGTATATATAATATAATGACGGACCTGCTGGACACTGTCAGCAGACTCCTAAACTACTAGTATGAAGAAGATAGAAAAAAAAAAAACCCACCACAGGTAGGTATACAATTATGGACGAGCACTGACGACACAGAGGTAGCTACAGCCGTGGACTACCGTACTGCGTCTGCTAGTATAGAGATGATAATGATATAAAAAATATATATATATCACTACTGCAGGTATATATAATATAATGACGGACCTGCTGGACACTGTCAGCAGACTCCTAAACTACTAGTATGAAGAAGATAGAAAAAAAACCCCACCACAGGTAGGTATACAATTATGGACGAGCACTGACGACACAGAGGTAGCTACAGCCGTGGACTACCGTACTGCGTCTGCTAGTATAGAGATGATAATGATATAAAAAATATATATATTTTTTTTATATCATTATCATCTCTATACTAGCAGACGCAGTACGGTAGTCCACGGCTGTAGCTACCTCTGTGTCGTCAGTGCTCGTCCATAATTGTATACCTACCTGTGGTGGGTTTTTTTTTTTCTATCTTCTTCATACTAGTAGTTTAGGAGTCTGCTGACAGTGTCCAGCAGGTCCGTCATTATATTATATATACCTGCAGTAGTGATATATATATATTTTTTATATCATTATCATCTCTATACTAGCAGACGCAGTACGGTAGTCCACGGCTGTAGCTACCTCTGTGTCGTCAGTGCTCGTCCATAATTGTATACCTACCTGTGGTGGGTTTTTTTTTTTCTATCTTCTTCATACTAGTAGTTTAGGAGTCTGCTGACAGTGTCCAGCAGGTCCGTCATTATATTATATATACCTGCAGTAGTGATATATATATATATCACTACTGCAGGTATATATAATATAATAACGGACCTGCTGGACACTGTCAGCAGACTCCTAAACTACTAGTATGAAGAAGATAGAGAAAAAAAAACCCACCACAGGTAGGTATACAATTATGGACGAGCACTGACGACACAGAGGTAGCTACAGCCGTGGACTACCGTACTGCGTCTGCTAGTATAGAGATGATAATGATATAAAAAATATATATATATCACTACTGCAGGTATATATAATATAATGACGGACCTGCTGGACACTGTCAGCAGACTCCTAAACTACTAGTATGAAGAAGATAGAAAAAAAACCCCCACCACAGGTAGGTATACAATTATGGATGAGCACTGACGACACAGAGGTAGCTACAGCCGTGGACTACCGTACTGCGTCTGCTAGTATAGAGATGATAATGATATAAAATATATATATATATCACTACTGCAGGTATATATAATATAATGACGGACCTGCTGGACACTGTCAGCAGACTCCTAAACTACTAGTATGAAGAAGATAGAAAAAAAAAACCCACCACAGGTAGGTATACAATTATGGACGAGCACTGACGACACAGAGGTAGCTACAGCCGTGGACTACCGTACTGCGTCTGCTAGTATAGAGATGATAATGATATAAAAAATATATATATATCACTACTGCAGGTATATATAATATAATGACGGACCTGCTGGACACTGTCAGCAGACTCCTAAACTACTAGTATAAAGAAGATAGGAAAAAAAACCCACCACAGGTAGGTATACAATTATGGACGAGCACTGACGACACAGAGGTAGCCACAGCCGTGGACTACCGTACTGCATCTGCTAATATAGAGATGATAAAGATGATAGAGATGAACAAAAAAAATATAACACTACTGCAGGTAAATATTTATATAATATAATGAATGACGGACCTGCTGGACACTGTCAGCAGAATGCGTTTATAGAATAAAAAAAAAAAACACCACAGGAGTGTTTAACTTTTTCAGGCAGACAATATACTGGTGGTCACTGGCAGCAAAAGTGTGCACTGTACTCCTGCTATAACTGCACCCCAGTCTCCCCCACAATTCAGCTGTGTGAGCAGTGAGCACTCAGCACAGTCAGATATACATAGATATATCATGCAGCACACTGAGGCTGAGCACAGATATGGTATGGAGCTTTTTTTTCAGGCAGAGAACGGATTAAAAAAAACTAGCAAAACTCTGCACTGACTGTACTCCTCCTAACAGCTCTCCCCAATCCTCCCCACAATAAGCTAAGCAGCAATCAGATCAACTAACTACTAACAGTAACTATAAACGGAGAGGACGCCAGCCACGTCCTCTCCCTATCAATCTCAATGCACGTGTGAAAATGGCGGCGACGCGTGGCTCCTTATATAGAATCCGAGTCTCGCGATAGAATTCGAGCCTCGCGAGAATCCGACAGCGGGATGATGACGTTCGGGCGCGCTCGGGTTAGCCGAGCAAGGCGGGAAGATCCGAGTCTGCCTCGGACCCGTGTAAAAAGGCTGAAGTTCGGGGGGGTTCGGATTCCGAGGAACCGAACCCGCTCATCTCTAATGTATACAGAACTGTAGGCTACTCAGAGACAAGCATACTCAGATATCTGCCTAATTTCAGACAGACCTCTTACACCATGGATGGGGCTGGCGCACACAGTGGTAACGACTACTTTCACAAGAGGATGGATAGGGGTGAAGCAGTTTTATGGATGCAGCCAACTTTGAGAACAGACAGACATTGCATTTTTCCTGCGCATTCAAAGCAGTCAAAGGGGGAGATTCAAATATTTGAAAAGTCGGTTGGGTGTCTGTTAGATAGGAAAAAACAGACTCCCAACTGATTTTTCAAACATTTGAATCTCCTTCAAAGATGGGTGGTCAGAACAGTGTGTGACTGTATCAGGCCCCTGGTGTCTGTATCGTGAGTGGAAATCTAAACTTGCAAAGACGGTATTTGAAAAAAAATTGCTGAAGCAGTTAGACATCTGTTGATAATCTTTAACAGAAAAAATTGCCATCCAGCTCAGTGTCAGTGAAGAGATATACAGTCCGTGACTGCACTGACTTCACTGTGACTGGCAGTGACTTCCTATTGGAAGTCCTACCTGTCAGTCACACACACACACAAGGCAGTCCCATTGGGAGGTGTTGCAAGGAACCGTAATTAGGAGCCGCCTCTGGTGGCCTCTCCTCAAAAAATGGATATTATGGAATTAAGGGGTAGATGTATGATAAAGTGGAAGGTGATAACGCACCAGCCAATCAGCTCCCAACTGTCATTTGTCAAACCTTGCCTGTAACTTGACAGTTATGAGCTGATTGGCTGGTGCGTTATGACCTTCCACTTTATCACTTCTCCAGGCTAAATACATCTGCCCCTAAATCTAAAGCTTTTATTAATTGTAAAAAGAGTCTTTAGCTTATTAATATAGGGGACAGACAAGGATGTGAGGGATAAGTCACTCCAGGAAAATTGAAAACTACCAGTTTATTCAACACCTGTGTTTATAAGATATAAGAAAAGAAATGACAGTGAAGGAGGAAGGTGATCACCTACGGTGAGTGCCCCTAGGCCAAACAACAGTGTGCTCAGGCTCTGCAGATATACTAGGGATCCGGTCAAGAACCCGGCGGTCAGGGTCCCGTCAGTCGAAATACCAACACCGGGACCCTGACACTACTTGGAATGCCGACACTGGCATGCCGAATAGGGTCACCTGCCCGGGGACCAGAATCCCGATCGCCGGGATCCTGAACGAGCAAGTACCGGGACACCGGAAAAGTAAGCCCCTGAAGCCTGTCACAATACCAATGGCGGGGTCTCTGCATTTACATGGCCGCAGGGGGGGTAAGCGCCACAGGTTCTATTCCCACTCTATGGGTGTCGTGGACACCCACGAGTTGGAATAGTCCCTGTTGGTTGGCATGACGACCGTCGGGATAGTAAGGGGGCGGGATGTAGGTGCCGGTATTGTGACCGCGGGTCACATAACTACATCCCGGCTGCGGGAAGGGTGGGTTAGGTTCAGGCGCCACCAAGAAGAGTTAAGATTAAGCTGCTGGAGGGGAGGTTAGGTTCAGGTTGCGGGGAGGGAGGGTTAGGGGAACATTTGGGGAAAGTAAATATAATTACCTTCCCCTGTCGGTATACTGACCGCCGGCATTCTCTACCGAACCCAAGTATTAAACCCGGAGAAGTGTTAAAGTGGACGGAGATAAAGTACCAGGCAATCAGCCCCTAACTGTCAACTTACAGGCTTGGTTTGAAAAATGACAGGAGCTGATTGGCTGGTGCGTTATCACCTTCCACTTTATCACTTCTCCAGGTTTAATACATCTGCCCCTCGGTGAAATGGAGCAGTGCCAGCTCTAACCCTTTTGGCGCCCCGGGCGGAAAATAGGGGTGTGGCTTCATACAGGGGGTGTGGTCAGTTACGCCCCCTGTAGAGTTGTGCCCCCATTTGTGCCCCCTGTAGGAGTAGCGCCGCTTACACAAAAAAAATAAATGAATACTTACTATCCCCGCTCCTGATTCCCGACCGCTGCAGACCTCCGCCGGCGCCGCTCCTCTCCTCGGATCTATGGGAGTGACGTCATGACGTCTCTCCCGTAGCCCAGCATAGATAGACACTAGAAGTCAATTATGACCCCTAGCGTCTGTGTCAGTCCCACAATGCTGTGCGGTGCGCGAAGACATCATCGCGCACCGCACTGCAAAGGTCCTCTCCACGAAGGGAAACTAGACGGGTAGCGTCTAGTTCCCTTCACAGTGGGGGACCAGCGGGGGACACGGTAGCCATGGTGCGGCGCCCTCCGGTAGGCGGCACCCCGGGCAAAAGTCCTGCTTGCCCGTGGCAAGATCCGCTTCTGAAATGGAGCACATGATAATACAAATCACTAAGGCCTCTGCAGGGAAAGAAAGAACGGAAGGACCCGGAGCAGCGAGGAGGGTCAGCACTGACTGTACTGATGGTGAAAAGTACTGAGCGTTGCCTAGAAACCAACACGGGAAAACTATACACAGCATGTGGCAGTAATTGGTAAGTACACTCATTGACCATTGAGAGTCCCAACGACTGACTGGCTCCAGTGTAGACCTAACGAGAAAAGGTGTTGCTTTACAGTTATTTATGTAGATCTCTTCTCCAAATACTGTATGTGCCATTGAATGAATGGTTTATAAAATACAAATAAATATAGCTGCCTTTTTGGAGAATATTGGGGATGGGGATCAGACTTGTCTCCAAGACTGTGGCCTTGTGTTTTCACCATAAAAAGAAGCGAGGATGCATGGGCAAGCAATGGGATCTGCTTCAAATAAGTATAAATATGATGGTGTGGCAGATTTAGTGCAAAACAGGGCAGAACACAGTGGTGGATTATGCTTTAATAACTGATAAGGGGTAGAGAGAGTGATATTGTTTAATGCATATGCACAGTGTCAGACTGGGGTATGTAGGGCCCACCGGGGGAATGCAGTGGATATGGGCCCATATTTAGGGGTGTGGTCAGTCTGCAGAGGGGGTGTGGCCTGCCGCCTCATTGGTATGTCTAACCATTAGAGAGTGCAACGTCTGGGCCCCTTCATAAATATATACAGTAAATTCAGCTGCTGCATGCATGATAACGTACCAGATTAATAACAGCAATGCACTGTAGAAAATACACCATAGTCCAGTATAAGGTAACATATGTATAATGTATAATTCAAGTGCACAGTTTGGAACCTGATCCTTAGAGCAGGAGGTGGGGCCCAAGGCAGTGGGGCCCACCGGTGGTTTCCCCTGTACCCCGGTGGGCCAGTCCAAGCCTGCATATGCACCATCAATAAAGAATGAAAGGAAATAACTTTTTGAATTTTTTTTTTCTTGCATAGGAAAATTCCAGCGGTGGTGGCAAGATATATGCGCTGTATAATTAATAAATGAGAGAGAGAGGGAGTGAGTGTAAGAAAGAAAGATTGATGTGACTCAAAATGTGTTAAAACAAATTCTAACAGGTTTTTCATTAGTAAATTCAGTATTTGCATATAACATTGTACTGATTCCAACAACATGTTGTGCTGATAGTGGAAAGACTTTGTCAAGACTGGATTATATGTTTATTTCATAAGACCTTTAATGCCCTGATGTAGAGTTGGCCATAAATCCAGCTGTGGGTGACATATTAACACGTTGTCTCAGTCCTCATTGGCTGAAGTGTCCCCAATAATCTTCACCATCAATATTAGGCTTGTTTCTCTTATCACTCTTTCTAAAGACCACTGCAAAGCAAAATAAGGGGTACATTGTTCAGAAGATGGACTGGATGGATTTCTGGGATCATACCAGCTCTCTCTATCTGTGTTAAAGTTAAGGGCAGAGGTTCTCAAACGTAGGGCTGTCTTTTTGTATGGGCTCAATGGGCAGTTGCCCAAGAGCCCCAGGAGTATAAGGAACCTAGGCTGATAGCTGAGGGTCCCCTTTTTCCAGGGGCACCAGATCTTTAAAATCGGCCCTGGGGGAACCGGATATATCTGACTTCAAAGCAGTGGTCCCCATCCAAGCCTGTTAATTGCTCTTCCCAACCAGATATCTCAGGTTCTGTCTGACTTAGAGTTTTTCTGAGGGTATAATCCAAAAATCTGGGACTCTCCCCTTTCGGTGGACACTGTCAGCTTGTCTCTACTATGCCCAGAACCAGAGATATCAGTCTTCCAGCAGCCGGTCCCTGCTCCAGTTCCCCACGCCTGGTATGCGGTTTTATATTTTCGGCAGTGGATTGCTCTGGCTCCTGAACTCTGATCCCACAGTCCCCAGCACCTCCTGAAAGGTGGCATACTCTAGTTTTTCTTTTATTTTATCCTATTGAAAGCTAATAAATCTATTTCCAGGAACTGGAGATATCTGCAGTCAATTAAGCTGCCCTCCCACCAGAAAATTATGAATATTAAGCCCACTAGACTATCCACCCCTCCCCTGCTTATTAAACACCCCCTATCACCCTGAAAGTCATGTACCGGGGCCCCTTCATTCAGCACAATGCCCCCTTCTACAGTTTAGTGTTCTTCTTCCCACCCCATCTTCCACCATCTGTGCTGTAAAGGAGTAATTAGCAGAAATTGCTGCTTCAGGTCCTACATGCTGAGCGGAAGACAGAACACCCCCTACCACATGTGGGACATCAAAGCTGCCACTGATAGCACCCCCCACCCCTACCGCTGGATGATGGGAAGGGGCCCCAGTGCATTGCTTTATCCAGGGGCCTACACTGATGTTAAGAAGGTCCTGCTCAAACGCGGTCCTCAAGTCACCCCAATGGTCCAAGTTTTAAGTTTATCTATGTTTGGTCATAGGTGACTTAATTAGCACCTCATTTATTTATATTTAACCAGGTGTGCTGAGTCATAGATATACCTGGACCGTTGGGGTGCCTTAAGGATTGTGTTTGAGAACCTCTGGTTAAGGGGAATCGTTACAAGTTTTTTTCCTTTGCTGCTTTGATCCATCTGGGAAATGGAATGTTCCTCAGCTCATCTGGTAGATGCTGGATAGCTTGTTCGCAAGTGGGTTTTGGAGTGAAACCAAAAAATGTTTCATCCTGTCTACTACTGAGATTGCTGTTCCTCTCAGTCATAAATACTTTCTTCTTCCCCTATCTGTTCCTACTATTAACCATCAGAATAATAAACTGGCAAACCACAAATATGTACAGAGCTCCCATATGTGCGGTGACCTCAATGGGGCTCATTCTGAGTTAGGAGAAGAGCAAATAAAACAATAACTTGCACCGGGACAAACCATGTTGCACTGCAGGTAGTGGAGATGTAAAATATACAGAGAGACTTGTGAAGGGTGTGTCCAAATCACTGAAACGCATTGGATGACATCTTAGGATGATGTCAAAGTAACGGGATGTCACAGAGCTCACCCCTTGAAGGGGCAAGCAAGTTATTAACATCTGAAGCCATAAGAGCAACACTATCCATATGATGTAAGAGTTCTGAGTTTTTGGAAAAAAGGTGCTATATAAATAAACTTATTATTATTATTATTATTATTATTATTATTATGATTATTATTAATAGTACTAATTTTAATTTTAAAAAACAATTTTGAATGAACATAATAAGGAACTGGCTGTTGGTTATTGGGTGTACTCTGGTGTCAGGGTCTCTATGTAGATGAAGAAGAGTCTACTCCATGATTTCATCTTCTTTCACAAAAGAGAACCACAGGACATTATAAAACTGACAACCCTACCTGGATATCTCAGTTGATTTGGCAGAATGTAATGGAGTTCAAGATTGCTGGAGATGCGGGATGCCGGGGCGATCTCGGATGTTTTTTTAAAGAGGAAATCATTTACAACCATGCCTTATAAGTGATTGCCCCTTTAAAAAAACTTGGGTGCTTCCAGCTACCTGCTCTCACTTGTTCATTCTGCTATACCAAATTCCTAGTGTACCTGCACTTAACAGCACAATCTGGAACATTACAGATTATACCTCAGTTTGCCTGCACCAGCCCCAGATTAAGCCTTATGGCTGCCCAGGGCACTCAAGACTGGGGGGCCCCGGTGGAAGGTGGGAGATGTATATAATATTGTGCATACCTCCCCACATGTCCCATTTCAAGAGGGACAAAATGCTCTCTACCTGGACTTCCCTCTAAATATATGATTGATGAACTATTTAATTGATAAGAAAGATATTTCAACACTGGTGATTGCAATCATAAATTAAGAAGGAAGTCCAGGTAGAAAGCATTTTGTCCCTCTTGGAATGGGTCATGGTGGGAGGTATAGATTGTGTATATTACATTTAAACCAATGGTGTATATTAGTTTTAAAGTAATAGTTTAATAATGCCTGGGTACTGTTTATACAGTAGCTCCACCTATTTGAAATAAAACAATTTTATAAAATGTTCTTGTAGTGGAACAAAGACAACTAAAACAATCTTAAAAAACACATAGAAAAATACAATAATTTATCTTGTCATATGCAAGAATAGCATCAGCCTCTGTACTTCTTACACACTGGGACAGGACTCGGGAGGACTCTCCCTGTGTATATCTATCTCTAGACCCAAATAGTTTAGTTGCATACAAGTTTAGACAGGACTCAGACACCCAGACAGGGAAGAGGAGAAGCTGGGATCCCTGGGTCACTTACAGCTCTCTCCACCCTCCTATCTCTCCTCTCCTCTGGTTAGAAAGCTCCATCGGTAACTCATGAAACCTGATACTCCTGTGTCTCTACCTGCACTGTATACAGGTTGAGTATCCCTTATCCAAAATACTTGGGACCAGAAGTATTTTGGATATCGCATTTTTCCATATTTTGGAATAATTGCATCCCATAATGAGATAACATGACGATGGGACCTAAGTCAAAGCACAGAATGCATTTATGCTTCATATACACCTTATACACATAGCCTGAAGGTCATTTTAGCCAATATTTCTAATAACTTTGTTTTCAGATGGCTCAATGAACACAAACTTTGTTTAATGCACAAAGGTTTCATTATCTCAGTCTCACTCAAAAAAATCTGTATTTCGGAATATTCCGTATATTTCTGAATATTTGGATATGTGATACTGAACCTGTATTGTCCTGCTCCCATTCTGGCTCTCGCATTAAGTGGGAAAGCTAGTGATATCAGTGTGCTTTGGCCGGGGGGCCCCTGACAAGGGGTATCCGGGGTACAGTATCCCCTGCACCCCCCCCCCCCCCCCCCCCCCCCCCTTAATCTGGCTATGGTCTGCACTAACCATCACAATCTGGGACATTCCTACTACTTGCTTTGCTTTTTACCAGTAAAATCTGGAACCATAATATGCATCCCTGTTTACTGTGGACTAGCTGCCTGCTCACTCAGAATTCTGTAATATCCTGTGTGTGCTAATAAACTTTTGATTCACTATTTTGGCAGTGTTGCTAAATTACTCATGGTAACCTCACACACAGGTGAACTCCCTTAGTATGGTGCAAGTATCTTGCAAAAATAAATAAATAAATAAATAAATAAATAAATAAATAAATAAATGTGGAGTGCACCCTGGTTAGCTAGTACCTACTATAATATAAGGGGTCTATTTAGTATTTATTAACATTATTTTTACTAAAATAATGTGAAAAATTGTGTTTTCACCCCCTTTTCACATTATTTTAGTATCAACTGAATGTATTAAAGGGCATTTGGAGCAGTTTTCATAAAATAACTGCTCCAAACCCTTTTTTCACTTTTTTTTTTAGTAACCCACATCGCATTCCCCATACTTATAATGGGAAATGTGATGTGGCCAAATTTACTAAAAAAAAAAAAGTGAAAAAATACCGCAGTGTGCCCTGTGATAATCTCACCAGCTCAGGCACAGGGCAGCACTGCGATAAGCACCCTTTTGCCCAGCTGTCTCTGCCCTTGGTAGAGAAAGCTGAGCGTGGACCCGGCAGAGTGATCAGCTATGTGTGTCCGATGGACACAAGCTGATCACAGTGTAAAAAAAAACAAAACAAGTAACAAAAAACCCAAAACATACTCACCTGTCCAGGGAACCGGTATCAGCTGCTCCGGTGAGCGCTGCCGTGTGCCGTGTCCCCCATATGCTGCGCTGTGACCCCGGTGCAGTAAAGTGACGCTGCAAAACGGCAGCACACTTTACAGCACCGGGAGTCACAGCACAGGAGAAGGACACGGTGCCCGGCAGCCTCCTGAAGCAGCGCGGACCGGCTCCCTGGACAGGTGAGTATATTGATCTTCTGGGGGGGTGTCCGCGGCACGCAGGGGTAGTCGCGACGGGGGGGGGGTAGCGGCGTTGTGCAGCAGGACATTGGGGTATTTTTTAAGAAAAATACCCCGATGATGCTGCGAAGAGGCATCGCAGGGACAGAGCTTGATCTCAACCTCTGTTCCTGCACGCGATAATTGATACATCCCTGCAATGTAATCAATTATCGCAGTGCGAGTTGGGGCGATTATATCACCTGTCATCCGCATCCTGGATGCGGATTGTGATAAATAGGCCCCTAAATCATTACAGCAGGGGATTAAGTCTGATTGACCTGGCTCAGTTAATCTTATTAAAGGCCAAGATAAACATGGACCCATCTGTATATACACAGTTGAATCACATTGTTACGACCACCAGCTAATAGCCAGAGTCACCGCCGTGAGCAGCACAGACAGCAGCTAGACCGCAGAACTGTCGTTTTATACATACATCTGATAGCCCCAGGTAGCAGATTTCCCATTAGGCACATGAGGGGCGGCACTTGGATGCTTGTGTTGGTACTGCCAGCCTAAAAAGAACAAAAACTGTAAAAAGGTTTCCACTGTACTGTACCATATGCCATCTTGAATGAAGTGTTAATGGATAGGGCATGCACATACTGCCAGGGCCGTAACTAGGGGGGGGGGGGGGGGGGGGGGGCTAAGGGGGCATGCGACCCCGGTGCAGGATTTGAGGGGGCGCCAAGGAGTTACAGAGGAACAGGGTTTTTTGTTTTGTTTTTTACCGGCAGTGCTGTGCTGCTCCAGTGAGACAGCAGACAGCTCCCGGGGCAATGGCTCTGCCCACAGCTGGCGCCGACGCTGTGCGGGTATAGCTCCAGTTCCTGGGATCTCTACTATAAGAGGATGTAGTGCAGTGTATAGAGGAATGTAGTGCATTGATGAAGTGTTATGATATAGTGCACTGGCGGGGCATGGACACATGGGGCATTTGAGGCACATAAGGGAATATTCTCCAGTAGTATTCCCTTTTTAAAAAAATTCTGATAATCTGATTATTTAAATCTGACATGGTTTTTTTTGTTTGTTTTTTTGGGGGGAGGGGTTGGGCCGAAAATTACTACCTTGCCCCGGGTGGCGTAAATCCTAGTTTCAGCCCTGATACTGCATACCGTATAAGGTGTCCTACTTAGTAAATATGTATATTTTTTTATTATTCTATTAAATTGACTATCACCAAATGAGAGCCTATAACCAATCAATAAAATTAATAAAATTAGGCAGGCAGGGGGCGGCCATTACTATTGTGCCTAGGGGTGCCCCTACTCCTAAATCCGTCCCTGGTAGCCCCAGGTACATTGGGGGTAATTCAGACCTGATCTATAGGCTGCGTTTTCGTATAGCGGGCGTTCAGGTCTAAACTGCGCATGCGTATGCACCGCAATGCACAGGCGCGTCGCACGGGTACAAAATTTGTGCAAAGGATCCATATGCACGGGCTTTCACAAGGAGATTGACAGGGAGAGGGCACTTGTGGGTGTCAACTGACCGTTTTCTGGAAGTGGTTGGAAAAACGCAGGCGTGTACATGCGTTTGCAGGGAGGGTTCCTGACGTCAGTTCCAGTCCCGGTGAGGCTGAAGTGTTCGCAGCGGCTGAGTTAAGGTGGGTACACACTGATATATATATCTGCAGATCAATCTATGGACGGATTGGGCAGTGTGTTGAGCATACACACTACCCGATCCGTCGGGGACTGACGTCATGAACTGGGTGGGCGTGTACACACGCCCACCCAGTTCAGCTGTCAATCACCGCCGGCCGCCGCAGCATGTGTACGGGCGGTCGGCTGGTCGTCCGCACACACACAGCGATGCGCAAATATATCGGTAGATATATTGGCCACCAGCTGTGCTGCGGGAACGACGCGATATGTCTGTGAACGACGGAGTTCACAGACATATTGCCCGTACACACTGGCCGACGGACCCGCGATATATCGGCCGTTCAGTAGAGTCCTAGGCTGTGCAAAAATTGCACAAGATCAGTTTGTACAGCTCTGCTACACATCCGTTTGCACACTTGCACAGCTAAAATACACTCCCCCTATAGGCGGTGACTACCTGTTCGCAGCACTGCAAAAAATTGCCTGCTAGTGATCAGGTCTGAATTAGGCCCATTATGACGGTGAGCTGCTCCACTATAGCGTGTCGGTCGGCCCCCATGCACCTTCATAGCCGTCGTTCTCCCCTCACATCAATGGCACGTGGTGCTCCACAATTTCCATGTCAGTTATTTGCAATGGGGCCATTTGTCCAGTCACAATACACCGTCACCACAGCAGCACTCGAACAGTCCCCAAACTGCGCTGTGTCAGAAATACTGCCACCCTTGGGCCGAAAGCCGATAACCATCCCTTTTTGCAACTCTGATAAAACACCCCTTTTACCCATGACAGCAACGAGTGATATGTGCAGACGGCCTATCACACACCTTATACCCACCAAGCCAGCGCACGACATGTGACACACTTCATGGGCTACGCGCTGCCGACGTCAAATGTAGGAGGTGGTCATAATAATGTGACTCGACTGTGTATAACACAATACCTGCTGCAAAACATGGAGGGAGCTTGGTTATGTTTTGGGCTGATTTGCTGCGTCTAGCAAGTGGTGCCATGAATCTGGTCAGGGCACAATGAAATATTAAGACAATCAAGGCATTTTAGAGTGGAACAAACTGCCTGGTGTCAGAAAGCTCTGTCAGACAGGTCATAGGTCCTCCAACAGGATAATGACCCAAAACTCACAGCTAAAACCACCCAAGAATGGATAAGAATATTGGACTGTTCCGAAATGTCCTTTTATGCGCCCTGATCTGACTTCTATCAAACATCTATGGAAAAAGCTTAGATTTGAAGTCTGGAGAAGGCACCCACCAATCCTGAGACAGAGCAATTTGCTTAGGGAGAGTGGGCCATACTACCTGTCCATGGGGGTCATTCCGAGTTGTTCGCTCGTTATTTTTTTCTCTCAACGGAGAGATTAGTTGCTAATGCGCATGCGCAATGTCCGCAGTGTGACTGCGCCAAGTAAATTTGCTATGCAGTTAGGTTTTTTACTCACGGCATTACAAGGTTTTTTCTTCGTTCTGGTGATTGTAATGTGATTGACAGGAAGTGGGTGTTTCTGGGCGGAAACTGGCCGTTTTATGGGTGTGTGTGAAAAAACGCTACCGTTTCTGGGAAAAACGCGGGAGTGGCTGGAGAAACGGAGGAGTGTCTGGGCGAACGCTGGGTGTGTTTGTGACGTCAAACCAGGAACGACAAGCACTGAACTGATCGCAGATGCCGAGTAAGTCTGGAGCTACTCAGAAACTGCTAAGAACTGTCTATTCGCAATTCTGCTAATCTTTCGTTCGCAATTTTGATAAGCTAAGATTCACTCCCAGTAGGCGGCGGCTTAGCGTGTGCAAAGCTGCTAAAAGCAGCTTGCGAGCGAACAATTCGGAATGACCCCCCCATAGGTAGAGAAGTGTCATTGAGAGCTACAGAAATTGCTTGATTAAAGTGATTGCCTCTGAAGAGTGTGGGACAGTGTTCCGTCATAATTGTCAATGCCATTTTACTTTGCTAAATTACTTTAAATATTCAGCTGACTCAAAAAATATATTGTAATGTTTGATTTCTATTAAATATAGAATAAACAATGCTGGATGCCAGCTCATTTTATCACTTTCAAGTTATTTCAGGGAAAAACATGGGTTATTTTTTCATGGAAGGGTACTAACCAATTTGTCTAAGTCCACCTGCCTAATATTGTTAAGGTCCCTCTCATGCCACCAAAAAAGTTCTGACCCATCAAGGCATGGACGCCACATAAACTCTGAATGTGTCCTGTGGTATCCGCTCCAAGATATTAGCAGTAGATGCTTTAAGTCCTGTAAGTTGTGAGGTTGGGCCTTCATGGCTCAAACTTATTTTTCCAGCACTTCCCACAAATGCTTGATTCAATTAAGAGCTGGGGATCTTGGATGCCAAATCAACACCTTGAACTCTGTAATGTTCCTCAAACCATTCCTCAACACTTTTTTTGCAGTGTGGCAGGGCGCTGTTACAGTCCTCTGCAGTGCAATTATCTGTGCTATTAAGAAAACCTGTTGTCTTGCTAGCATTTCTCCACAGTGTAATACTTATTCTATTTAAGGGATTTGTTTGCCTTTATTTACTGTGCAAATTACTTATTATATTTGGAAGATCAGCCCAGCATTCATCTGCAGTGTAATTATCTGTGCTATTTAGAAAACCTGCTAGCATACTCTTTTGTGTCAATTACCACTGCTATTCTCAAGATCCATTTAGCTGTTTCCTATTCTTGGAGTATGAAGGTAAATTTCAATACTGACACATGAATTCTGTGTGGAACAGGATGGATCCACCCACACAAGGAACAAAAAGGGTGTGCGACCACACCTAGAGGCTGTCCTGGTGAGACAGAACCCAGGGCTGGAGCAGTTAGACAGTCCAGGTGGGACTGCAGTTAGAGAACAGTGGGGTAGATGTCTTAAGCCTGGAGACGTGATAAAAAAGTGATAAGTGGAAAGTGATAATGCACCAGCCAATCATTATAGGTTTGAAAAATGACAGGAGCTGATTGGCTGGTACTTCTTTTTAACTGCTTTATTATTTCTCCAGGATTAATACATCTGCCCAATGTGTGCTTGGAAGCTACTAGAGGCTAGGAAGTTGCGTTATCTTGACTGCAGGACTCAGAGAGGACCAGAAAACTCTGACTTTGCATTTGGAGAAAGCTGTGGCAGCCAGACAAGACAGGCTGGAGCCTGTGATATATGGGGGGGAGGGGGTGGGGCACAGTTTAGAGTGTGCACACTAATTAAAAAAATAATAAGAGGTGCTATCATGCTGAGACTTGTAGTTCCACAAAGAAAAATAAGAAGCAGATGCACAGTCTATAAGCACAGCTAATCAGAATAACTTCAATAAACTCTGCAAGCCAACATACTGTACAGTAAAGTTGAGGTGCTTAGCATAATATTTGGCCAAAAATGTATGGGCCCACCAACAATGACCATGTGACCTCATCTACTGGGTCCCTAACACTAAGGCTTAAGTCCGGGACACCACCCCCAAGTCATCATGTGCCAACCACCTCAAAGCATCACACTAGTAAAAGGTGAAAGTGTTAGTAAGTGCTACATAATTAAGATGCCTGGAAGCAGGCAAGGCTGTAAGACTTGTGACATTATGAGAGACAGGCTAGCTGCCCAAATATAGAGGGTCAAACAGTGAGATAGTGCCCTATACAGTGGCTAGGCTGATTGTTATTTTCTGTCTGTTTTATGCTGACAGTAAAGTATTATTTGATTTATTCACCGGAAAAGCTGTGTTTAAACCCTGATGAAGCACCCAGACACTGCATGAATACAGCCCTTTACCAAGCTAATTACACCAGATCATCGCAATATATTTAGTTTTTGTTATTCCTATTTAGTTAACATACTTAGTTTCTTCATTTTGTTCTATGTGCCATATAGTAAGTCTTTAAGTCTTTCTGAAGTGTCCTGGTCCCTTTAAATATGTGATCTTGAGCCTGCACTACTTAGAATAAAAGTTCTGTCGGCAGCCGAGTACTAGTGAACAATAGTAGTTCTGGGAATGGTGGTTGTTATAGGTGAAGTAGTTGACAAGTTGTTTCTGTATGCTCAGGATCATGGTAGACACCCATAACAGACAATATGTTGATAAAAGGGGTCACTGCCATCTGGGAATACCATTGCCACGAAGGGGTGTACTTGCTCTGCAATGCTTAGATAGGTGGTATATGTAAAAGGAACATCCACATGTCCATCACACTGCCCTCTTCTCACAACACACATGCACCTGGCCGGCCACATGATGTAAGTGAAAATGTGATTCATCAGACCAGGCCACCATTTTCTATCGCCCCTTGGTCCAGTTCTGATGCTCACTTCCCATTGTAGGTACTTTTGGTGGTGAAAAGGGGTCAGCATGGGCACTCACAGCCTAATACGCAACAAGCTGACACCTTTTTATAATAGCAGGCATTAACTTTTTCAGCAATTTGTGCTAAATTGGCTCTTCTGTGGGTCCGTACCAGTCGTGCGAACCTTTTCTCCCCATGCAGGTCAGTGAGCCTTGGTACCCATGACCCTGTCACCATTGGCGTTTCAATAATGGATGCTATGTGTAAGGTGCATTTGGGCCCCTGTGTCCAGGGAGGGGCCACACCTTACACATTGCACCCATATTTTAATACTCACCTCTCCAGAGTCCCGCGTTGGGCGCGGCATCTGTGGCAGAAATATCTTCCAAAATGGCAGCTGCACATGAACAGTAGTGAAATTGGTCTCTCTCTCTCTCTCTATAAACTTTTGGACCTTACTCTGCACTGGTATGATAAAGCTACACCTCAGGAGGTACCCCTGGTACATGGGGTACAGTGCTATAAACGTAATTGGGAAAGGTTCCCAAGGCAGCTAGTGAATGATTGGTATGTATATATCTCAACCCACCTAGCTTTTCACTGACAGTATTTGTGTCATCAATATTGCATATTGAGATTACATTAAAAAATGTTGACATTATTAAAACAATTGTACTGATAATGTTTGATTGTGGAGGATATAACTTCCGGTTCAATTTTTTTTTCCAGAAGTCTATTAAATCCGTTGTTAACAACCCAACGCGTTTCGTCCATAGGACTTCATCAATAGTCACTATTGCTGCATGGAGGATATTCACTGCTAGGAAGCATTTCTGTAGCAACCTGTTTTTGATCTATACTTTATTCTATATGCTTATGAAGTATTTGTACTAATATTCCATTTGTTGGACATTTATATTGTTGTCACCGCACTGACTAATCTGCCATATTTGAGAGCCACAATAATGGATATCTATTGCTCTACGTATTGATACTAGACCCCGATGAAGTCATATGGGCGAAACGCGTTGGGTTGTAATCAACAGATTTAATATGTCAGGATTGGGAGCCTTACCGCCAGCGGGTGCTCCCGGGGGTTGCCGTCCCGGTGGTTGGTGTGGCTGCGGCAGCAGGGAGCTGCTGGCGGCAGGTCCACCTGGACGGATGTGCGGCTTCCGGGGACTGGGGGCCGGGAGTCTGGAGAGCCGGGCGCTGCGGCGAGGATCGCTGTGGTAAAGTCCTCTAGTGGTGACACAGCATTAGTGTGTCAGAGGCTAGAGCTGGGCTAAAGCTGTGTGCTACAGCTGAGTATGTCTCCTGTGCTGGGGACAACTGTGTTGGAGACCAGAGAATTGCCAATGAAGTTCCCACTCTGTGTTCAGCCAATCCTGTGTGATCTCCCCTTAGAAAAGGGGGCTGGCCCAGAGGGAGAGTGCCAGTGCTTCAAGTTACCTCCTTGTGAAAGGTTCTCCAGCTCTGTGCTCCCAGGTTGCTTCTGGTGCCCTGGTCCTGGTTACTCTCATCTATCAGTTACCTAACGCTGCTGCAGTCCTGCCGTCTAAGTCCGTCGCCACTCATGGTAGCGCTCACGGGGTCCCAGGTCATAGAGGAGATTCAGGTGCTAACGGTGGTTCCCGCGGATGTCTTTCAATTACAAACCACAGTCTCCACTTTTTCAAAGTCCTTCAGCCTCGTCTTTCAATTACAAACCACAGTCTTTCAGTTCTTCTTTACCGGAGTTCTTCAGCGTCACTCTTCAAGCCATTTAACCATAGACTCTGGTTCTTTCATCCAGTTTCTTCAATTTCTCCAATATTCGTGTACAGCCTGCTATTCATTAAAACGACAGTTATTTCCCTACAGAGTCCTCCTTTTCTTTACGTTCTCCTGCCAACGCTAACACTTAGTAAGGCCTCCACCCAGTAGCGGATCTTTCCACGGGCAAGCAGGACTTTTGCCCGGGGCGCCGCCTTCCAGAGGGCGCTGGCGCCATCCGGAGGGCGCCGCACGGTGGCAAAATCCGCCACTGCTGCCCGCTGTGTCCCCCATCCGCCTCCGCTGCCGTCCCCGTCCGCCTCCTGTGAAGGGAACAAGACGCTATGCGTCTAGTTTCCCTTCGTGGAGAGTAACTTTGCTGAGCGGTGCATAGCGTCTAGTTTCCCTTCGTGGAGAGGACCTTTTGCTGTGCGGTGCGCGATGACGTCATCGCGCACCGCTCAGCATTCAAGCGGCGCTAGCAATGTACAGGGGGCGTAACTGACCACGCCCCCTGTATTAGGCCACACCCCTTTTCCTGCCCGGGGCGCAGAGCGCCCTTGAACCGGCCCTGCCTCCACCCCATGAGGAGGAATTACATTCAGCCACCTAGTTTACTCTCCTCACAGGCAGCTGTCCCTTCAGCCAAAACTCGGCTGTCGGAACCCCAACTTACGCCGAGCGTGACATAATAGACTTCTGAAAAAAGATTGAGCCAGAAGTTATATCTTCCACAATCAAACATTATCAGTACAACTGTTTTAATAATGTCAATTTTTTTTGTAATCTCAATATGCAATATTGATGACAGAAAGACAAAACTGTTAATAAATAAATGTGTGAATACATATATACATATTAAAATACATACATATATTATATATATATTATATATATATATATTTATTTATACAGTTTGTGTTTAAAATAGGAGTCTTCTGAAGTAAGGCAATGTGTCATGCCATCAATGTCTATTACTTTAGACTTAAATCACTGTCCTTGCATTGATGGAGGGAAGGATCTGAACGCATAACTCAGTCAGTCCAGGTTCATGCATTGCAGCCACAACGTAACGTGGGAAACGCTGGTACGGACAAACGTAATGAATGACACAATTACACCCCATGCGCCGGCATGTTTGTGTGTTTGTATTTCAATTTTAAACCCGATTAAAGTTTTGTTTAAAAAAAAAAAAAAAAGCGCTGAGGGTCAGCAGGTTTCAGACAGGAGGCGGGAACAAGCGGGTGTAGTAGATGCTGTTGTCCTATCACCACGAGAAGCCGCACTGATGGACAGCAGCGTCAGCCAATGGGTGAGGAAAGCGGCTGCAGTCTGCGGCGGCGAGTTTCCTTCCCTCCTGACAAGAAGGAGTGGGCTGCCGGGCGGATGGGTGCGGGCTGCCGGGAGAGGGCACGGGAGAGATGCTGCGGGTCAGCCTCTTGTTGCCTGTGAGTCCACGGATCCGGTGAACGTGAGGCGGTGGGCAGCACACGGGGGGGGCCGGGCTGAGGGCACTTACTCCTACTCTGGGCCTGTGGCACTGGAAGTTCTGCTTCTTCCTGGGCACCTCACTGGGCATCCTGAGCCCGTGGCTGGGCTCCCTGCAGCCTGTAACACCGGCCATGGGCAGGCCCCGCTGATCTCTGCTGCACTTGCACTGCTGGACATATTTGGGGCACCCTGATGCTGCTGCAGCCCTTTGTGCATGCTCCTCTCCCCAGTCTGCAGCCTGGCACTCTGCACTTGCAGTGAGCTGCAGGGCACCTGCTCATAGGCCGCAGCCTCCCTCCAGACAGCCCTTCTTCAGATACCTGGAGACTCCTAACAGAGCTGTGGCTGCAGGGGAAGCCTGTCAGGATAACCACTTCAGTTGCTGCAGCCCATAGCTCTGCATTTCAGGTTACCTGTAAACTTTCTGCAGGTGGAGTAGCCAGTATTGCAGCAAATAGTGATCCTGCCCATGCTGCGGGGCCAATACGTCTGTTTTTGTGCATCTTTTTCGATCGCCTCCTTTCTAAAGAGGTGACTTTGACCATATCCTGGGACATCACTGGCTGCTACCCTAGAGCCTTGCTTTCTCTAAGTTGCTTCCTGTAAAGTGTCGGTGCATGGGCACAAGGCTCCATACACCAAGCCTCACCTATGGATCAGTTCAATGGAGCCCCTCAGATCTCTGCTCTCCCTGCCTGGCAGTAGCAAAACCTCTTTCGGAGTGACGAGAGCCGCATCTAATGCATCAGTATTACCAGTACCATTGGTTCCAGAAGACGATGAGGATCAGGATGACAGAGAGGGTACTCCCACAAGACAGGAGTTTTTGGAGGAGTATGGTGATGATGGTGGTGGTAGTGGAGGCGGGGCTGGGGTCATTGGAGGACAGTCTTCACCCTCTTTGTCAAATCCATTTTACTGGACTGCAGTCTTTGACTATGAGGCGTCTGCAGAGGACGAGCTGACCCTGCGTCTGGGTGACCAGGTCCAGGTGCTCTCCAAGGACTTCCGTGTGTCAGGTGATGAAGGCTGGTGGACTGGAAAGATTCAAGATCGTTTGGGCATTTTTCCTAGCAACTATGTGACCAGAACGCAAAGCTTCTCTAGTAAACTCCAGGGCAAGAGAGTTGAAGAACTACCATGCTGCCCAGCCTCTGCCCTGAAATGTAAGAATCTCTTCCACAAAATATTTTACTGCCTTGAATTATAACTTGTGTCTGTAACTTTTCAAAAATTCAGCATTTCTAAAAGTGATGGGCATGAGATGTCTGTAATATAGTAGGTTTTATTTTACATATAGCAAAGTAGTATGACATTTGTAGAACGAATGTCTAATTTGTGGCCCGTATACTAAGTATCATCATTAATAGCTTGAGTTTGATGCCAGCCACCTTGATTGATCTACAGTACACTATATGGCGTCATTGGCCTGTTATGTGATTCTATCCAGTGAAGAGCTTATTGGGAGTGAGTTTAGATAAAAAAAAAAAATTATTGGGATATTATTATTATTATTATTATTGTGCAGTCCCGAAAGATGTTGATAATGGAATGTCGGTGATATCTGACAATCATGGTACCCTGAAGCAGTCTCGTATGCTCTGGGCCTTGACCCACATGCTTGTAATACCCATTTCAGGCCGCATATACCGGGTTGCACCCAGGATTTGTACTCTGGTACATCCCAGGTGCCACCTGACAAGAGATGGCATCCTGACCCGGCATTTTGCTGGGTTGGTGACATCACCGGTGACACATGCAGAGGCGGTGCTTAGCGATGAAATCATCTCCAAGCTCCGCCTCTTCCTATAGTGTGAAAGGGGATGCGACCCAGCTTACCCGTTCACACCGCACCGCGACTCGGGTTGAAGCCTTGTTCAACCCCGGTCGCTAACAGAGTTCAAATACCGGGTCGACACGGATTATTTCAACTGGACCCTTTCAGACTGCACAGGAACCCTGGTTGCTGCGTGCCTATGTGCAATAACCCGGGTTTTTGCTGGCGGTCTGAAAGGGGTATGAGCCAGTGGTTCCCAAACTGGCTGCCCTGGTACCCTTGCAGGGGTGCCTTCGGTTGGCAATAAGACTTCTGGTCGGGATCCCAGTAGTTAAAATACTGACGCCAGAATCCCTACACTACTCGGAATGCCGGCGCCAGCATCCAGACTGGGATCACAATCCCGACAGCTGGGATCCCGAATGACTGACTACCGGGACACAGGAGAGGTAAGCCGCGGTGGGGGGGTAGGGTTCCGATTAGGAGGGTGGGTTAGGAATAGGCAACATCGGGTAAGGTTAGGGGGGCATTGAGGGAAGGTAACGCTACTTACCTTGCCCCTGTCGGGATTCTCACTGTTGGGATGCCGCCGTCGATACTCTTGCCACAGACATCCCGACTGCCGGCGTATCGAACCCTTGCTGGCAAAACCAGTGCTTTGTGGTTTCCCATCCTAAAATACGTGGACAAACAAATGAATCCTGTCCCGCACCACATAACTGAACCTATATACACAATTTACTTAATTTAATGTTTTTCTGAATTGTCACAAAAAGAACCTTTTGGCCTAGAGGTGCCGTGACAACAATTCTGATACTCTAGGGCGCTGTCATTGAAAAAAGTCTGGGAACTACGGTTGTAAGCCGAAGTAAGCTAATGATAAATCACGTTGTTGCTATTTTAATCTCCCTCTTATAGCTGTGTAGTTCACATCCGTGATTGGTTAAAGGCGGCCTTAGATCCACATGCCCTGCGAGCCTACACCTATGTAACTCTCTCCTTCCTGCTTTATTGCCCAATTTTTATTGTTGTAGCTCTTAACACTGGTTTAAAGTGCCTGCTGATGTGTTATTGCGGGTACGTGTCTTTCTCTGGTTTCATTGGGGTCAATTCTATTCAGCGACAGTTGAATAGCACCGGGAGTTAGCTCCCGGCACTATTCAATACAGCGCCAAGTGACACCAATTGTCGGAAATTCTTCTCTCACCCCCGGGGATCAGAGAAGAAACCCGACAAAAGTGCTGCAGCCTGCGCGAGGCTGATTCTGTCGGGAATCAGCATCGCGCCGGGGAGTTAAGTCGGAGAATGCCCGTTCTTGTCGACTTAACAAGTTGAATTGTCGGGAGAACGGGCCTTCGCCGACTTAACGAGCTGAATTGAATAGCGATGGGAGCTAACTGTCGCTGAATAGAATTGACCCCATTGTATGCATTGTAACTTGTTACTGGGATGTAGTGTACCAAGTTGACTGTCGCTAGTTTGCATGCTGGTATGTTGGAGATCAATGACCCAAACTGCTTTCTGCAGTATTAACATTGCAAAAACGAATTTACCAAAACTCTTAACTATCCAGTTCTTAGTTATAAAAATGTTTCTGTGTGTGTATGGATGTTCTCGTTACTAAATCTCCCAAGTACAGTTCTTTTCCATGCTTTTTCCAAACCAAGTGATATTTGCATCTTCTCACAGGTGTACATTTGGCTATACGTAACCCACAAGTCTGTCCTACATAAATATATTTGACCCTGCTTTGGGACAGGAAGTAGCATTTCATCTCTGCATTTCCCCTGCCCATTGTAATCAGTCTAGGTCAGTGTTTCCTAAGCTCTGTCCTCAGGACCACTAACTGTTCATGTTTTCCAGGTCGCCCTGCATTGGCACTGTGTATCGTCAACTGTCACATTTTAAAAATCCACAAGGTGACCTGGAAAACATGAACTGTTAGGGGTCCTTGAAGACGACGATTGGGAACCACTGGTCTAGATATTTGTTTCCATGAAGTGTTCCTACAGTGGCATAGAAAATCTTACACAAACATAGAGGCCGACTCAATGCAGCCACAGGAACAGCTTCCGGCGGACTTGGCTAGATACTTCTTTCAAAGCTGATTATTGCTTGCAGCCTATGAGTGGAAATCTGGTACTGTAATGGACTGATATGTGCAGCTGATCACGGCTACCTGAATCTGCCCATAGTATTTGCTCTAAGCTTGTCCATTATAATCTGCCTGGTTTTGCACAAATACATGTCAAGGTTTTGATTTATTAGAACCTTAATGTTAAATGTCACTCCCATGTTGAAGGAGTATTTTTAGCCAAAGATTAGAAGATCATTATCTGTAATTCATCTTAATGGAGATTTGTTACAGTGTTCAAAACCCACTATTTAAGATGGAGATCACTTATTCACGGTGCAAATTCTCTGTGAAAACGGCTCACAGGACTCAACTTGCTCCTAACTGAATTGGCCACTAAGGCTGAGAATAAAAAAAAAACTCCATCACCAAAATCCAGGGTTTATGCAGGTGAACGCACATCAGCCTGGGATTTTAGTATGTCTGAATGCATACGACCCGGGACCCCCAGCCACAACCCTTCTCCCGACCAGTGTCGTTGAGCTCAGACCCAGGAATTCCACAGGTCTGATGTCTGAAAGCGTTTTTAGAAGCTAGTCACTGAAATCCATTGGACAAAGCTGCAAGCTGCTTAGTCTGGGAGACAGTGGCACATTAAAGGTCCGTACACATTAGACGATGTCGCTCTGTGTCTAACGTTTCCCCTCCCGGGCCGGCCGGTCGGCGGCCGACTGTACACACTGAGCGATATGACCGCTCATATCGCTTAGTGACGTCACGCCTCCGCCAGCCCTGCATGCAGGTCGTGGACGACAGTCCAGATCCTGCATGCATGCCCTGGCGACAGCGGCTATCGTTGCCGACCCACGGGGCCGCGCATCGGCCGTCGCTGGCGGCATACACACTTGCCGATTAAAGTTAGCGACGTCGCTCAGGAAGGGGGAAAATGAGCGACGTCGCTCATTTTATCGGCAAGTGTGTATGGGCCTTTAAATGCACTCTGTTTCGTTTTTGTTTGTTTTGTTTTTTTTCTAAATTTGTTGCTACTACAGAAGGAAGTCTCCCAGCCTCATTCTTCTCCCCCCTCTGCATTGTTTTATGTTTCTGCAGAGTCTATCATAGCCAAACAACATACATCCTAGATCAGAGGTTCTCAAACTCGGTCCTCGGGGGCACAGACAGTGTATGTTTTGCAGGTCTCCTCACAGAATCGCAAGTGAAATAATTAGCTCTACCTGTGGACCTTTTAAAATGTGTCAGTGAGTAATTAATACACCTGTGCACCTGCTGGGTTACCTGCAAAACATGCACTGTGTGTGCCCCCGAGGACCGAGTTTGAGAACCTCTGTCCTAGATCAATGATGGGGAACGTTTGGCACTCCAGCTGTTGTTGAACTACACATACCAAAACTGTAGCAGGGCATGCTGGGACGTGTAGTTCAACAGCTGTAGGGCCAAAGGTTCCCCATCACTGTCCTAGAGGAAGGTTTCATATCTTAAGGTGCATACACACGGTGCATTGTGTGCTTACGATTTTGACTATATAGTCAAAGTTGTAAGAAAAGTTAGCACATATGGCATCGTGTGTACACAGGTTGCGATACCGATGCACGCTCCCGCGGGGTCGGTATCGCAAGAAGAAATAGACTGTGCAGGGAAAGCAATTTTGACTGGAAAGTGTACAATCTAGTTTCTAGCATAGGCAAAATTGTATATAGGCAAAATCGCACCGTATGTACAGTCAGTATTGGTGGTTCTAGGCTCCGGGGAGTTCAAGGGAAATCGCATAGTCAGAATCTCACCGTGTGTATGCACCTTTTAGTTTTTAGATGTTTGTAGTTAAGTTGCATCCTGAAAATCACACTTCTATTGAACAAGCCTGAAATACAGTATGGCTGGAGACTGTAGCAATCCAACCAGAATTTTTACGATTGCCCCACAGGCGCAGGCACCCGCAGATAATGCGAACGCTTCCACCTTTCAATCCGGCAGAGGCGTTCATGGAGGGGGGTAACGCTCCATTTCAGGCGAAGCATTGTGGGGGCGTGGCTTTAAAATGGGGGGTGGCGCTAGTCGAGCAGGGGCCGTGGCATGGTTGTGATCAGGGTGGCTGCGTGACGTCTCGCGCAGCTGCTGCAATCACAAAAATGGTGGCAGTCCTCCCTATTGTTAGCGATCACGCTGTAATTGCGTGGGGGGAGGCGGCGGTTTGCATGATGGGTGGCCTTGCCCTACGATGGGGGGTCCCCAATATGCGATTAGAAGGACGGCAAATTCAGCTACTTTGCAATCCTTACTGAATCGGGTCCAAGGCCCACAATATATGCTGCTTTTTTCAAGTTTGAAACTGGTGTAAATGTAACACTCGTTTCTCTATCGTCCTAGTGGATGCTGGGGTTCCTGAAAGGACCATGGGGAATAGCGGCTCCGCAGGAGACAGGGCACAAAAAGTAAAGCTTTTTCCGATCAGGTGGTGTGCACTGGCTCCTCCCCCTATGACCCTCCTCCAGACTCCAGTTAGATTTTTGTGCCCGGCCGAGAAGGGTGCAATCTAGGTGGCTCTCCTAAAGAGCTGCTTAGAAAAAGTTTAGCTAGGTTTTTTATTTTACAGTGATTCCTGCTGGCAACAGGATCACTGCAGCGAGGGACTGAGGGGAGAAGGAGTCAACTCACCTGCGTGCAGGATGGATTGGCTTCTTGGCTACTGGACATCAAGCTCCAGAGGGACGATCACAGGTACAGCCTGGATGGTCACCGGAGCCACGCCGCCGGCCCCCTTGCAGATGCTGAAGTCAGAAGAGGTCCAGAATCGGCGGCTGAAGACTCCTGCAGTCTTCAAAAGGTAGCGCACAGCACTGCAGCTGTGCGCCATTTTCCTCTCAGCACACTTCACACGGCAGTCACTGAGGGTGCAGGGCGCTGGGGGGGGGCGCCCTGGGAGGCAAAATGATTACCTATAAAGGCTAAAAATACCTCACATATAGCCCTAGAGGCTATATGGAGATATTTAACCCCTGCCTGGATTCACTAAATAGCGGGAGACGAGCCCGCCAGAAAAGGGGCGGGGCCTATCTCCTCAGCACACGGCGCCATTTCCTCTCACAGCTCCGCTGGTCAGGACGGCTCCCAGGTCTCTCCCCTGCACTGCACTACAGAAACAGGGTAAAACAGAGAGGGGGGGGCACATTTATGGCGATATTTTGATATAACAAAGCAGCTATAAGGGAGCACTTATTATAAGGCTATCCCTGATATATATATAGCGCTTTTGGTGTGTGCTGGCAAACTCTCCCTCTGTCTCCCCAAAGGGCTGGTGGGTCCTGTCTTCGTTAGGAGCATTCCCTGTGTGTCTGCTGTGTGTCGGTACGTGTGTGTCGACATGTATGAGGACGATATTGGTGTGGAGGCGGAGCAATTGCCAAATATGAGGATGTCACCCCCTAGGGAGTCGACACCGGAATGGATGCCTTTATTTATGGAACTACGGGATAGTGTCAACACGCTAAAGCAGTCGTTTGACGACATGAGGCGGCCGGACAATCAATTAGTGCCTGTCCAGGCGACTCAAACACCGTCAGGGGCTGTGAAACGCCCTTTGCCTCAGTCGGTCGACACAGACCCAGACACAGGCGATGACTCCAGTGGTGACGGTGACGAATCAACCGTATTTTCCAGTAGGGCCACACGTTATATGATTTTGGCAATGAAGGAGGCGTTACATTTAGCTGATACTACAGGTACCACTAAACAGGGTATTATGTGGGGTATGAAAAAACTACCTATAGTTTTTCCTGAATCAGAAGAATTAAATGACGTGTGTAATGAAGCGTGGGTTGCCCCTGATAAAAAGCTGATAATTTCAAAGAAATTATTGGCATTATACCCTTTCCCGCCAGAGGTTAGGGAGCGCTGGGAAACACCTCCTAGGGTGGACAAGGCGCTAACACGCTTATCTAAACAAGTGGCGTTACCCTCTCCTGAGACGGCCGCACTTAAAGATCCATCAGATAGGAGGATGGAAAATATCCAAAAAAGTATATACACACATGCAGGTGTTATACTACGACCAGCTGTAGCGACTGCCTGGATGGGCAGTGCTGGGGTAGTTTGGTCAGAGTCCCTGATTGAAAATATTGATACCCTGGACAGGGACAATATTTTACTGTCGTTAGAACAAATAAAGGATGCATTTCTTTATATGCGTGATGCACAGAGGGATATCTGCACACTGGCATCACGGGTAAGTGCTATGTCCATTTCGGCCAGAAGAGCTTTATGGACGCGACAGTGGACAGGCGATGCGGATTCAAAACGGCATATGGAAGTTTTGCCGTATAAAGGGGAGGAGTTATTTGGAGTCGGTCTATCAGATTTGGTGGCCACGGCTACAGCCGGGAAATCCACCTTTCTACCTCAAGTCACTCCCCAACAGAAAAAGGCACCGACTTTTCAACCGCAGCCCTTTCGTTCCTTTAAAAATAAGAGAGCAAAGGGCTATTCATATCTGCCACGAGGCAAAGGTCGAGGGAAGAGACAGCAACACGCAGCTCCTTCCCAGGAACAGAAGCCCTCCCCGGCTTCTACAAAAGCCTCAGCATGACGCTGGGGCTTCTCAAGCGGACTCGGGGACGGTGGGCGGTCGTCTCAAAAATTACAGCGCGCAGTGGGCTCACTCGCAGGTAGATCCCTGGATCCTGCAGATAATATCTCAAGGGTACAGGTTGGAATTAGAGACGGATCCACCTCGCCGTTTCCTGAAGTCTGCTTTACCAACGTCCCCCTCCGAAAGGGAGACGGTTTTGGAAGCCATTCACAAGCTGTACTCTCAGCAGGTGATAGTCAAGGTACCTCTTCTACAACAAGGGAAGGGGTATTATTCCACTCTTTTTGTGGTACCGAAGCCGGATGGCTCGGTAAGGCCTATTCTAAATCTGAAGTCCTTGAACCTGTACATAAAGAAGTTCAAGTTCAAAATGGAGTCACTCAGAGCAGTGATAGCGAACCTGGAAGAGGGGGACTTTATGGTATCCTTGGACATCAAGGATGCGTATCTCCACGTTCCAATTTACCCCTCACACCAGGGGTACCTCAGGTTCGTTGTACAAAACTGTCACTATCAGTTTCAGACGCTGCCGTTCGGATTGTCCACGGCACCTCGGATCTTTACAAAGGTAATGGCCGAGATGATGATTCTTCTTCGAAGAAAAGGCGTATTAATTATCCCATACTTGGACGATCTCCTAATAAGGGCGAGGTCCAGAGAACAGCTAGAGATGGGATTAGCACTGTCTCAAGAAGTGCTAAAACAGCACGGGTGGATTCTGAATATTCCAAAATCCCAGTTAATGCCGACAACTCGTCTGCTGTTCCTAGGGATGATTCTGGACACGGTTCAGAAAAAGGTTTTTCTCCCGGAGGAAAAAGCCAAGGAGTTATCCGAGCTTGTCAGGAACCTCCTAAAACCAGGAAAGGTGTCTGTACATCAATGCACAAGAGTCCTGGGAAAAATGGTGGCTTCTTACGAAGCAATTCCATTCGGCAGATTCCACGCAAGAATTTTCCAAAGGGATCTGTTGGACAAATGGTCAGGGTCGCATCTTCAGATGCACCTACGGATAACCCTGTCTCCAAGGACAAGGGTGTCTCTTCTGTGGTGGTTGCAGAGTCCTCATCTATTGGAGGGCCGCAGATTCGGCATACAGGATTGGATCCTGGTGACCACGGACGCCAGCCTGAGAGGCTGGGGAGCAGTCACACAAGGAAGAAACTTCCAGGGAGTATGGACAAGCCTGGAAACGTCTCTTCACATAAACATTCTGGAACTAAGAGCAATATACAATGCTCTAAGCCAGGCAGAACCTCTGCTTCAGGGAAAACCGGTGTTGATCCAGTCGGACAACATCACGGCAGTCGCCCATGTGAACAGACAGGGCGGCACAAGAAGCAGGAGTGCAATGGCAGAAGCTGCAAGGATTCTTCGCTGGGCAGAGAATCATGTGATAGCACTGTCAGCAGTGTTCATCCCGGGAGTGGACAACTGGGAAGCAGACTTCCTCAGCAGACACGATCTTCACCCGGGAGAGTGGGGACTTCATCCAGAAGTCTTCCACATGCTGGTAACCCGTTGGGAAAGACCAATGGTGGACATGATGGCGTCTCGCCTCAACAAAAAACTGGACAGGTATTGCGCCAGGTCAAGAGATCCGCAGGCAATAGCTGTGGACGCGCTGGTAACGCCTTGGGTGTACCAGTCGGTGTATGTGTTTCCTCCTCTGCCTCTCATACCAAAAGTATTGAGAATTATACGGCAAAGAGGCGTAAGAACGATACTAGTGGTTCCGGATTGGCCAAGAAGGACTTGGTACCCGGAACTTCAAGAGATGATCACGGAAGATCCGTGGCCTCTACCTCTAAGGAGGGACTTGCTTCAGCAGGGTCCCTGTCTGTTTCAAGACTTACCGCGGCTGCGTTTGACGGCATGGCGGTTGAACGCCGGATCCTAATGGAAAAAGGCATGCCGGAAGAAGTCATTCCTACTTTGATTAAAGCAAGGAAAGAAGTAACCGTGCAACATTATCACCGAATTTGGCGAAAATATGTTGCGTGGTGCGAAGATCGGAGTGCTCCGACGGAGGAATTTCAACTGGGTCGATTCCTACATTTCCTGCAATCAGGATTGTCTATGGGTCTCAAATTGGGATCTATTAAGGTTCAAATTTCGGCCCTGTCGATTTTCTTTCAAAAAGAATTGGCTTCAGTCCCTGAAGTCCAGACCTTTGTTAAGGGAGTGCTGCATATACAGCCCCCTGTGGTGCCTCCAGTGGCACCGTGGGATCTCAATGTAGTTTTGGATTTTCTAAAATCTCATTGGTTTGAACCACTAAATAAGGTGGATTTGAAATATCTCACTTGGAAAGTGACCATGCTTCTAGCCCTGGCTTCTGCCAGGAGAGTGTCAGAATTGGCAGCTTTATCTTACAAAAGCCCATATCTGATTTTCCATTCGGACAGGGCAGAACTGCGGACTCGTCCGCATTTTCTCCCTAAGGTGGTGTCAGCATTTCATCTGAACCAGCCTATTGTAGTGCCTGCGGCTACAAGTGACTTGGAGGACTCCAAGTTACTGGACGTTGTCAGAGCATTAAAAATATATATTGCAAGAACAGCTGGAGTCAGAAAATCTGACTCGTTGTTTATATTGTATGCACCCAACAAGATGGGTGCTCCTGCGTCTAAGCAGACGATTGCTCGTTGGATCTGTAGCACAATCCAACTGGCACATTCTGTGGCAGGCCTGCCACAGCCTAAATCTGTAAAGGCCCACTCCACAAGGAAGGTGGGCTCATCTTGGGCGGCTGCCCGAGGGGTCTCGGCATTACAACTTTGCCGAGCAGCTACGTGGTCAGGGGAGAACACGTTTGTAAAATTTTACAAATTTGATACTCTGGCTAAGGAGGACCTGGAGTTCTCTCATTCGGTGCTGCAGAGTCATCCGCACTCTCCCGCCCGTTTGGGAGCTTTGGTATAATCCCCATGGTCCTTTCAGGAACCCCAGCATCCACTAGGACGATAGAGAAAATAAGATTTTACTTACCGATAAATCTATTTCTCGGAGTCCGTAGTGGATGCTGGGCGCCCATCCCAAGTGCGGATTATCTGCATAAATTGTACATAGTTATTGTTAACTAATTCGGGTTATTGTTGTAGGAAGCCATCTTTCAGAGGCTCCGCTGTTATCATACTGTTAACTGGGTTTAGATCACAAGTTGTACGGTGTGATTGGTGTGGCTGGTATGAGTCTTACCCGGGATTCAAAATCCTCCCTTATTGTGTACGCTCGTCCGGGCACAGTACCTAACTGGAGTCTGGAGGAGGGTCATAGGGGGAGGAGCCAGTGCACACCACCTGATCGGAAAAAGCTTTACTTTTTGTGCCCTGTCTCCTGCGGAGCCGCTATTCCCCATGGTCCTTTCAGGAACCCCAGCATCCACTACGGACTCCGAGAAATAGATTTATCGGTAAGTAAAATCTTATTTTTTTCATTTTCCTCTCCTTTTAAAGCTTCACACTCCATATTGTATTTAACTTGCATAGCTAGACAAAGCCAGGAAGCCCTGGACTCTACAAACTCCCGTCTGCTTCCTTTTTTGTGTGTCGTTTCTACTGTAAATTCATCTCCTCCCTGACTCCTGAGTGTGAAAAGCCAGTTTCTAGCTCCACGTATAGCTTGCAAATATTTCTTAATATCTTTTGCAAACCTCTGCACACTGCGATTCTGCCAAAGGGTAATGGGCAGTTTTAACTTTTGTCCTTTGAGAAGCAAACTGAGGCTGCACTCTTGTAGGCCAATACATGGTGATTGTGCTTGTGTATTGTTGCTATTGATGGTGATGTTCAACAACTGGTATACTTGCCCTGTCCTGGTGTGGATCATTAGATCGACAGTGTCTAGGTCGACCACTATAGGTCGACAGTCACTAGTTCGACTGGGTTGGAAGGTCGACAGGTTTCTAGGTCGACGTGCTCGGTCGACAGGTCAAAAGGTTGACATGAGTTTTTTTTTAATTTATTTGGGGTCGTTTTCTTCGTAGAGTGACCGGGAACCCCAATTAGTGCACCGTAACCCCTCGCATGGCTCGCTTCGCTCGCTTCGCTCGCCATGCTTCGGGCAAAGTGCCTCGCTCCACTACCGTTTTGCTCAGCACAGATTAACGTTCCAGTTGTAGTCCACGTGGATCGTTAAGTATGAAAAAGTAAAAAAAAGAAAGAAAGGGGAAACCCCCCCCCTCATGTCGACCTTTTGACCTGTCGACCTAGAAACCCTGTCGACATTCCAACTGTCGACCTATAGTGGTCAACCTAAACATTGTCGACCTAGACAGTGTCGATCTTCAGACCGGATCCCGCCCTGTCCATATGTGCTTGTGAGGCCAGGCTTCATGTGCAATGGCCACGCTACATTGTATCAGAGTGAATATACTCCTCTAAATATTTTTTATGGATTCTTTGGCAAACAATAGATGATCATTATCCGTAATTCTTCCTAATGAAAGATTGGTATGGTCTTGGAAACCCGCCATTTAAGCAAGGGGCTGTTGTTTTAAGTTGTATCGATGCTACCCTGATTAAATGGGGATTTTTGAACATCCCATGCCAGTTTACCATTACGTTTTATTTAATAATATAGTCCTCTTGTTTTGTGTTTTATAAGAAAACCTTACCTTACCTCAAGGGAAACGCCAGCTGGGCAAAGCCACGGTCAGAACCACTAGTATAGCTCTACTTCCAGATACAGAGGCAGTCGGTATCCGTTCAGATGGTCGACCATGTTATGGTCGACAGTCATTAGGTCGACCACTATTGATCAACATGGACACTTGGTTGACATGAGTTTTTTTAACTTTTTTTGTTTTGGGGAACTTTTCCATACTTTACGATCCACGTGGACTACGATTGGAACGGTAATCTGTGCCGAGCGAAGCGGTAGCGGAGCGAAGGCACCATACCCGAAGCATGGTGAGCGAAGGCGGTGCACTAATTGGGGTTCCCAGTCACTTTACGCAAAAAAACAACACCCAAAAAAGTAAAAAATAAATAAAATAAATCACGTCGGCCTTTCATGTGTCGGCCTTTCATGTGTCGGCCTTTCGTCCATGTCGAACATGTCAATGTCGACCAATTGTGGTCGACCTAATGACTGTCGACCATAACATGGTCGACCATTCATACCGGAACCGAGGCAGTCTGCCTATTAGAACTGTTAGATGGGTCCAGTAGAGGCCTTAACATGTGTTCCAGGTTTGTGTGATTGATGGATGTGTATATGTGATGTGTCGTCAGCCCAGACCTGTGGGTGATGTAAGGACAACTCCAGGCCTGTACATGAAAGTTATTAATATGTGGGTATGTATTATAATCTATATAACACACCAAAGTATTTATGTTCCAGGCTATATAATCCGGATGATCATACAGTTGCTTCTCACCCTTGTGAGTGCTAGCGGATTCCTGGCAGCCCAGGAGGGGCACTTTGGGCAGCCAGGTTGTCATGGGAGGAAAGATCCGTTCCCATTGTAGGTCTTGGCTGCTTGTTGTCCCAAGTCCCCGATCTACATCGGTCATGGGATGAGTCTACATGCCACCTTTAAGGTTACATTATTTCTTATATAATTTATAGTATTAGAGAGATCTTCAGTGCGGTACTTGAAGCAAACAGAACAAGTTCTACAGTGGCAGTGTCAGTTCAGATAGAATGAATGATACAAACACAATGCAGAGATGTGTTTGGATAAATACTGTGGTAAACAATTCTGTACAGCAATCCACCTAAACCACTGTCCCTAGTAACGCTTTCATGTTTAGGGTGCAAGTGTAGCAGAGAACGCTGACTTATACTGTCCCATTTACCCCTTCCCTGCACTCTGCTTATGTTCTGGGACCTGCAGTGTCTAGCTCCCCCAAAGATCGCTGACCTCCTCACTGCGCTGGCAGCCACAGAGACGGGCCATAGATACCCACTCGGGGGCATCTTGCAGGCAGTAGAGTGTGGCAACAACTCCAGTGTCCACACTTATCACTTCCTGTAAGAAACGCATTGTAACTGGGTTTTACTGTTGGCTTTATACATAGAATTTCACATTGGACGTATTTTTGAAGAGTACTTTGCTCTTCTAAGGAGTCCTAAACACCTGTACAGACTCTACTGCAAACACTAAGAGGGAATGCTGTTAGTGCCTAATTGCCACTAACGGACCTACTCAGTTAACAGGGCGCGCTAGCCCCCACAGTCGAACTGAAAGCTGCAAGGTGAAATCTGCGTTTAAAAAAAAAAAAAAAGCACAAAATCAGGCCGCACGTGGGAAAAAACCCACCATTGATTCCACAGTTTACATGGAATCAGTGGGTTTCTGCGCTTGAATACAGGTTGTTTTTTTTGTTTGGGGGGGGGGGGGGGGGGCGTGGGAAAAATGTTGTTTTATTGAATAGTCTTTCCCTGCGCCAGAGGGATTTTTGCCGCCTAGTAGGTGCTGTGGTTGAGGTAGTGACGGGTGCGGGGGAGATGCTGATGGGGTCTGGGGGTGGTGGGGGAGGGGGTGGTGCAGCATGTGGGAGAGGGGGTGGTGCAGTGGGTGGGGGAGGGGCGTGGGTGCTGCGGGTGGGGGTCCGGAGCCACTGCAGGTAGGGGAGGAGCGGTTGCGGGGGTGGGGGTCCAGAGCCACCGTGGGTGCTGGAGTGGGGGTGCCGCGGATAGTGCCTGGAGGTACTGCAAGTGGGGGAGGGGCAGGTAATGCTTCTCCTCCTGGAAGCAGCTAAGCTGCTGTCCTCCCTTTGGCAGTGGCTGTCCCGGAGACTCGCACAGCAGCCACTCACTATTGTTAGCGCTGGTGTCCCAAGGCGACGCATTACAGGGAAGAAGATGCACTCAATAAACTACAGCTCCCAGCATCCCTAAGGGCTGGAATGCGTTGGCGCTAAGGGCTGCTGGGAGCTGTAGTTTATTTAGTGCGTCTACTTCCCTATAATGCGGCGCGTTGGGACACCGGCGCTAACAATAGTGACTGGCTGGCAGAACGGACTGACTCGCTGAATCAATGTAAAAGGTGAAAAGATTCAGACATTACCCTCTGCTATATCACCCACTCTATCCGTTACATTCCCTGTTAACTGCAGTCGGGAGCTTAAATAGCTGCAGTAAATTACCATGGCTAATTAATTCCCCCCATATCCCTCTTTATATGTTTTTTTATTTAGAAGCATGGAACAATTTTCATGCTGAGACAGGAAAGTGCATTCCCCCAAATTTGCCACAAAGTGGGAAGCACACAATTATATAGAGCAGAAGTTCTCAAACTCGGTCCGCGGGGGCGCACACAGTGCATGTTTTGCAGGTAACCCAGCAGGTGCACAGGTGTATTAATTACTCACTGACACATTTTAAAAGGTCCACAGGTGGAGCTAATTATTTCACTTGCGATTCTGTGAGGAGACCTGCAAAACATGCACTGTGTGTGCCCCCGAGGACCGAGTTTGAGAACCTCTGATATAGAGTTTCTTTGTATGCTGCACCTTAGGAGTACTCATCACTGAAACGATGTGGTCCAGGCCAGACACTGGGAAACGGCCCCATTTGGGCAGAAAGCATTCTCCTAGCAGTCACCTTGGGCAATCTGAGCCATTTTTTTTCAATTCCGGGAATCGAGATTGAAAAACGATCAATCCCGTTATTACCGAGTTACCCAGGATTGGTTTCTTTTCAATGTCCGGACCACCCCTCCCGCTCTGCCCATCCTACATAAATCGCCCTCATCTGGATGGGCGGGAGGATGGATCCACTTGGTGAGGTGTGGGACAGTGTAGGCGCTGAGGTCCGGGCGCCGAGTGGCTTGCCGCGCAGTGTGACTTCTGAGTACACATCACGCTGCGCAGTGCGAACAGCCGGGGGCAGAGGGAGCTGAGCAGGGGGAGCCGGGCAGCGTCTGAGACTCCTGAGGACTTCCAACGCTGCCTGGCATTTAAAAAACAAAGGGGATTCCTAATCCCTAAATCCCCGGGATTGGAAGCTTAAATCCCGGAATTGAATCCCGGTCAATTTTTGGCCAAAATCTCGGGATCCTGTGATTGGCCACCATAATTTACATTGTCCATTGGATGTGGGTCTTTCAATTTTTTTTTAGCTGATGTTTAACGTTGTAGATGGTGATTTGAGGCTTCTGTACGGCTGCCCGATCCATGAAGCTCCCAACTAATAGGTCTTTGGTTGATGTTGCTTCTAATAGCAGATTCATTCTCTCTCTCTCTCTCCCCGCAAAATACTAATAAATGAATTGTACCTGAAACGTTTCCTGGTATTAATTGTGCCCACTGAGCAATGTGTATATTGTAGACATATATGCTCAGATTTATCAAACCTCGGAGAGTTATAAATTGCACAGTGATAAAGTTCCAACCAATCCGCTCCTAACTGCCATGTTACAGGCGGTTTGAAAAATGACAGGTGGGAGCTGATTGGTTGGTACTTTTATCTCCGTGCAATTGATCACTCTCCAAGGCTTGATAAATCTAGGCCATAGGCCTCAATTCAATTCAGCGTGAAGTGAATAGCAACGGGAAGGAGTGATCTGTTTTGTGCCCTTAACGCGGAAGAAACATCATTGCGCCCAGCGCTTAAAATGGAGAATGCCGTTTCTCACGATTAATCACCGTGTTTAAGCGAGAACCAGCATTCTACGATATAACAGTGTTCTGAATTGAATAACTCTTTCCCGCCGCTGTTCAGTTTACACTGAATTGAATTAAGACCACTTTTATGTTGCTTTGTGGTGGATAAGAACAAACTCGAAGGTTTTTGACATATTTTCATCCCTTTCCCAACTTGTTAAGGTACCAATGAGCTCACACATACTCCTTGCTGCTAATCACTACAAAGTTCTAGTCTTGGTTTGTTAAATATTACCACAGCTCAATAAAATTTGACAGGATAGCTCTAGTGCAGAGGTTCCCAAACTGTGTGCCGTGGATCCCTGGGGTGCCTCGGGACACTTGCAGGGGTGCCCTGGGTTGGTGGTCCAGGACCAATTCAAATTATTCATGGTCAATATAATAGGCAAAACCAGTGCTGGTGGCTGCCAGTCATAAAATATGTGGCCAAACAGAAGCAAATCTTGTCCCTCACCACACAACTGACCCTAAGGATGACATATAAACGCCATCTACTTAATGTAATATTTCTTTCTAAATTTCTCAATAAGAAATTTTTGGCCTAGGGGTGCCGTGAAAAAAATTCTGATATTCTAGGGCGCCGTGATTCAAAAAAGGTTGGAAACCACTGCACTAGTGCAAGATGTTACATATAAAAATAACAGATATTGGTGGGGACACCAATTTGCAGACAAAAACAGGCACCCAGGGGGTAATTCCAAGTTGATCGCAGCAGGATTTTTGTTAGCAATTGGGCAAAACCACGTGCACTGCAGGGGAGGCAGATGTAACATGTGCAGAGAGAGTTCGATTTGGGTGGGGTGTGTTCAATCTGCAATCTAAATTGCAGTGTAAAAATAAAGCAGCCAGTATTTACCCTGGACAGAAACAAAATAACCCACCCAAATCTAACTCTCTCTGCACATGTTATATCTGCCTCCGCTGCAGTGCACATGGTTTTGCCCAATTGCTATCAAAAATCCTGCTGCGATCAACTTGGAATTACCCCCCCAGTGTACATGAGCAATTAATAATGAAGTTGCTCACCTGACTGTAAGAATTTTGTCAACAGAGAGGTGGTAACAAGCTTAATTTATTACAGCAGTGTCAGGTCAAAAAGGGTTACACAGATTCACGTTCAGTGCTAACAGGGTCGGACTGGCCCACAGCGGAAACCACCGGTGGGCCCCTCCTCCTCCTCTAGTGATCAGGTTCCAGACTGTGTTCTTGAATTATACATTATACATATGTTACTTTATACTGCACAGGACTATGATGTATTCTCTACAGTGCATTGCTGATATTTATCTGGTACATTATCATGCACGCACTAGCAGTATTTATATATTTATGAGGGGGCCCAGCCCATGCACTCACTAATGGCTAGGCAAACCAATGTAGCGGCTGGCCACACACCCCTCTGGAGACTGACCACACCCCTAAACATGGGCTGCTGCCACTGCATTCCCCGGTGGGCTTTTCATGCCCCAGTCCGATACTGAGTACTAAAGGATCAGGGCAAGTACTTGGGTACAGGTGAGGGTGGTTGGAAGCGCAGGCAGGGTGTAGCAGGACTGTGGTGCAGACCTTAATTACCAAACACTGGGGGCGGAGACATGACATGTGCGGCATACTCTGTGCACCTGTGTCCTTCAGTCTTCCGGCACAATCTACGCTGTTGGCCGGTCGATGGAACTAGATGCTCTGGATCCCAAAATACACAGACGTCACTGGGACGCAGTCGGCATTATGTGACAGATGCAGGAAAGAGAACAAATAAGGGAGCTGTACTAAATGGTTAGCGTTGCAAGATTAGGTACATAGGGCCTAATTCAGAGTTGATCGTAGCAGCAAATTTGTTAGCAGTTGGGCAAAACCATGTGCACTGCAAGGTGGGGGGGCAGATGTAACATATGCAGAGAGAGTTAGATTTGGGTGGGGTGTGTTCAAACTGAAATCTAAATTGCAGTGTAAAAATAAAGCAGCCAGTATTTACCCTGCACAGAAACAAAATAACCCACCCAAATCTAACTCTCTCTGCACATGTTACATCTGCCCCACCTGCAGTGCACATGGTTTTGCCCAACTGCTAACAAATTTGCTGCTGCGCTCAACTCTGAATTACCCCCCCCCCCCCCCTAGAAAAGAAGTAAAATGCTATAACCAGAATGTTTCCATACAATAATATTTACATTTAGGCAAATTTCAAAGGGAAAATGTAAGAAAGAAAATAGGTTAGAACCTGTTTAAATGTACTTTCTTTGTTTTGTATATTGACCTTCAGAACATACACCGTGTTGTGGATTGACCCCGGCGTTGTGCGGTTTTGCTTGCATACGTGTGTTCTGTATTAAAGTGTTTTCTCATGCAAAATGTGTGTCATCCTTCACATATTTAGTATTTAAGGTTTGACAACAAAAAAGTAATTCTAAACGTAGGGGCGCTGTTATCCCCCTTTTCTACTGCTGCAGTTGTCCCCCTTTTCTACCGCTGGTTATTGCCGGGTCTATCCGGGTCACGGCTCAGTGGAAAAGGGTCCTTGAAAAATAACCCTTTAGGTGCAGTGTAAAAGCCTGTGGAGAGCCGGATTACCAGTGCATGTAGGTGATGTCCTCTCCAAGCTCCGGCAGCGGGAAGACTCTACACTGATCTAGGACCAGCCTGCGTTGTGGCATGGCCTGAAACAGTGTTCAGTTACCCAGGTTGTACCCGGGTTTTATGCGGAGAAGGGGTATTAATCTGCTTCTCTGGATGATACCTGCCTTGCAGTTCTCAATTATAAGGATAGGGTAGAACAAAAATCTCATTGGAATATTCAAAACAGATTAAATCTAGGAACACACTAGACGGTAAATCGTTCGATCTGGCGAATCAGACTGACATATCGGGCACATCATCTGCTGTGTACCCGCTATGGGCTGACGGGCAAAATCCCTAGCAGCATGGCCTCCGCCGTTGCCGGCATCGTCAAGTGTGTATGCACTTGCCAATGCTGGGTCTCGTTGCTGACGATGTCGTGCTGGGTGCACATCGTTCAGTGTGTACCCAGCTTAAGGTCCTGTGAGAAGCGGTAACCTGTACCTGTGTGACTGACGGGCTGTATGTGACAGGTCAGTGATACTGTGTATGAGAAGAGGAGCAGAGATAGTGAAAGCTTTGTCCCAGTAGCACACACTAGTAATCAGGGAGTAAAGTAGAGCCCAGTAGCCAGTGCTGCTTCTACATGACCAGTTTAAGGCAGCGTCTGTCTGCCGCAAATGTAAATAGACACTTTTATTGGCGCATTTCAGAATTAAATAGATTATCCTTCCACACATCCTGAGAGCCAAGAAGAATAGTCCGTGTTCAGTATGGCCACAGGTGTGCAGTTTGAGCAGCTTCAGCCAGCTAGTGGGCTCACTGGCTGGTCCGGTCCCTTCTGTTACCACAGGGTCCTGACGGCGTGGTTGGAAAATGACTGCATGTACAGAGCAATAGTGGTTGTCCTCCATCTTCATTTATCAGTAAACCTAAAACCCGTGTCCCTTTAAATTGGAATACAGTTAGTCTGTGCTCCTTTTAGGGGGACGAACCAACTGCCCACTATCGCAGAAGCACCGACTGCCCACTATCGCAGAAGCACCGACTGCCCGCTATCGCAGAAGCACCGACTGCCCGCTATCGCAGAAGCACCGACTGCCCGCTATCGCAGAAGCACCGACTGCCCGCTATCGCAGAAGCACCGACTGCCCGCTATCGCAGAAGCACCGACTGCCCACTATCGCAGAAGCACCGACTGCCCACTATCGCAGAAGCACCGACTGCCCACTATCGCAGAAGCCGTGCTGAGCATGTGCAAAGCTAGGTCTGCACCATGATTAAAAAGTTGCTGCCGTTTAGGGGTGGTTGTAGGCAGTGTTCCGGAGAACGGGTGCGTGTCGCCCTGTTTTCTGGACTTGCTGAAGCCAGTGGCTGCATTCTTGCTCTGTGTAAAAAGGATCATGCCAGGGCCTCGACCATGCTTGCTACCAGGGTTATTCCTGGGATCAACCAGGGATGGCTGCAGTGTGAATGGTATGACCCTGGTTATTCAACCCGTGTTACTTTGGGATGCGGTCAAGATGCCGCCGGCCGGAATCCCGGCAGTCGAAATACTGACGCGGGAATCCCGACCGCCACAATCCCAACATATTCTCCCTCCGTGGGTGTCCACGACACCCATAGAGGGAGAATATAATAGTGTGGCGAGCGAAGCGAGCCCGCAAGGGGCTGCGTTCCGCTCGCAACCCCTGTCGGGATTCCGGCGTCGGTATTTCGACCGCCGGGATTCCGGCCGGCGGCATTTAGTACTGATCCCGTTACTTTCCAAAGTTGCTAATGGCTGTGTTACTGTGTTACATCTAGTGACATGCAGGGTAGACACGGGTTCGCTGTGAAAAGTGCCAACCTGGTGCCAGGGAGCAGTGTGAAAGGTATAAAATGTTTTGTGCTTGATACTTGTTCACCTATCTTGCAGATATTTATCCTAGTACTTCCTGTAGCAAGTGACAGCTATATGAACTGCACGACACAAGTTACTGACCCTCTGCCTCACTCACAGTGTCCGGTGCTTGGTGCCAGAGCATACGCAGAGTGAAAACCCTCAAGTCCAACTCCAAAGCAGACTTGTGTCTAACTGTACATTGGTGGTCATTCCGAGTTGATCGCAGCCAGCAACTTTTTGCTGCTGCTGCTATCAACTAGTCCACGCCTATGGGGGAGTGTATTTTACCTTAGCAGGGCTGCGAACGCTTGTGCAGCCCTGCTAAGCTAAAAAAGTTTTGTGTAAAAGAAGACTATCCCTAGACCTACTTACCCTGTGCGACGGCTCCAGCGATGCAGGTCCCGGCTTTGACGTCAGACATCCGCCCTCCGTTCTTCTGACCACGCCTGCATTTTATCCACCACTCCCCGAAAATGGCCGCCAACGGTCTGGTGACGCCCAGGAACACCTTCTTTCTGTCCATCTTCTTGCGGCCGCTGCTGCGACCGCTTTCTTTGTAATCCGCGTCGTAACCTGGTGACCCCTGTCGCCGGGCAACGACGTGCATGTGCATTCCGGACCCGTTCGCACTGCAGCGACAAACCGCTGTGTGCGAACGGGTCGGAATGACCCCCTTTATCTCTACTGTGGTGGTTTGTATTCTAAAAACCAGGTATTAACCTTGTATCTTGCAGTACATAGAGCTGCCGTTCATGCTATACTATGATAGGTAGTTGAATATATAAAACCTGATGCTGTGGTAAAGGTGGAAGCCAGTATTCATAATCATCAAAGTGTTCTCTCTGCCCAAAAATACCCAGGTAGCAGACAAATTTCCAAATGAGGCCAGTTGTGAGCCAGATGTAAATATTAAAAGGAGAAGAGGTACTTTCTAGGGGTGTGGTTCATCAAATCGACAGTATCTAGGTCGACAATGTTTAGGTCGACCACTATAGGTCGACAGTCACTAGGTCGACATGGATGGAAGGTCGACAGGGTTTCTAGGTCGACATGTGCTAGGTCGACAGGTCTAAAGGTCGACATGAGGATTTTTTTTTTTTTTGGTGTTTTCTTCGTAGAGTGACCGGGATCCCAAATTAGTGCACCGCGTCCCCTCGCATGGCTCGCTTCGCTCGCCATGCTTCGGGCATGGTGCCTTCGCTCCGCTCGGCACACTTTACCGTTCCAATCGTAGTCCACGTGGATCGTTAAGTATGAAAAAATCCCCCCCAAAAAATGTGAAAAACTCATGTTGACCTTTAGACCTGTCGACCTAGCACATGTCGACCTAGAGACCCTGTCGACCTTCCATCCATGTCGACCTAGTGACTGTCGACCTATAGCGGTCGACCTAAACATTGTCGACCTAGACACTGTCGATCTTCAGACCGGATCCCCTTTCTAGTGCAGTTCTTTTGAATTACACTCCCAAAAAATTAGGTGAATTAGCTTTGTACCAATATGCAATAGGAACCATTATTTTACAGCTGGAAAGCATCGATAAAACCCAAAATGCATCCAACGCGTTTCGTCTCTGGCTGATGTTCCAGATTGACTTCCTCAGGGGGTACCCAATGATATCTATGATGAAAGTGTCTGCAATCTATGGGCCTGATTCTGAGTTGGAAGCGGTAGCACAACAGCTGCATCTTTTGTGTGCAGTGACTGAGCAATAATATGCTGTTGCTACAGGAGACGTCTTGATTAAATAATCGCATCCTGCTGGCTTCTCTGATCTGCTGCTGCATCCAAAATACAACATAGAATCATTCTGTGATTAACCCTCAGGTTACGCAGATTGACCAGTGTTTTCACGCAGTTGGTTCCAGTGAAGCTGATTCTAAGAATGCAGCCATTAGTCACGGCGTGCCCAAAAAAAGATGAGGCCGCCACACCCCGTTTTCAGGAATCTTGACCGTGCCCGCCCCTTCCCCCACCCCCATACGGTGTTGCTGCCAAGGGGGCACTGTGCAGTTTCTACAAAAAAATCTGGATGTGTGTAAGTGACCGTAAACCAGATATTAAGATATGTAGAGAGCAATACTGTGTATAATCTAGTCCTCTTCAGCGGAAACTTTTTATCAAAGTAAAACTTGCATTTGTGCAGGTAAAGTCTGACTATTGTACATGGGGGGTAATTCAGAGTTGATTGCAGCAACAAATTTGTTAGCAGTTGGGCAAAACTATGTGCAGTGCAGGTGGGGCAGATGTAACATGTGCAGAGAGAGTTAGATTTGGGTGGGTTATTTTGTTTCTGTGCAGGGTAAATACTGGCTGCTTTATTTTTACACTGCATTTTAGACTTCAGTTTGAACACAGCCCACCCAAATCTAACACTCTCTGCACATGTTACATATGCCCCTCCCCCGCAGTGCAGCATGGTTTTGCCCAATACTGTGCTTGTTTGGTTTGCTAACAAACCTGCATAAGGCGCATTGTACGTATGCTGCAGTGTTAGCTGAGTGATAAATGTGTAGTAATCGCACTAAAGCGACTAGTGCCGGCTTAACGTATTATTTAAGGAGCAGTGTTAATGAAAAGAGAAGCTAACATTTCCTTGTGATGTAGGATGTACAGTTGTGCTCCCTCTGTGGGGGCTGGGAACTAGTTTCTCTTTTTTAGAGCTGTACGTCACACTGCACAGTTAGGGGATAATCCAATTGTCGGCGATTGATGCCATTAGTTGTTCTGGAACAGCAAGTTGCATTCACCTTCCTCGCACCCTATAGTGTTGGGAAACTTGCGATTGCCGTGCTATCGTAATTGTCCAGTTCACTGAATACCCCCTTAGCCTGGGCTTTCTACCATTGTCTTTAGAGACTTGCAGTGTGCATCCACAGCTATTTCTGCTCTCTAGTGTATATGCTCAGCATGTTGACACCAGAATGTTAACATGAGCAGAATGTCAAAATTGACAGAATGTTGACAGTTGATGTTGGGGTCAGGATGAAGTTGGGGCTAGATGAGGAATAAACTCTAAAGTGCATGGTTGACGTGCCTGTATCTAGGCAATTAGCTGCTGAGTGGGGCCATGAAACTAAGGATGGAACGCACCTCTTCTAAATATTGTTAAAGGCTCCTAACTGAAAACGTTATGATATCCCGATAAACAGGATGCCGGCCGTCAGAATCCCGACAGCCCTTCCAAAAGCCCCCTATCCTAAAGGGCCCCATACACTAGACCGATAATGCCCGATTTCAGCCCAATTCGGGCCGATATATTGGGTGAAATCGGGCATTTTCGGTGTGCTTTTCCCCCGGTCCGATGCGCGTTCCCGTGTGCATCGGATCGGATCCCCCTAGATCCGACCTATCACGAGTGCTGCACTCGTTATATGTCGGAACCCGCAGTAAATGGATGGGAAAGTAAAAGATACATCGTATGCAAAAAAACTGCATACGATATATCTAATACTATCCTGCCAACGGGGAGGCAGCCGGGAGGTTGGAGGAAATCTTATATGACATGATGGACCGTCATGTCGTATAAGTGTATGGTGCCCTTAACCCTCCCTTGTGGGTGCCTAAACCTAACCCTACCTGCTTGGTGCCTAACCCTAACCTCCCCTTCCCAGTGCCTAACCCTAACCACCCCTGGTACCTAACCCTAACCTTCCCGTCTCTGCACCCTAACCCCCCCCTTCTAATGCCTAAACCTAACCCCCCCCCATGCGAGCATGTACCACTTGAAGAACGATTAAGATTCCGGGCATCGGTATTTTGGCGCCGGGATCCTTAGCTCCGCCTTGATTTTGACACCAGCCTTATGCCGTCGTTCAGGATTCCGCCGTCTGTATTTTGACCCCCAGGATCCTGTCCGGTGGCATTTTAACTACATCCGCTGAAAACCGGAATTGATTCAGTTGGACTCGTCTCTGGAATCTGCAAGCAGTTGCGGCTATATGGCACACTTATGGTCGCTCCAGACTCCTTCATTTTTGTTCTCAGCCCTATAGGGCTGCCTACAAAAATCTGCAAGTCTGCGGCAAGATCAACCCCCCCAGAAGTGATCTATTGAGCTACATGCTACCAGGGATTTTGGGTGGATTTTTCGACAGGTCTGATGTGCTCTGAAAGCAGCTACGGTTCCATACACTGGTTTACAATATTGTGTGAGTTTGTGAAAATACCGTACTTATCATTCATGCTCTCACAAAAGAAATGATCTCCGAGTGAAAGCATCCGATGCTGTGCCAGCAAGTTGGATTCAATGCATGTCGGCAGCAAAATGATAACTATGCCAGATGTTTTCTGGCTGAAACAATTTGCGAATGGTTTAAATGTGGATTTAAAATTACGTTGATTGTGGTTTAATATCGCTAAATGAGTGCCCGTTTTTTGTTTTAGAATAGTAGTAAGAAACCGTTATGTGTATTGTATAGTGTGTGTGGGGGACTCTTTTCTAAAGGCATCTGCAGAGCAACAAAAATGAAATGTGCTTCCTGCAACTGCAAGAAGGTGCAATCAGATGTAGAAATGAGGTGTTTATATTTAATATCTCTGTTTTTTCTTATGCCATTGAAGGGCTTGGTGACTGACTGGATCAGATAGAGAACTCAGGTCACACTTTCCCGTGAACAAAGTTTTGTTTTTTGTTTTTTCCACCCAGAAAATTGAAAAACGGATAGTTGACCATCGACCTGGTCAACCCTGCAACCAAGTGCCCTGTGTTCCTGTCTACCCTTAGACAAATAGCAGCTGTTCTGAAAACTGTCTACAGCAGATACTGTGGGGTACATTTACTAAGATGGGAGTTCTATTTAAGATGGGATGTTGGTCATAACAACCGATCAGATTCCAGGTATTATCTTCTAGAAGGTACTAGATATATGAGAAGTCAAATCTGATTGGTTGCTATGGGTCACATCCCATCTTAAATAGAACTCCCATCTTAGTAAATATCCCCCTGTAACTCCACATATGGCAATCCTTGCATTATTAGGAACACTTACTATTTTTCAAATGTCCATTTATCTAGAGCACATGTTTGAAGAGACCGAGGAGGTGATTATGTGGGTAGGACTAGATCAGTTTATGTAGGCAATCAAGTCAGCCCAGACTTTCAGCGGTATTACTTCCCGAGTGTGTGAGGTCGCTTCATTTAGTCATTAGCATTCATAGAAGCCACGCGCTTTGTTTCTTTGCCCATTTGTAGTGTTGCCGCTAGGTGCAGCGCAGATGTGCAGGGATAGTATCATCACACGCCAGAGGTGGGGTGCGGCCCCTTCGTCGTCACTATTGGAGGCGCTGCAGTCCCGTCAGCGTCACTAACGGGGGCTTGGGGCGTGCACAGCATTTACGGAGTTGCTGACCTACCCCCAAACTCTCCTCTTAATATGAATAGATGCCATGAGCAAGCGTACAGCATATCTTCACGCGGCAGCGGCGGCACAACCTGGCACCTGGGTCGCGACTAACCTAGCAGGTGGGCTAAGGCACAGAGGAGTGACCACACCCCACTGTCCATAGGAGACAATGTTAAATGTGCGTGCAGCAGCCGGTACAGGTGCCGGTGGTAGGATCCTGAGCAAAATGTGCTTCCAGTTGCCACGTGGTAGGAACCTGGTGGTGGCAGCAAAATACCCACCCACTGCACAGTGGGCGGAGTCAATAACAGGCGGTTACTGACGGTAAGAGGGAATCCCGTAGTGGTCAGGTCCTGTGTGACTCAAACCCAATCTGTGATAGGGCACATCCGGTCACAGCTCCCTAACGGAGAAACAATTGAATTGGCCCGTCAGGCGCCTGTTCATATAGACACCCAGCAGGGGGCACGCAAAACAATTGAATCACCTCCAGAATCAGGACCATTACCAGCAACTCCTGGAATGAATGCAGTTAAGATTTTATTACAGGTCTTATGGTGCCCATACACTTGTGAGATAAGCGCTGCTAACCTTCAATTTCGACCGCATCTGTGAGAGAAATCGAAGGATTGTATGCACTTCATCCTGTAGCCAGAGGTTCTCAAACTCGGTCCTCGGGGGCACACACAGTGCATGTTTTGCAGGTAACCCAGCAGGTGCACAGGTGTATTAATTACTCACTGACACATGTTAAAAGGTCCACAGGTGGAGCTAATTATTTCACTTGCGATTCTGTGAGGAGACCTGCAAAACATGCACTGTGTGTGCCCCCGAGGACCGAGTTTGAGAACCTCTGCTGTAGACCATTGGTTCCCAAACTTTTCTGAATCACAGCGCCCTAGAATATCAGAATTTTTTTTACGGATCCCCTTGGCTTACTGAGAAATTTAGAAAGAAATATTAAATTAAGTAAATTGGGTTTATATGTTATACTTAGGTTCAATTGTGTGGTGAGGGTCAAGATCTGCTTCTGTTTGTCCACATATATTTTATGATGGGAAGCCACCAGCAGTAGTTTTGCCTATTACATTCATCATAAATCATTTTAATTGGTCCTGGGCCACCAATCTAAGGCACCCCAGCAAGTGTCCCGAGGTGCCCCAGGGTGCCACAGCCCCCAGTTTGAGAACCACTGCTGTAGACAATGGAGGCATCTAATTGTGGCCTGACCCAATAAGATTTCATCACTGCCTGCCCTGAACTTTCTTGAGGCGTGAATCCAGATACACAGCCAATCAGCAGCTTTGAAAGGTAACCCAAGTCAAATAACCTGGGTGTCGCCATTCACACTGCAACCGACCTGTGTAGCGGATTCAGGACACACAACCCGGGTCTGGCCTTTAAAAGTGAACTTAAGACCCAGGTCGTGTCTGCTTCCCCTGGCAATAACCTGAGTTATCCGCTCAGTGTGAATGGCGTACAACTCTAACTTGGTGTATTGTAGACATTGGAGGAGTAATCCAGTATTTATATCTGCTAGGCATATAAGACTTGATTTAGAGTTGCATACATGTCTGTGCTATGTAGAAATGTGCTTGGTATCATATGTCATATTGCAGGTGTAAATCATTCATGCCCCCATTTTGAGTTGGATTCATATTGTATATGCTAGTGGCGGGGCAGTACAGGGGCGGTCACGTGTAAGTACGGGTCTGGGACTGAGGGTCGACAGCACAAAGGTCGACACACCTTAGGTCGACGCCAATTGGCCGACACACCTTAGGTCGACATGGACAAAAGGTCGACAGGAACAAGGTCGACATGGAAAAAGGTCGACATGAGTTTTTTATGTCTTTTTTGGTGTAGTTTTCTTCGTAGAGTGACCGGGAACCCCAATTAGTGCACCGCGTCCCCTCGCATGGCTCGCTTCGCTCGCCATTCTTCGGGCATGGTGCCTTCGCTCCGCTACCGCTTCGCTCGGGACACTTTACCATTCCAATCGTAGTCCACGTGGATGGTTAAGTATGAAAAGGTTCAAAAAAATAAAAAATTTGTGTGAAACTCATGTCGACCTTTTTCCATGTCGACCTTGTTCCTGTCGACCTTTTGTCCATGTCGACCTTTTGTCCATATCGACCTAAGGTGTGTCGACCAATTGGCGCCAACCTAAGGTGTGTCGACCTTTGTGCTGTCGACCTGGAGTCCGGATACCATAAGTACAGCAAAGGAATGCGGGCACACGGTAGCATGACCCTTTAGAGATGTGTCCTATTGTGTCTTGCATATTGTTCCTGACTGACGTATCTGTGCCCTGAATGTATTCTTACACTACATTTCAGGTTGCACAGACTCATGCAAATGGAAATATAGCCATTGCATATAAGCAAACAGGGCATGTTTATTTGAAACTTTAAATCCGGGCCATAATCTACTGATCAACTACCCTTTAACTAAAGTGGTACTTGGTAACATTACTCCCCAATCCCCACCCTTTAACAAGGCCCATGATTAATTGTCTTTTCTCTATCGTCCTAGTGGATGCTGGGGTTCCTGAAAGGACCATGGGGAATAGCGGCTCCGCAGGAGACAGGGCACAAAAAGTAAAGCTTTTCCAGATCAGGTGGTGTGCACTGGCTCCTCCCCCTATGACCCTCCTCCAGACTCCAGTTAGATTTTTGTGCCCGGCCGAGAAGGGTGCAATCTAGGTGGCTCTCCTAAAGAGCTGCTTAGAAAAAGTTTAGCTTAGGTTTTTTATTTTACAGTGAGTCCTGCTGGCAACAGGATCACTGCAACGAGGGACTGAGGGGAGAAGAAGTGAACTCACCTGCGTGCAGGATGGATTGGCTTCTTGGCTACTGGACATCAGCTCCAGAGGGACGATCACAGGTACAGCCTGGATGGTCACCGGAGCCGCGCCGCCGGCCCCCTTGCAGATGCTGAAGTCAGAAGAGGTCCAGAATCGGCGGCTGAAGACTCCTGCAGTCTTCTAAAGGTAGCGCACAGCACTGCAGCTGTGCGCCATTTTCCTCTCAGCACACTTCACACGCAGTCACTGAGGGTGCAGGGCGCTGGGGGGGGGCGCCCTGGGAGGCAAATGTAACCTATATAAAGGCTAAAAATACCTCACATATAGCCCCCAGAGGCTATATGGAGATATTTAACCCCTGCCTGGATTCACTAAATAGCGGGAGACGAGCCCGCCGGAAAAGGGGCGGGGCCTATCTCCTCAGCACACGGCGCCATTTCCTCTCACAGCTCCGCTGGTCAGGACGGCTCCCAGGTCTCTCCCCTGCACTGCACTACAGAAACAGGGTAAAACAGAGAGGGGGGGCAAAATTATGGCGATATTTTGATATATATAAAGCAGCTATAAGGGAGCACTTATTATAAGGCTATCCCTGTTATATATAGCGCTTTTGGTGTGTGCTGGCAAACTCTCCCTCTGTCTCCCCAAAGGGCTAGTGGGTCCTGTCTTCGTTAGGAGCATTCCCTGTGTGTCTGCTGTGTGTCGGTACGTGTGTGTCGACATGTATGAGGACGATATTGGTGTGGAGGCGGAGCAATTGCCAAATATGAGGATGTCACCCCCTAGGGAGTCGACACCAGAATGGATGCCTTTATTTATGGAACTACGGGATAGTGTCAACACGCTAAAGCAGTCGTTTGACGACATGAGACGGCCGGACAATCAATTAGTGCCTGTCCAGGCGACTCAAACACCGTCAGGGGCTGTGAAACGCCCTTTGCCTCAGTCGGTCGACACAGACCCAGACACAGGCACTGACTCCAGTGGTGACGGTGACGAATCAACCGTATTTTCCAGTAGGGCCACACGTTATATGATTTTGGCAATGAAGGAGGCGTTACATTTAGCTGATACTACAGGTACCACTAAACAGGGTATTATGTGGGGTGTGAAAAAACTACCTATAGTTTTTCCTGAATCAGAAGAATTAAATGACGTGTGTAATGAAGCGTGGGTTGCCCCTGATAAAAAGCTGATAATTTCAAAGAAATTATTGGCATTATACCCTTTCCCGCCAGAGGTTAGGGAGCGCTGGGAAACACCTCCTAGGGTGGACAAGGCGCTAACACGCTTATCTAAACAAGTGGCGTTACCCTCTCCTGAGACGGCCGCACTTAAAGATCCATCAGATAGGAGGATGGAAAATATCCAAAAAAGTATATACACACATGCAGGTGTTATACTACGACCAGCTATAGCGACTGCCTGGATGTGCAGTGCTGGGGTAGTTTGGTCAGAGTCCCTGATTGAAAATATTGATACCCTGGACAGGGACAATATTTTACTGTCGTTAGAACAAATAAAGGATGCATTTCTTTATATGCGTGATGCACAGAGGGATATCTGCACACTGGCATCACGGGTAAGTGCTATGTCCATTTCGGCCAGAAGAGCTTTATGGACGCGACAGTGGACAGGCGATGCGGATTCAAAACGACATATGGAAGTTTTGCCGTATAAAGGGGAGGAGTTATTTGGAGTCGGTCTATCAGATTTGGTGGCCACGGCTACAGCCGGGAAATCCACCTTTCTACCTCAAGTCACTCCCCAACAGAAAAAGGCACCGACTTTTCAACCGCAGCCCTTTCGTTCCTTTAAAAATAAGAGAGCAAAGGGCTATTCATATCTGCCACGAGGCAGAGGTCGAGGGAAGAGACAGCAACAGGCAGCTCCTTCCCAGGAACAGAAGCCTTCCCCGGCTTCTACAAAAGCCTCAGCATGACGCTGGGGCTTCTCAAGCGGACTCGGGGACGGTGGGTGGTCGTCTCAAAAATTACAGCGCGCAGTGGGCTCACTCGCAGGTAGATCCCTGGATCCTGCAGATAATATCTCAGGGGTACAGGTTGGAATTAGAGACAGATCCACCTCGCCGTTTCCTGAAGTCTGCTTTACCAACGTCCCCCTCCGAAAGGGAGACGGTTTTGGAAGCCATTCACAAGCTGTACTCTCAGCAGGTGATAGTCAAGGTACCTCTTCTACAACAAGGGAAGGGGTATTATTCCACCCTTTTTGTGGTACCGAAGCCGGATGGCTCGGTAAGGCCTATTCTAAATCTGAAGTCCTTGAACCTGTACATAAAGAAGTTCAAGTTCAAGATGGAGTCACTCAGAGCAGTGATAGCGAACCTGGAAGAGGGGGACTTTATGGTATCCTTGGACATCAAGGATGCGTATCTCCACGTTCCAATTTACCCCTCACACCAGGGGTACCTCAGGTTCGTTGTACAAAACTGTCACTATCAGTTTCAGACGCTGCCGTTCGGATTGTCCACGGCACCTCGGGTCTTTACAAAGGTAATGGCCGAGATGATGATTCTTCTTCGAAGAAAAGGCATATTAATTATCCCATACTTGGACGATCTCCTAATAAGGGCAAGGTCCAGAGAACAGCTAGAGATGGGATTAGCACTGTCGCAAGAAGTGCTAAAACAGCACGGGTGGATTCTGAATATTCCAAAATCCCAGTTAATGCCGACAACTCGTCTGCTGTTCCTAGGGATGATTCTGGACACGGTTCAGAAAAAGGTTTTTCTCCCGGAGGAAAAAGCCAAGGAGTTATCCGAGCTTGTCAGGAACCTCCTAAAACCAGGAAAGGTGTCTGTACATCAATGCACAAGAGTCCTGGGAAAAATGGTGGCTTCTTACGAAGCAATTCCATTCGGCAGATTCCACGCAAGAATTTTCCAAAGGGATCTGTTGGACAAATGGTCAGGGTCGCATCTTCAGATGCACCTGCGGATAACCCTGTCTCCAAGGACAAGGGTGTCTCTTCTGTGGTGGTTGCAGAGTGCTCATCTATTGGAGGGCCGCAGATTCGGCATACAGGATTGGATCCTGGTGACCACGGACGCCAGCCTGAGAGGCTGGGGAGCAGTCACACAAGGAAGAAACTTCCAGGGAGTATGGACGAGCCTGGAAACGTCTCTTCACATAAACATTCTGGAACTAAGAGCAATATACAATGCTCTAAGCCAGGCAGAACCTCTGCTTCAGGGAAAACCGGTGTTGATCCAGTCGGACAATATCACGGCAGTCGCCCATGTGAACAGACAGGGCGGCACAAGAAGCAGGAGTGCAATGGCAGAAGCTGCAAGGATTCTTCGCTGGGCAGAGAATCATGTGATAGCACTGTCAGCAGTGTTCATCCCGGGAGTGGACAACTGGGAAGCAGACTTCCTCAGCAGACACGATCTTCACCCGGGAGAGTGGGGACTTCATCCAGAAGTCTTCCACTTGCTGGTAACCCGTTGGGAAAGACCAATGGTGGACATGATGGCGTCTCGCCTCAACAAAAAACTGGACAGGTATTGCGCCAGGTCAAGAGATCCGCAGGCAATAGCTGTGGACGCGCTGGTAACGCCTTGGGTGTACCAGTCGGTGTATGTGTTTCCTCCTCTGCCTCTCATACCAAAAGTATTGAGAATTATACGGCAAAGAGGCGTAAGGACGATACTAGTGGTTCCGGATTGGCCAAGAAGGACTTGGTACCCGGAACTTCAAGAGATGATCACGGAAGATCCGTGGCCTCTACCTCTAAGGAGGGACTTGCTTCAGCAGGGTCCCTGTCTGTTTCAAGACTTACCGCGGCTGCGTTTGACGGCATGGCGGTTGAACGCCGGATCCTAAAGGAAAAAGGCATGCCGGAAGAAGTCATTCCTACTTTGATTAAAGCAAGGAAGGAAGTAACCGTGCAACATTATCACCGAATTTGGCGAAAATATGTTGCGTGGTGCGAAGATCGGAGTGCTCCGACGGAGGAATTTCAACTGGGTCGATTCCTACATTTCCTGCAATCAGGATTGTCTATGGGTCTCAAATTGGGATCTATTAAGGTTCAAATTTCGGCCCTGTCGATTTTCTTTCAAAAAGAATTGGCTTCAGTCCCTGAAGTCCAGACCTTTGTTAAGGGAGTGCTACATATACAGCCTCCTGTGGTGCCTCCAGTGGCACCATGGGATCTCAATGTGGTTTTGGACTTTCTAAAATCTCATTGGTTTGAACCACTAAAGAAGGTGGATTTGAAATATCTCACATGAGAAGTGACCATGCTTCTAGCCCTGGCTTCGGCCAGGAGAGTGTCAGAACTGGCAGCTTTATCTTACAAAAGCCCATATCTGATTTTCCATTCGGACAGGGCAGAACTGCGGACTCGTCCGCATTTTCTCCCTAAGGTGGTGTCAGCATTTCATCTGAACCAGCCTATTGTAGTGCCTGCGGCTACAAGTGACTTGGAGGACTCCAAGTTACTGGACGTTGTCAGAGCATTAAAAATATATATTGCAAGGACAGCTGGAGTCAGAAAATCTGACTCGTTGTTTATATTGTATGCACCCAACAAGATGGGTGCTCCTGCGTCTAAGCAGACGATTGCTCGTTGGATCTGTAGCACAATCCAACTTGCACATTCTGTGGCAGGCCTGCCACAGCCTAAATCTGTAAAGGCCCACTCCACAAGGAAGGTGGGCTCATCTTGGGCGGCTGCCCGAGGGGTCTCGGCATTACAACTTTGCCGAGCAGCTACGTGGTCAGGGGAGAACACGTTTGTAAAATTTTACAAATTTGATACTCTGGCTAAGGAGGACCTGGAGTTCTCTCATTCGGTGCTGCAGAGTCATCCGCACTCTCCCGCCCGTTTGGGAGCTTTGGTATAATCCCCATGGTCCTTTCAGGAACCCCAGCATCCACTAGGACGATAGAGAAAATAAGATTTTACTTACCGATAAATCTATTTCTCGGAGTCCGTAGTGGATGCTGGGCGCCCATCCCAAGTGCGGATTATCTGCAATAATTGTACATAGTTATTGTTAACTAATTCGGGTTATTGTTGAAGGAAGCCATCTTTCAGAGGCTCCGCTGTTATCATACTGTTAACTGGGTTCAGATCACAAGTTGTACGGTGTGATTGGTGTGGCTGGTATGAGTCTTACCCGGGATTCAAAATCCTCCCTTATTGTGTACGCTCGTCCGGGCACAGTACCTAACTGGAGTCTGGAGGAGGGTCATAGGGGGAGGAGCCAGTGCACACCACCTGATCTGGAAAAGCTTTACTTTTTGTGCCCTGTCTCCTGCGGAGCCGCTATTCCCCATGGTCCTTTCAGGAACCCCAGCATCCACTACGGACTCCGAGAAATAGATTTATCGGTAAGTAAAATCTTATTTTTTCCCCCTTTACTTTATTATTAATTTAAGGGTTTCCTTCATCTACGCTTAAACAAAGCTTTACAGGCACAAAAATTAAGCTTTTTGCGGTTTCTTTACTTCAGGCGGTTCAATTAGAGCCCTTTTTTTCTCTGACGTCCTAGTGGATGCTGGGGACTCCGTAAGGACCATGGGGAATAGCGGCTCCGCAGGAGACTGGGCACAAAAGTAAAGCTTTAGGACTACCTGGTGTGCACTGGCTCCTCCCCCTATGACCCTCCTCCAAGCCTCAGTTAGATTTTTGTGCCCGAACGAGAAGGGTGCACACTAGGTGGCTCTCCTGAGCTGCTTAGTGAAAAGTTTAGTTTAGGTTTTTTATTTTCAGTGAGACCTGCTGGCAACAGGCTCACTGCATCGAGGGACTAAGGGGAGAAGAAGCGAACTCACCTGCGTGCAGAGTGGATTGGGCTTCTTAGGCTACTGGACACCATTAGCTCCAGAGGGATCGAACACAGGCCCAGCCATGGAGTCCGGTCCCAGAGCCGCGCCGCCGGCCCCCTTACAGAGCCAGAAGCAAGAAGAGGTCCGGAAAATCGGCGGCAGAAGACATCCTGTCTTCACCAAGGTAGCGCACAGCACTGCAGCTGTGCGCCATTGCTCCTCAGCACACTTCACACTTCGGTCACTGAGGGTGCAGGGCGCTAGGGGGGGGCGCCCTGAGCAGCAATTAAAACACCTTGGCTGGCGAAAATACATCACATATAACCCCCAGGGCTATATGGATGAATTTTAACCCCTGCCAGAATCCATAAAAAAGCAGGAGAAAAGTCCGCGATAAAGGGGCGGAGCCTATCTCCTCAGCACACTGGCACCATTTTCCCTCACAGCTCCGTTGGAGGGAAGCTCCCTGGCTCTCCCCTGCAGTCACTACACTACAGAAAGGGTTAAAAAAAGAGAGGGGGGCACAAATTAGGCGCAGTATTAACAATACAGCAGCTATAAGGGGAAAAACACTTATATAAGGTTATCCCTGTATATATATAGCGCTCTGGTGTGTGCTGGCAAACTCTCCCTCTGTCTCCCCAAAGGGCTAGTGGGGTCCTGTCCTCTATCAGAGCATTCCCTGTGTGTGTGCTGTGTGTCGGTACGTTTGTGTCGACATGTATGAGGAGGAAAATGATGTGGAGGCGGAGCAAATTGCCTGTAATAGGGATGTCACCCCCTAGGGGGTCGACACCTGAGTGGGTGAACTGTTGGAAGGAATTAACAGTGTCAGCTCTTTACAAAAGATAGTGGTTGACATGAGACAGCCGGCTACTCAGCTTGTGCCTGTCCAGACGTCTCATAGGCCGTCAGGGGCTCTAAAGCGCCCGTTACCTCAGATGGCAGATACAGACGCCGACACGGATACTGACTCCAGTGTCGACGGTGAAGAGACAAATGTGACTTCCAGTAGGGCCACACGTTACATGATTGAGGCAATGAAAAATGTTTTACACATTTCTGATAATACGAGTACCACCAAAAGGGGTATTATGTTCGGTGAGGAAAAACTACCTGTAGTTTTCCTGAATCTGAGAAATTAAATGAGGTGTGTGATGAAGCGTGGGTTTCCCCCGATAAAAACTGATAATTTCTAAACAGTTATTGGCATTATATCCTTTCCCGCCAGAGGTTAGGGTGCGTTGGGAAACCCCCCCTAGGGTGGATAAAGCGCTCACACGCTTGTAAAAACAAGGGCTCTACCCTCTCCTGAGATGGCCGCCCTTAAGGATCCTGCTGATAGAAAGCAGGAGGGTATCCTAAAATGTATTTACACACATACTGGTGTTATACTGCGACCAGCAATCGCCTCAGCCTGGATGTGCAGTGCTGGGTTGGCGTGGTCGGATTCCCTGACTGAAAATATTGATACCCTAGATAGGGACAGTATATTATTGCCTATAGAGCATTTAAAAGATGCATTTCTATATATGCGTGATGCACAGCGGAATATTTGCCGACTGGCATCAAGAGTAAGTGCGTTGTCCATTTCTGCCAGAAGAGGGTTATGGACACGACAGTGGTCAGGTGATGCGGATTCCAAACGGCATATGGAAGTATTGCCTTATAAAGGGGAGGAGTTATTTGGGGTCGGTCTTTCAGACCTGGTGGCCACGGCAACAGCTGGGAAATCCACGTTTTTACCCCAGGTCGCCTCTCAACATAAGAAGATGCCGTATTATCAGGCGCAGTCCTTTCGTTCCCATAAGGGCAAGCGGGCAAAAGGTTCCTCATTTCTGCCCCGTGACAGAGGGAGAGGAAAAAGGCTGCAGAAATCAGCCAGTTCCCAGGAACAGAAGCCCTCTCCCGCCTCTGCCAAGCCCTCAGCATGACGCTGGGGCTTTACAAGCGGACTCAGGCAGGGTGGGGGCCCGTCTCAAGAATTTCAGCGCGCAGTGGGCTCACTCGCAAGTAGACCCCTGGATCCTTCAGGTGGTATCTCAGGGGTACAAATTGGAATTCGAGACGTCTCCCCCTCGCCGTTTCCTAAAGTCGGCTTTACCGACGTCTCCCTCCGACAGGGAGGCAGTTTTGGAAGCCATTCACAAGCTGTATTCCCAGCAGGTGATAATCAAGGTACCCCTCCTGCAACAGGGAAAGGGGTATTATTCCACACTGTTGTGGTACCGAAGCCGGACGGCTCGGTGAGACCGATTTTAAATCTAAAATCTTTGAACACTTACATACAGAAGTTCAAATTCAAGATGGAGTCACTCAGAGCAGTGATTGCGAACCTGGAAGAAGGGGACTACATGGTGTCTCTGGACATAAAGGATGCTTACCTTCATGTCCCAATTTACCCTTCTCACCAAGGGTACCTCAGGTTTGTGGTACAGAACTGTCACTATCAGTTTCAGACGCTGCCGTTTGGATGGTCCACGGCACCCCGGGTCTTTACCAAGGTAATGGCCGAAATGATGATACTCCTTCGAAGGAAGGGAGTTTTAGTTATCCCTTACTTGGACGATCTCCTGATAAGGGTAAGATCCAGAGAACAGTTGGAGGTCGGTGTAGCACTATCTCAGGTAGTGTTGCGGCAGCACGGTTGGATTCTCAATATTCCAAAATCACAGCTGGTTCCGACGACTCGTCTTCTGTTCCTAGGGATGATCCTGGACACAGTCCAAAAAAAAAAAAGATGTTTCTCCCGGAGGAGAAAGCCAGGGAGTTATCCGAGCTAGTCAGGAACCTCCTAAAACCGAGCCAAGTCTCAGTGCATCAATGCACAAGGGTTCTGGGAAAAATGGTGGCTTCCTACGAAGCAATCCCATTCGGCAGATTCCACGCAAGAACTTTCCAGTGGGACCTGCTGGACAAATGGTCCGGGTCGCATCTTCAGATGCATCAGCGGATAACCCTGTCACCAAGGACAAGGGTGTCCCTCCTGTGGTGGTTGCAGAGTGCTCATCTTCTAGAGGGCCGCAGATTCGGCATTCAGGACTGGGTCCTGGTGACCACGGATGCCAGCCTGCGAGGCTGGGGAGCAGTCACACAGGGAAGGAATTTCCAGGGCTTATGGTCAAGCCTGGAGACATCACTTCACATAAATATCCTGAAGCTAAGGGCCATTTACAATGCTCTAAGCTTAGCAAGACCTCTGCTTCAAGGTCAGCCGGTGTTGATCCAGTCGGACAACATCACGGCAGTCACCCACGTAAACAGACAGGGTGGCACAAGAAGCAGGAGGGCAATGGCAGAAGCTGCAAGGATTCTTCGCTGGGCGGAAAATCATGTGATAGCACTGTCAGCAGTATTCATTCCGGGAGTGGACAACTGGGAAGCAGACTTCCTCAGCAGACACGACCTCCACCCGGGAGAGTGGGGACTTCACCCAGAAGTCTTCCACATGATTATAAACCGTTGGGAAAAACTCGACAGGTATTGCGCCAGGTCAAGGGACCCTCAGGCAATAGCTGTAGACGCTCTGGTAACACCGTGGGTGTACCAGTCAGTGTATGTATTCCCTCCTCTGCCTCTCATACCCAAGGTACTGAGAATTATAAGATGGAGAGGAGTAAGCACTATATTCGTGGCTCCGGATTGGCCAAGAAGGACTTGGTAACCGGAACTTCAAGAGATGCTCACGGAGGATCCGTGGCCTCTACCTCTAAGAAGGGACCTGCTCCAGCAAGGACCCTGTCTGTTCCAAGACTTACCGCGGCTGCGTTTGACGGCATGGCGGTTGAACGCCGGATCCTGAAGGAAAAAGGCATTCCGGATGAAGTCATCCCTATCCTGATCAAAGCCAGGAAGGATGTAACCGCAAAACATTATCACCGCATTTGGCGAAAATATGTTGCGTGGTGCGAGGCCAGTAAGGCCCGACGGAGGAATTTCAACTGGGTCGATTCCTACATTTCCTGCAAACAGGAGTGTCTATGGGCCTGAAATTGGGGTCCATTAAGGTTCAAATTTCGGCCCTGTCAATTTTCTTCCAAAAAGAACTAGCTTCAGTCCCTGAAGTTCAGACGTTTGTAAAAGGGGTACTGTATATACAGCCTCCTTTTGTGCCTCCAGTGGCACCTTGGGATCTCAATGTAGTTTTGGGTTCCAAAAGTCACATTGGTTTGAACCACTTAAATCTGTGGAGTTAAAATATCTCACATGGAAAGTGGTCATGCTGTTGGCCCTGGCCTGGGCCAGGCGCGTGTCAGAATTGGCGGCTTTATCCTGTAAAAGCCCTTATCTGATTTTCCATTCGGACAGGGCGGAATTGAGGACTCGTCCTCAGTTTCTCCCTAAGGTGGTTTCAGCGTTTCACCTGAACCAACCTATTGTGGTGCCTGCGGCTACTAGGGACTTGGAGGACTCCAAGTTGCTAGACGTTGTCTGGGCCCTGAAAATATATGTTTCCAGGACGGCTGGAGTCAGAAAATCTGACTCGCTGTTTATCCTGTATGCACCCAACAAGCTGGGTGCTCCTGCTTCTAAGCAGACTATTGCTCGTTGGATTTGTAGTACAATTCAGCTTGCACATTCTGTGGCAGGCCTGCCACAGCCAAAAATCTGTAAATGCCCACTCCACAAGGAAGGTGGGCTCATCTTGGGCGGCTGCCCGAGGGGTCTCGGCTTTACATCTTTGCCGAGCAGCTACTTGGTCAGGAGCAAATACGTTTGTAAAATTCTACAGATTTGATACCCTGGCTGAGGAGGACCTGGAGTTCTCTCATTTGGTGCTGCAGAGTCATCCGCACTCTCCCGCCCGTTTGGGAGCTTTGGTATAATCCCCATGGTCCTTACGGAGTCCCCAGCATCCACTAGGACGATAGAGAAAATAAGAATTTACTTACCGATAATTCTATTTCTCGTAGTCCGTAGTGGATGCTGGGCGCCCATCCCAAGTGCGGATTGTCTGCAATACTGGTACATAGTTATTGTTACCAAAAATCGGGTTATTGCTGTAGTGAGCCATCTTTTCTAGAGGCTCCTCTGTTATCATGCTGTTAACTGGGTTTAGATCACAAGTTATACGGTGTGATTGGTGTGGCTGGTATGAGTCTTACCCGGGATTCAAAATCCTTCCTTATTGTGTACGCTCGTCCGGGCACAGTATCCTAACTGAGGCTTGGAGGAGGGTCATAGGGGGATGAGCCAGTGCACACCAGGTAGTCCTAAAGCTTTACTTTTGTGCCCAGTCTCCTGCGGAGCCGCTATTCCCCATGGTCCTTACGGAGTCCCCAGCATCCACTACGGACTACGAGAAATAGAATTATCGGTAAGTAAATTCTTATTTTGTGCCTGCTAAATTACGATGCAGCATGGCCTCCCACCCGATGTCGGCGCTTCTTGTGGATTATGGGGGTCATTCCGAGTTGATCAATAGCTGCTGCTGTTCGCAGCGCAGCGATTAAGCAAAAAAGCGGCACTTCTGAGCATGCGTATGCGGCGCAATGCGCATGTGCGACATACTTTCACAACAGCCGATGTTTTTTTACACAAGGTCTAGCGAAGCATTTCAGTCGCACTGCTGGCCGCAGAATGATTGACAGGAAGTGGGTGTTTCTGGGTGGCAACTGACCGTTATCAGGGAGTGAGTGAAAAAACGCAGGCGTGCCAGATAAAAACGCAGGCGTGGTTGGGGAAACGTAGGCGTTGCTGGCCGAACGCAGGGCGTGTTCGTGATGTCCAAACAGGAACTAAATAGTCTGCAGTGATCGCAAGCTAGGAGTAGGGCTGAAGCTACTCAGAACCTGCTCGCAAATATTTTTCTGCAGCCTGCGATCCTTTCCTTAGCACTTCTGCTAAGCTAAGATACACTGCCAGAGGGCGGCGGCTTAGCGTTTGCATGGCTGCTAAAAGCAGCTAGCGAGCGAACAACTCGGAATGAGGGCCTATGTTTCGGGTGCCTCAGACACCTGAAGCATAAACCACAATAAGTGGCTGCCGGAGCCGTGATAACGCATGGGATCGGGGTCTGTTTTTCCCCAAAGAAAATGGACCCTAATTGGATACTGTGATAATGCCCATCGGTCATTAATCGCGATATCCATCCGTTTTCACCCGCCAGAAATGGATCAGATCTAATTGGATACCCCCCTTAGAATCACAGACCTTTGTGATTTCACTGCCCGATAAGCAAAAATGGTGAAATTATCAGGGGTGTTTTTTTGAAGTCTACTAAAGTCCTGAAAAAAAAAATCCCCAATAAGTGCTGGTGGCCGTGCTTCGAGGCTAATTTGATAGCCCCAGAGGGTCAATAAGCCTGTGATAAACTACCGCAGCTAGTTGAATTCCCCCTTTAGTGGTTGTTATTTGTGATCTTTGACACTGCAGATTGATATGTAGACTAGTTGCACCTTCAGTTATAATACTTTGCTTTGTTTTCTGTGTCGCTGTACAGTACAAGAGGTGGACTTTACGGAGCTGGTTTTGGAAGAAATCATCGGGATCGGAGGCTTTGGAAAGGTGTACCGTGCCATTTGGGGAGACGAGGAAGTGGCTGTAAAAGCAGCACGGCATGACCCCGACGAAGACATCAGCCAAACCATTGAGAATGTCAGACAGGAGGCCAAACTGTTCGCTATGCTGGATCACCCCAACATCATCGCTCTGAGAGGTGTCTGCTCGAAGGAGCCCAACCTGTGCTTGATCATGGAGTTTGCCCGAGGGGGGTCACTGAACAGGGTGCTCTCTGGGAAGAAGATTCCACCAGATATACTTGTCAACTGGGCGGTGCAGATTGCTAGAGGGATGAATTATTTGCATGACGAAGCCATCGTTCCGGTCATTCATCGTGATCTAAAATCAAGCAACAGTAAGTGTCGCATAAAATCACTGCATTAAAAAGGAAATGTAAATGCTACCAGACTTCAGTGTTAAACAAGGGTGCTCCAGCCAATGAATGGACTACAGTTCCATAGGCTCTCATTAACTGCAACAACTTGATACGTATTGTATACACTTGGGCTTACACAGGGTGTCATTCCGAGTTGATCGTAGCTGTGCTAAATTTAGCACAGCTACGATCATCTTCCCTGACATGCGAGGGGACGCCCAGCACAGGGCTAGTCCACCCCGCATGTCAGAGCCGCTGCCTCCTGCACAAGTACAAAAGCATCGCACAGCGGCGATGCTTTTGTATTTCTGGAGTAACTCCCCGGCCAGTGCAGCTCATGCGGCTGGCCGGGAGTTGTTCGTCGCTGCTGTTGGCCGCAGCGGCTGCGTGAGACGTCACGCAGCCGCTGCGGTCCGCCCCCCTAACGGCCCGGCCACGTCTTCGTTGTCCGGACCGCGCCCCCCTAAACGGCGGCTTAACACCGCCGTCCAGCCCCCTCCCGCCCATCGACCGCCTCTGTCTCAGAGGCGATCTCTAGGCAACGACGACTGCCATGCGCAGTTCCGACCCGATCGCTGCGCTGCGACAAACTGCAGCGAGCGATCGGTCGGAATGACCCCCATAGTGCCTTTTCCATTATGCATGTGTGACTGGATGCGCCTCGCTGCCTGCGCCAAGCGATCACAGACTTGTTTGCTGCCACGGGTCCTGGGCCAATAGGGGATTCCCTCTTACTGTCAGTAACCACCTGTTACTGACTCCACCCACTGCGCTGTGGGTGGGTAATCCTCTGTTATCCCAGGTCCCGTGGAAACAAACAATTCTGCAGTCACTTGGTGCAGGCAGTGAGGCGCATCCGACCACAGCAATATATATGAGGAGGAATGGCTTTACTTTGCACCGTGCGCCTGTATGTAAATGCTGAGACCCATTCCCCCGCCGCGTAGTCCCCACAGAAAACTGTATGTAAAAAACGACTTACGCAAAACTTGATAGTTTCCTATATATCAAACTTTAAATCTGGAGGAAAGATTTAAACAAACGTTTTCTGAATGTTGGAGCTAGTCTCTGTACTTCTTGTGATATACTGTAAGTGTTATACTGTCTGTCTTTGAGGGATTTTACACAAAATGAGTTTGGTAATTGTGCCCCATAATGTCTTTACAATACGTCATATTAGTGCTGTACATTAACTTGCTCTTTTAATGTCCACCTTCATCTCCGGCAATTGGTTTTAGCTTGCAGGGAGAGTACAGATTGCACTCAAAGTACTGCCTGCAGTGTATTCTAATGCAATAGTGTAGCACTGCTTATTACATTATATAATAGATGAGCTGAAATTGCTGCCCATAGGAGTTTCTGAGCTAGACATGAGATGATCGACACGATTAATCTAGAATAAAAGTGCAATAGCTAATATTGCACACACTCCGTCGGAACTCTTTAATGATATCCTCCAAAATCACAGCTTTTTCCATGTTTTAACTCTGCTCATACTAGATTACTCCCAAAGCCTCACCACCATCCACAATTAATAGATTCATATCGACCGATGACGTTACTCAACACTGATATTAAGCTATTATGGCGGATCAGCTTGAGCACTTGCTTCCACATATTTTAACGAGCCACCAACTTGGCTTTGTGCATGATACCCACTCCGTTAAGGGAGTACGTTCAGCGATAGCTGCATCTGTTGCTTCTTCCCAGTCACCTCACATGCAGAACATACATTTACATCCTTCTTAGATAACCCGTTACTTCTAGCTGTCACCCTCCACGTCACTACAAATCAGTAGACATTGTGGTAGTCCTATAACTATGTTTAATGGTATTTGTCAGGGGTTGGGTATGTGTTTTTCAAGGAGGAGGGGCCCTGTCTATTTTGTCAGTCCCGGGCCCCACAATTTCTGATGGCAGCCCTGCACACGGATTCAAATATCCCTTTAAAACATTTATTACATACACTTATACGTATATAAGTACACACAGCCGGTGTTATACTTTTTACAAACAATATGCTAAGAAATAAAAATACAGATACATTAAAAACAATTAATCTTGTGCGTTTTCATTTTTCACAGTTTCCAGAGGTAATGCCGATATAAGCTGTAGGAATTATGGTGGTCATTCCGAGTTGATCGCTCGCCAGCAGTTTTTAGCAGCCGTGCAAATGCTATGCCGCCTCCCACTGTGAGTGTATTTTAGCTTAGCAGAAGTGCGAATGAAAGGATCGCAGAGCGGCTGCAAAGTTGTTTTGTGCAGTTTTAGAGTAGTTCAAAACCTACTCAGCGCTTGCGATCACTTCAGACTGTTCAGTTCCTGTTTTGACGTCTCAAACACGCCCTGCGTTCGCCTAGCCACGACTGCGTTTTTCCTGGCACGCCTGCGTTTTTTCGAACATTCCGTGAAAACGGTCAGTTGACACCCAGAAACGCCAACTTAATGTCAATCATTCTGCGGCCAGCAGTGTGACTGAAATGCATCGCTAGACCCTGTGTGAAACGACATCGTTCATTGTAATAGCACGTCGCGCGTGCGCATTGTCCCGTATATGCATGCGCAGAAGTGCCGTTCCCCCCCCCCCCACATCGCTGCACAGCGAACGAATGCAGCTAGCGATCAACTCGGAATGACCACCTATAAGCTGTTTTGTAGCGATCTCTAAACCACCTCTAGCAACAGGAACGTTACTTGTATCAAAATAGTTGTTGATATGGATTCTATCCAAATAGCAGCAGGTGGTGTTAGTTACAGTTTCAGTTTTGAAACAAATTGTTACTACTTGAAATCCATATCAGAATCAAAGACCAGTATTAAAAAGAACTTTAGAAAACTGAATTGGTCACCCTCCCCCCCCCCCCCCCCCCCCTCCCCTCCCCTCTACCCCAAAATAACCTCCCTCTCCAGCAGTCTCTTATATAGAAAGTCACAGATCAGTTGAGGGATGATTATCCACCATACGGGTCATATACCATGCAGTGTTGAAGAAACAAAAAGTTGTTGTATTCTCAACATGTATAATGTAACTTTCATGCTTCTCTTCTGTGTTTATGAAGCGCTGTGCTACATCTTAAACCATGTTCTATGTGTTGTATATTTGATGATATTCCCAGTTAATAAATCTTCTTATGAAGGGTACGGACTGCTGGAAACTTTGGGAACTGTTGATGTCAATTTGCATAAAAATAAATAAGTGCAATAACCTCTACTACACAATTTTAAGGCCAACTGGTGATCAAGGCTGTGTGGTGAAACGTACGTTCGGATGATTTCCGTCTCCTAACTGCAGGAGGTAGCGGCTCCCGGCATGTGAACAACCGCTATATACAGATCAGTAACACTCGTTCCTGACATGTGAACAACAGCTATTTGCAGCCTGGTAACTCACGCTATCCACCGTACCTTTCTTCCTTCTTGGCGTTCACTTGTTTCCTGCTGGTGCATCTGGATCCTGCAATGCCATTGGTATCAGGATCCACCTAACACCAGACACAGGTTAACATACTGGCGCTGTACCTATCATTTCCAACAGTCTGGCACTTGTCCTCACTCTCACTCGTCATCCGCTGCACGGATAATGACGGACAGCAGATGCGGGGAAGTGTGTTACAGACTGTACAACCCTCCGTATCAGCACAACATATTTTGTAGGAATTTAACATAGTACATGTCTGATTAACACACGATAGGTAATATTTAAACTTTGAGTACCACACACTGTTTCTGATATGGTAGTAGGTAGTGAGCAGCGGAGGACTCTGCAGTGACAATAATCTGTTATGTTCACTGCATACTCACCGTGATCACACCTCAAAATGGGGGTACCCCAAGTTAATATCAAACACAGTAATGATACACTGAATATGGGGGGTCATTTCGACTTGATCGCTCGATAGCAACTTTTTGCTGTGCTGCGATCAGATAGTCGCCGCCTATGGGGGAGTGTATTTTCGCTTTGCAAGTGTGCAAACGCTTTTGCAGCCGATGGCACAAAAAAGTTTTTTGTCGTTTCTGAGTAGCTCTGGACTTACTCAGCCGCTGCGATCACTTCAGTCTTTTTGGTCCCGGAATTGACGTCAGACAGCCGCCCTGCAAACGCTTGGACACGCCTACGTTTTTTCAAACACTCCCAGAAAACGGTCAGTTGACACCCACAAACGCCCTCTTTCTGTCAATCACCTTGCGATCGGCTGTGCGAATGGATTCTTCGTTAAATCCATCGCCCAGCACCGATCCTCTTTGTACCCATACGGCGCGTCTGCGCATTGCGGTGCATGCGCAGTCTTGCCGACATTTAACCTGATCGCAGCGCTGCAAAAAGTTGCTAGCGAGCGATCAACTCAGAATAACCCCCATGGTTGGAATGATAAAGAGCCTTTTTACTACGTTAGAGGCGTTATGTTGTCCAAAATGGTTGTGAAGCTCTAGATATATCTCTGTGGTAACTACATTGCTGTACAGCACTAATGATCAATATAAATGCTATTTAGTGAAAATAAGTTTGCCCCCCTTTTTTTTTTCTTGTGCAACACTGAATTCAGTTGGAACAATAGTTTTTATTGCACTAGAAACATCACGTTGTCCGAAACCCCCCCAAAAAAACAGGGTACCTTACTCTAGATATATCTACTGTGGCGATAGTATTCAGCATGTATTGTATAGCATTAGAGAAAAATATAAATGCTTGAAGCTAAACAATTTGCTTTTTCTGTGTTTGAACATAGAATGCACTGTATGTATCTTTATTCAATGGCAGTATGCCAGATGTAATAATGTATCATTTATAACACAGCATTAGAAGCTTAGAGCTTGCATGTTAAAGACATTTTGAAAGTATGTTTCTTAATCCACATTTACCAATTGTATTCTAGAACTGGACGACTAATGCTTTACTGCGCTGCTTCTAATGTATGTTAAATATGCTATTTTCAGTGGACCTGTGACACTCGGATACTTGTGATGGTACATATGTTTGGAATCTTATCTGAGTATTTCATTATTATCATGGAAAGATTTTTTTCACATGTTAAAATAGAATTATATGCTGCAGCGGTTATGAGAAAAATGTTTCACTGATGAGATTACTGGCTAATCATAATGTCTGAAATATACATTAATTATTTATGACTGCTTAGAACTTAAATTACAATCTAGGCATAAATGATCCAGATGTCTAAAGTACAGGAACAGATCTTGATTTACACAAACAAAAACTCACCGCAGAGACTGAGTGTCTTTTTTATTATGTTTATTTGTAATAAGAAGGGGGTGAATAACTGACTGATTTTTACAAGTACATATATTAGCCCTCATTCCGAGTTGATCGCTCGCTAGCTGTTTTTAGCAGCCGTGCAAACGCATAGTCGCCGCCCACGGGGGAGTGTATTTTCGCTTTGCAAGTGTGCGAACGCCTGTGCAGCCGAGCAGTACAAAAACATTTTGTGCAGTTTCAGAGTAGGTCTGAACTTACTCAGCCCTTGCAATCACCTCAGTCTTTTTGGTGCTGGAATTGACGTCTCACACCCGCCCTCCAAACACCCGGACATGCCTGCGTTTTCCCTACCACTCCCAGAAAACGGTCAGTCGACACCCATAAACGCCCTCTTCCTGTCAATCTCCTTGCGATCGGCTGTGCGTATGGATTCTTCGTTAAATCCATAGCTCAGCAACGATCCGCATTGTACCCGTACGACGCGCGTGCGCATTGCGGTGCATGCGCAGTAGAGACCTGATCGCAGCGCAGCAAAAATTGGCAGCGTGCGATCTACTCGGAATGACCCCCATTGTTCTTTCTCTACACCATTTATATTAAGGAAAGTTATTAAAAGTTATGTCTTAAATAATAGTAATCATATAGCATCAAGTTAACTAGATTTAAGAGTGCTCTAAAAAAAAGCAATTTACTTTCTTTGTTGGTTCCTACCAACCAACAGACAAACATTAAACAATTTCATATACCAGAAAAATCTGTAAAGGAAGAAAAAGTTTATAGCACAGTAGTTCTGTAAATCTCAATCTCTTTATACATAGGAAATTATGTATTTTGTTAGCACCTGCCAAAAAGGCTTTTCAGGCACTCTGGCTTTCTCCCAAAATTAAAGGGGGGAATTTATTTGCAATAAAAAATGTGATTAAAGTTAATGAGCAAAATATATCAACGTTTTGTATTTATTTCAGGCCTCAGATTTTAGGGCTGTTTCACGCTAACCGGGTTTCACCGGCCGGCAAAAAGCTGATAAGCTTTTTGCCTCGCAGCGTTTTCAGTGATATATGAAAACACACTGCTCCTTCAACACAGCACGGCCCCGGCCCAGCTGCCAGGTTGCAGCCGGAAATATCCACTGAAAGGTCCGGCTGCCGGGGCCGTGCCGTCTTTTTAGGCAGAGAACCGTGTGTGTGAATGGGAGCTTTCACACACAACGGTTTTTTTTTATCCGCTGCTGAGGCGCATGCGCACAACATTAAACACTGCTCAAAGCCGTGGTGTGTGTGAAAGACTCTGCCGGATGGCAAAAAGCCGGACAAAGTTTGATGTGGTATAGGCTGCAGCACATTGTTCGGCCTCAGGCTCTCCCCACGGAGAGCTCACTTCTGCTCAAAAGTGGGCGTGGTTATGACTGTTAGGGGGGGCGATCTCCCCTTTCCCCCCCCCCCTCCCCCCTCCCTAAATCCGGTCCTGCTGGCAGGTACTGTGTAATATCTGTGAGCTGGACATCTGAGGTGCCAAGCTGTAATGAGAGGGTCTATGGAATCCCAGCTGCATGCCCGGGGCTCCAAATTAGGCAACTATTCACTCTGCGTCCTTAAGAGGTCAAGTATTACAGATGAGCCCAGATTACCTGTTCCTTTAGTTATAATCAAGGCAGTAGTTTACAGTACACTGCCAGATTGGCCAGGTAATACCCCTTCCTAATAAATGGCCATTTACACTTCTTTACATCTTGTAACAAGGAATTGGAAGTTCTCGGTACTGAACAAAGTCTGTCCAAGTTGGATTTTTTTACACTAGAGAAGAAAAATGTCAGGGGTGTTCTGATCATTGAGTATACATAATATACATCGTGCTCTGCTTAAGTACAGCAGAATTTAGGTTTATTGTTTTCTGGAGCACTTCAGCTTTTTGTGCTAGCCACCTAAACATCTCTGTAATTACAAGTTAGCAGCCCATCAAAATGACAGAACAACTTAATAGAAAGGTAAGCGCCAGCGGCTGTGTGCGCCCAAATAGAGGACACACTTGAATTGCTCTGCCGGGCACCATCTGGCAGACGCCAGCACGCTGAACACTTGAATTCCCCCCATAGAGGTTAGGAGCAGTGTTACAGAAACAATGTATGCCTGACGGCGCGGATTAGTGTATACGTACTTTTAAAACACTATAATTTCATAGCCATATAATTAAATTAACGGTTCTATTGCGTCAAACCTTTAGAAGCTTATCTCTCCCAACTTCAAATGTAGAACAATACACAATTCATAAAAAGGTCGCGCTAGAGAACCGATTAAATGGATTAAATGATCCGTATAGAAATATTATATAAAAATTGATTACACATAAAAATCATACATACAATAAAACTATAGCCAGATGGTTAGAAAACAACACCTATTGTTTTTTTTCTAACCATCTGGCTATAGTTTTATTGTATGTAATATATTTATGTGTAATACATTTTTAAATAATTTTTCTATACGGTTCATTTAATCCATTTAATCGGTTCTCTAGCGCGACCTTTTTATGACTTGTGTAGGAGCAGTGTTAGCCTTTCATTATATAGGATGGTTCTATAATTGCAGACTGCAATTCTCCAGTTGTTCCTATTGAGGGACTAAATTCCATCTTGGCTATAACCCCTGTGTTCTGAGAATGTGGCACATATAATATATCCTACACGCTCTCACCCTCTAATGCAATATGAAATACTCACTGTGAGGGATTTTGGGATGCCAATCAGTCATGGGGATGAAGGCTGCATGCTTCTACACTTGGCCTGAAACTACAAAACTGAATACATCCGGAGTCAGTTGACACAAATGTTAATCTCTCTGCACATGTTACATCAGCCTTACCTGCAGTGCAACATGATTTTGCCGAGTTGCTTGCTTTTTTGCTTTACTTACAAACCTGAATCAGGTCCCACAGTATCTTGTCTCCATACGATTTTTCTCACTTCTACTCCTTCGGGTATATTTATGAAGTGGCAGCTTCATCCCCAGAATTTAAAACATTAAATATAAAGTACTGTAAAATACACACAGTACTTCATAACTGTATCACCATAATTCTTATCCGATACCTGTTTCCTGTTTGCAAATAAAAAAAATTCTAATCCTTGTATTTAATCCTTAAAATACAAAAGTTTTAATTTGAAACTAAATAATGTGATGCACAGGGCAAGGATCAGGCTTGTTACAGTCTATCAAGGTCTGTGATCATATACAAAGGTTGGCAACCTTTTCCTAGGAGTATGCCGGCTACAATCTAATTAAACGTTGTTCTAGCTATCTATCAATTTACCTATAAATAAACATAACTAATTTTCCGTTATAGAAAATGTGTAACATTTCAAACCATGGGGGTAATTCAGAGTTGGTCGCAGCAGCAAATTTGCAGTTTGGCAAAACCATGAGCGCTGCAGGTGGGGCAGATGTAACGTGCAGAGAGAGTTAGATTTGGGTGGGTTATATTGTTTCTGTGCAGGGTAAATAATGGCTGCTTTATTTTTACACTGCAATTGAAATTTCAGTTTGAACTCACCCCACCCAACTCAAACTCTCTCTGCACATGTTACATCTGCCCCCCCCCCCCCCCCCCCTCCCTGCAGTGCACATGGTTTTGCCCAACAGCTAGCAAATTTGCTGCTGCGATCAACTCTGAATTAGGTCCCACATTCGTAAGAAATGAGTGGTTGGATCAAAACAAAACCAATACACCATCCTGTGTAGGCTTATTGCTGCTGTTTGCTATCTGTAGCTGAATAAATATTAAGAAAAATGCTTTGAATTAATTTGAAAATATTGATGCCTCCATTCAAGTCTGGAGTGTACAGATAGGTCCTAACTGGTAAACTTTTAGAACCTTTCCGTGTACAATCTAAAACTGTTCGGTGCCGGGGTTGCTGACCCATATTCTACATATTAGCTTGTCAGCAAACTGGAAGGATTTTGTTGCTTATTATTGGCTGCTCTGAGGTCTCACCAGGCTAGCATTAAGCCGGTAAGCTGTTATTTACCATTGGTTGTAATACTGACCCACGCATCCTTATCGCATAAGGGTTTACCCACAGCCGCCGCTGAATACCGACAGCCGCCGATTCAATCAGTGTTACGCCACAGAGGTGGACTTTTCCCCGCAGCTTCAGGAGCTCCGAGGAAAAGTCTGTGATAGCCGGCACCTGGGGTTCACCGCACAGGGAAAAGGCTGTTTTATTGAATAGCTCTGGGCGTGAAACCTGGAGCTATTCCCCCCCGAGGCAGGAAGGAATGGAGCTGACCATAGCAATGGGTGATACAAAATAACACATAAGTCGCTTCCAAAATCCAAGTCTTTTCAGTTACTGCCTCATTTATTACTGAAGCTTACAGATCTTGGCACATTTATGTCCTTGAACAGCAAAAGCTTTCACAAAAAATAATATGCGTAGCAAAAACAGTCAGCGGGGAGTTTTTTCCTCCTTCGGCTTAGATAAGAAAGTATAGATCAGCAGGAAGGTATTCCTCCAGCCAGGGTCATAAAGCAAAGACAAATGTAAAACTGGCCTGACATAAATCCAAAGGACTTATTTTCTCAGTCGGGTTGTCTACTGTTGGGCAATCAAGTGTCCCAGTTATCCTGTACAACCCTGTTATTTGCTGCTAACCATTCTCAAACCATGCTAAAAGTTCCATGTATCTGTTCCTGCACGTTCTCCTGAAGCAGGGATGTTTATTTCTGTTGCCGTTGGATACTCTGCTGTGCTCCTTGAATCACGTTGTTTTTTATAAGTAAAAGTCCAGAAAAATGACAGACAAAGTAGTGTATTTATTAACCCCACTGGAGCTAAGGACTAGCGGGACGAAAAGTGTCTCCCCCCCCCCCCCCCTAATGGTTGATGTCGCTTAGGATTGGACAGCGCTAGATGGCATTGTCACTTTGCACCCACAATGACATCTTTAAACCAGCTTCCCTACAGGGTAAACTTTACAGACGCCCAGGGGTACCCTCAAGGGTACTCCCCTCTTTCAAGTAATGTAGTTTCTGAGAAGCTATACTTTGGTGGTCATGCGTGTTCACCAGAAAACACCATTACACTGCACAACTCAGAGGTCCAGGAATGGAGCAATATCTCCCATCCTGAGTTCAGTAAACTTACGGCACCCTTATTTGAGAGAAGAGAGTCCCCTTTTTTTCAAATGATGTGGGCCCTTAGTGGTTATGGTCTAGTGATCTCAATGTCAGCCTGCACTGGGAAATACTAGTAGAGGTGGTGGAGTCCTGTCTTTTAAACAATATTCATTTAGTAGTTTACTGGTGATCACCAAACAATAGCACATCACTGTATGCTAGAATTCCCTGTTGTCTTCATGAAGAACAGACGTACAGTCACTGAACTGGCGCTAGATGCTGGTGCACACGGGGATTCGTCAGATGTCCGGGACGGGGAACTGAGGCTGGGTCGGATGTAAGTCGTCCTCATGCAGCTACTCTGACGTAGGAGGGGTGGTGTTGAACGTGGTGATTGAGGTCTTGGTAAAAGTCTGGTGGTGCGTGACCATTTCGGGTACTGTGGTATAGCTGGAAGCGTGACAGTGGTCCGGGCTGTTACAGAGTATGTATGTATGTATGTAGAGCTCTTAACAATGAAACGGGCTGGTACCGGATATAACGACTTTGCAGCAGTGACCCGGGCTGGTACCAGATATAACGGGATGAGGTAACAATCCGGGCTGGTACCGGATATAACGGGTTTGCAGCAACAATCCGGGCTGGTACCAGATATATGGGTTTCCAATAACGATCCGGGCTAGTACCGGATATAACGGGTTTGCAGCAACGATCCGGGCTTGCACCAAATATAACGGGTTTGCAGCAACAATCCGGGCTGGTACCGGATATATGGGTTTGCAGCAACGAACCGTGCTAGTACCGGATATAACGGGTTTGCAGCAATGATCCGGGCTAGTACCGGATATATCGGGTTAGCAACAACGATCCGGGCTGGTACCGGATATAACGGGCTTCCAGCAGACTGGCGTTGGCAACACAAAAGCTGGAAACGGAGAATTGAACTGATTCTGGTCTCGGTTCACACTACAGGAATCTGGGAAGTATCCAAAGGACTCCAGGAATCACAGCAGGAGCCTGTGATGAAGCTGTGCTTTTGTATCGCCCGCCTTGCTCCTATTGGTTGCTGGAGTCATGTGACGGCCGAGAAACCACCATTGGTCTATTCCCAGCATGTGATTGCCGGTAACAATGGCGGCGCCCCCAGACCGAGGACGGCAGGGACTCCGTTCCCCGCACTCTGCATGCGGTCGCCACCCGGCATGGCCAGGAAGCAGCCCGGGGGAGAGCGGCGTGTGCCAGCCGCACGGAGAAGGAGCAGCGGAGCGGTAAGCGCAGCGGACGTCACCACTCCCGGACACTGACATGTGAGGGGTGATTCAGTGAGCATCGCAGGGATGTAGCTTACGGGTTAAGTGCCAGGAGCTTTTATGCCACGACTAGCGGATTTTTTTCTTCTCCCACCTGAGGGTGCGAGCAGAAATTCACATTAACTGGTGCTTTGGAGGGGATCAGTATGTATTACCTATGGTCGGGATACCGTCCGACAGTATACAGAAAACGGCATCCTGGCCCTCAGTATGCCGGCAGCGGGGCGAGCGCAAAGAGTCCCCCTTGCGGGCTTACTGCGTTCGACACAGGTTCTAATTCCACTACATGGGTATCGTGGACACCCACAGTGTGAATAGCCCCTGTGAGCTGGGATTCCGGCTGGTGGCATTGTAAGCTCTCAGGATTCCGGCGTCGGTATTCTGACCGCCGGGATCCTGACTGCCGGCATGTGGTAGGCAAAGGGTGGTCCCACCAAACAGAGCCGTAACTAGACTTTTTGGTGCCCTGTCCCAGAGAGAGAATTGGCGCTCCCCACCCCCAATTTTTCCAATATAGAATGAGACATGAGGCGCATGCGCGGGCAGTGGGTTCGTATACCGGGTATGTCAGCATCTTGAAATGCAATAAAGGACAGTGTGACTGAATAACAAAGAAACCTCAAGTTAAGTTCATGAATGTTGATGTTGTATAGGTACTAGAGACAGAAGGGGTCAGGGTAGGAGACGGGGGCGAAAAGGAGATGCTGGGCTTCAAAAAGGGGGGACGTTGCAAGTGAAAGTAATTAAAACAGATAATTGGCAAGTGCCGCCAACAGCGCCCCCAACCCTGCATTGTAATGTGCGGTGCCCCTTCCGCACACACCTAGTTATGGCCCTGACACCAAATATTGATTTGATTTAGATTCCTCTCTTGTCATTCAATTCTTACTTTGTTCTCTCTCTCTCTCTCTCTCTCTCTCTCTCTCTCTCTCTCTCTCTCTCTCTCTATATATAAAATCTCCTATATATTTGGCTACATCTGTGACTCTGTGCCTGCCCGTAACGCTGGGTGGAGTCACAGGCCTGTCCGGGGCGGAGCCTCCTGCTTCTGACCAGTGCCTAGATGGACAGCCACACAATCCAGCCACCATCAGCACAGGGAAACAGCACTGGACGGACACCCCACTGAGCACGGTACCACACACCCCTCCCTTGCTTTCCCCGCCACACACAGACACTCACACCCCTAATGACACCTGCTATTCGCACCCTAACCCACCACAGCCACACTCCGCTAACCCCCCTCCCCAGCTCCCACCTGCAGCTTCTCATCGCCCGCAGCACGGGAGCCACCCGCACCCCCCACCCCGACCCAACACAGGCAGCCTCCACTCACCCCTGTCCCCAGCTCTCACCTGAAGCCGCAGCACGGGAGACACCCGCAACTAGCCGCGCTGCCTGCCTCCGACACCCTTACTCTCCAGCAACCTCCTCCACTATCTCTGCGGCCGCTCCAGGGAAACACTACGCACCCTGACACGCAGCACGGGAGACACCCGCACCCCCCACCCCGACCCAACACACGCAGCCTCCACTCACCCCCGTCCTCAGCTCTCAGCTCTCACCTGAAGCCGCAGCACGGGAGACACCCGCACCCCCCACCCCGACCCAACACACGCAGCCTCCACTTACCCCCGTCCCCAGCTCTCAGCTCTCACCTGAAGCCGCAGCACGGGAGACACCCGCACCCCCCACCCCGACCCAACACACGCAGCCTCCACTTACCCCCCTCCCCAGCTCTCATCTATCACATGAAGCAGCAGCACGGGAGACACCCGCACCCCCCACCCCGACCCAACACACGCAGCCTCCACTTACCCCCGTCCCCAGCTCTCAGCTCTCACCTGAAGCCGCAGCACGGGAGACACCCGCACCCCCCACCCCGACCCAACACACGCAGCCTCCACTTACCCCCCTCCCCAGCTCTCACCTATCACATGAAGCCGCAGCACGGGAGACACTCGCACCCCCCACCCCGACCCAACACACGCAGCCTCCACTCACCCCCCTCCCCAGCTCTCACCTGAAGCCGCAGCACGGGAGACACCCGCACCCCCCGACCCAACACACGCAGCCTCCACTTACCCCCGTCCCCAGCTCTCACCTGAAGCCGCAGCACGGGAGACACCCGCACCCCCCACCCCGACCCAACGCACGCAGCCTCCACTTACCCCCGTCCCCAGCTCTCACCTCTCACCTGAAGCCGCAGCACGGGAGACACCCGCACCCCCCACCCCGACCCAACACACGCAGCCTCCACTTACCCCCGTCCCCAGCTCTCACCTCTCACCTGAAGCCGCAGCACGGGAGACACCCGCACCCCCCACCCCGACCCAACACACGCAGCCTACACTTACCCCCCTCCCCAGCTCTCACCTAACACCTGAAGCCGCAGCACGGGAGACACCCGCACCCCCCACCCCGACCCAACACACGCAGCCTCCACTTACCCCCGTACCCAGCTCTCACCTATCACATGAAGCCGGAGGACGGCACCCGCAACTAGCAGCGCTGCCTGCCTCCGCCACCCTCCCTCTCCAGCAACCTCCTCCACTATCTCTTCGGCCACACCACGGAAACCCCATGCACCCCCAACACACCACACCCACACAACACTAACACCCCTACCCAGCTCCCACCTGCAGCTTCTTATCACCCGCAGCACGGGAGCAGCCCGCACCCCCCACCCCACTACCAACACAGCTAGCCTCCCCTAAACCTCCTCCCCAGCTCCCACCTGCAGCCTGTCATCACCCCCTGTACGGGAGCAGCCCCCACACCCAACATCCACCCTCCTCTACCCCCCTCCACACCTCTCACACGCACCCCCCACCCCGACCCACCACATCCATCCTCCACTAACCCCCCTCCCCAGCTTCCACCTCCAGCCTGTCATCACCCGCAGCACGGGGGCTGCATGCACCCCCCAGATCCACCCACCACATCCAGCCTCTGCTAACCACCCTCCCCAGCTCCCACCTCTAGCCTCTCATGACCCACCGCACGGGGGCCGCCCGCACCCCACAACCCCAACCCACCTCATCCAGCCTGTCATAGCCCGCAGCACGCAAGCATCCCGCACCACCCACCCCGATCCCCAACATGTAGCCTCCAATAACCCCGCTCCCCAGCTGCCCACTCTCACACGCACCCCCTACACCGATCTACCACATCCAGCCTCCACTAACCCCCCTCCCCAGCTACCTCCTACTGCCTCTCATCACCCGCAGCATGGGAGACACCCGCACCTCATCCCACCACAACCACACTCCAAAAACCCCCCTACCCACCTCCCACCTGCAGCTTCTCATCACCCGCAGCACGGGAGCAGCCCACACCCCCCACCCCACTACCAACACACCTACCCTGCCCTAAATCCCCCCCCACCCCCTGCACGGGAGCAGCCCCCACACCCAACATACACCCTCCGCTAACCCCCCTCCACACCTCACACCTCTCACACGCACCCCCCACCCCGACCCACCACATCCATCCTCCACTAACCCCCCTCCCCAGCTTCCACCTCCAGCCTGTCATCACCCGCAGCACGGGAGCTGCATGCACCCCCCAGATCCACCCACCACATCCAGCCTCTGCTAACCACCCTCCCCAGCTCCCACCTCTAGCCTCTCATGACCCACCTTTATATAGAGGTTTACGGGGGCGTAGCCCCTTACGACGGTGTGAAGAGCGCCCGCAGGGCGCGATGAATCACCTAGTATATATATATATATAATATATAATTTATTTGTGGATAGAGATCTATATCAAGTGAATCCCTAAAAATAAAGTAAAGTGAACCTCTTGGAGACTTGTCAGCATTATGTGGAAGCCTGTTATACCCCTGTGTTCATTTTGCACTTAGCCCTATATATAAAATGAAGATCATTTAGTGCAGCTTGTATCTATTCACTGTCTGATAATGCAGGACAGATGGGCTGGTAAGGCCGTTAATGTTCTAGGTATTGGAGTAACATGATTGATGTTCATGTTCCCTTTGTAGGTTCTCGTGATTCTTGCGCGTTCAGCAGGATTCAGTACAAATTGCAGCCCTGAATTATTTAATGCACAACTCGGCATGAGTTCGTATCTTTCCAGGATCTGCTACTCAAACGGAAGAGATTGTTCCAAATGAATGCAGGTCTGCTGCTGTACTGCACAAATGGCTAAGCAGAATCTCAATCTTAAAGCTGCATTTCATTCTAATGTAGAACCATGGCTGCAGAACGAGAGATGTCCACCCGACCAATGACAATCCACGGTGGTCATGCTTGCGGCTTCTCATTGGTCCTCCCTACATACTGTACTTCCTTCAAAGGCATTGCAGCTTTTCAGATTGTGAGACTAACCACTGAACCAATGGGAAAACGGCTACTCTGCGCAGAATCTACAATCTCCCCTTTAAAGCTTTGCACCTTTCCTAGTGTTCATATTCAGAGCCATCTTTTCGTGGATGAACCAATATTCAAGCAATTGCAGCCTAACCATTCCATAGGAAGATCACTGAGGCAGTCTGTGAGAGAGTGCCTGAGTAGAGGCGGCCATTTTGTAGTTATTCAGCGTTTCTTATCCTTTCTTTTTTGTTTCCCAGTGAATTAATGGATACTGGAGCATCATTTATAGTGTTCACTCTAGGATTTTTTTAGGGCAGGGTGCTGAGCATTGAAGAGGGCACATTTTTATTTTGAAGGGCACATTCTTGATGTTACGCTTTGCGCACAAAGCATAGCGCATATGTTTATAGTTTTTGTACATACATTTTGCCCTTAGTAAATCATATACCCATGCATACATATAAGACACCTAACATCTGTACTGAGAAACATCCTGTATATGTCCAGTCTTCTTGAAAGATCGGCTGTAGCATATACATGAGTAGATAATTATAAATGTATTTTCCAGTGCTGAAGTAGTTATAATCCATATGTGTTATAAAACAGAAAAGTTAAACAATGGGTTAAAATATACAGGAAAAAAATAAGTCTGTTCTACTAGGGAAATACTGTAAGCAGTACATGCTCACTGCTTACCCTGTTCTTTCCCTCTTTATCAGAGTGCTGTGTTATTTACAGTGCCTCCTCTGCCATCCAGTTGGCTAAAGGATAGAAATTGTGTTCCAATTTCAGAGGTAGGCAAGGAGTAGACGACAACATTGTAACATGCGCTCTGACTGTTGCATTCTGTATACAAGGGGGCGATTTATGGTCCTGCAGGGTGCACTGAAAAAGGGCAGGGTGCTTTTTCACATTTCAAAAATGGGCAGGGTGCAGCACCCTGCTGAAACAGCCTAGAAGGAACACTAATTTAAAATCTCTGACTCCACCGTGACAGGTGCACTTTATTTAACATAATTAGGCACATTTTCTAACACTAGGAAAGTGTCCAGTAATTCATCTTCTGTGAAAATTAAGTTTAAATCAGCAAGTGCACATAGATTTTTTTTTCTTTTAAATAGCAAGGGAAGAGGATCACCATGCAGAGCACAGAGGGTGCTTTCCAAAGCCTCTCTGCTCACTACTTTATTATCCGTGTGGCTGGTTGCAATGGCGTCCAGATTCATAAACCCTAGCTAAAGAAAAATAGATCAGATGGGTACGCTTATACAGTACATAGTAAGGGTGTGTACACACGGTGAGATAAATTTGTGAGAGTTTGACTATATAGTCAAAATCTTATGAAAAGTTAGTGCATATCTCATGGTGCTAGGCAGCTTGCGATACACATTCAATCCCGATGCGCGCTCCCGTGGGGTCGGTATCGTAAGGCTAGATAGACTGTGCAGGCAAGTCAATCTTGACTATCTAGTGTACAATCTAGTACAAAGTATAGTCAAAATTGGCACTTAGTCAGAATCGTACATAGACAAAATCTCAAGCACAGATAGTCAAAATCTGTACAATCTGTGCTATCTGGGCTCTGGGGGAGTTAAAGGGAAATTGCATAGTTAAAATAGAACATAGCAGGGATCTCACCGTGTGTACACACCCTAAGGGCTAAAACACACTAACCGGCTTTTGCCGGCCAGGACGTGCCGGCATTGTAGTTAACAGTGTGAGGGGTAGGGTCCCTTCACACTGCACGGCCCCGGCCCGGCTGCCGGGTTGCAGCCGGGTCTCACCACTGGAAGGTCCGGCGGCCGGGCGGCCGCCGGGCCGTCTTTGCAGCCAGTGAACCGTGTGTGTGAAGGGGAGCTTTCGCACACAACGTTTTTTTCGGAAGCCGTGTCTGATGCTGCGCATGCGCACAGCATCACACACGGCTCAAAGCCGTCCTGTGTGCGAGACTCTGCCGGTTTCTCCCGGATGGCAAAAAGCCGGACAAAGTTTGTCCGGCTTTTTGCCATCCGGGAGAAACCGGCCAGTGTGTTACAGCTCTAAGTATAGCAGAGAAAATGAAAATAAATATATATAAATATTACTTCCATTTGAAGTATCTGTGTCTTGTAATGCTCTGTCTTTCCTCAACTTATGTATATACAGCAATTCATGACACATGGAGACACAAGCAAATGTGTATCATATTGTAATCCAAAATAACAATTTATTTTCTCAAAAGGTGCAGTAAAACAATCCCGTCAACATAAAAAACATGCAAGGTGGAAGATGACCAGATTGTGGAGGAAAGTAGGCCAAATAGATGTTATTGAACAAACAGGCTTTGCATTCAGTCTCTGGGCCCTTACATCCACTGGAATCAAGGTCTCCCTTCAATGCGTATGTAGTTTAGCCCCTGCCTTATGTAGGGAATTCTATCCCGAAACGCGTTGGAAGCAGGTGACAGGAGTGCTACCACAGTATATAACCCACCTGATATTTCCATGGTATTGTTTCTTTACTCTTGGGTCTATTTTTTATTCATCATTTGCCATTGGCAGCCTTCTACAGTGTCGTTCTATGTTTTTTGCCATTTGCGCAGTGTTCCGCACTCTGTCATGCACTTCAGGTTGTGCACTGCAGAATTAATGTGCAGCATTGCTCTTCCCGCATCTTGTCTTTTTGCATTGAATTGCGCACATATCGGAAGTGCACTTGATGAATTTATCTGGTGACGTGCGTTTTAATGAAACGCAGAACTTCACACTTCGTAACTCACGGCTGATTGAAATTGGTCCTTTTTAGACTTCTGTACATATATGGTCTATATGTCGGCGATACGTTGACCGTGTAAGTGCCTTGATCTTGCTGCAATAATAATCTCTACGGACGCTGGCAAATAAAACATTTTCTGCAAATTCCTCAAGACAAATACAACAAAGATAGTGACAAAGCCTCAATCATGTCTTCTCAAACCTGTACTTCCCATCCGTGACTGCTGTGTGAATCTCCTATCAGAAATCAGAACCGTTGATTTGCAGACTAAATATGGTGATTTTATGGAACGGATGCTGGTCAGTATACATATTGGTTATCATTATTACATGGGGCTAGATGCCTCTCACATGGAGTGAGTATTTCGACTTCTGTCTTTATTTTTACACCAACTTTCAGGATGTGCCTTTATGGGGATGTAGTCAGCATCCCAGCGGTCCGGATTATAATGTTCAGAATCCCAACACTGGAATCCTGACACTCGCAATGCTGATGGAATGGATGCCCAATATGAGTATTAGGGTTATTTAGACGGTTAGGGTTAGGCATTAAGGGGGTGGTTAGTGTTATGCTGTGGGTGGAGGGGGAGTTTAGGGATTAAATACTCTCCATCAGCATTCTGAGTGTCAGGCTTCTGACTGCCAGTATTTCTGTACCAACCCCCTTTATCAATGGAACTCTAGAACAATAGCTTGGTCAGCTATAAATCGTTGTGTTCTCTTTTCTTTCTTTTTTTATTTTTTATTTAAATTTCCTATTTTCATTGTACTCAGAAAACAAAATGCTGCATGAGATTTGAACAAGCAATAGTAATTGTGGCATCTTTGTTGCATTGTCGCAGCGCGACAATGCGCATTTAAACTTGTAAAGGTTTCTTTTGGTTTTTCTACTGTATTTTCAACTTGTCAAATACAGTCACATAGGAATGGTATTATTTGTTTTAGCTCCCCATTTATTAGGCAGATGTTGAGCATACCATGTGACAGCTCCTTGATGCCCGTCATGTGACGTTCCTGAATATCCTGTTTATGGACACTATAGCGCGAACAGAAAGAGGGATTTTGTCACTAGTTACTAGTTATTTTGCATAAAACCCTTCCGCAGGAAGCCCATTATCTGTTGAGGGCAGACTTCCTGTGTTGTCCATGAATTGACATGATCTGCGGTGTCAGTAGTTAACCCCTTCATTCCTCATATAGTTTATGGATTTTTTTTTAATGGATCAGCTACAGTAGATGTTATATTCATATCCATCAAGCCGATTTTGTTGTCGGCCCATTTACAAAAAAGATTCCCAAAACATTACCTGTTACACTTGCCTGGCACAAACACTTTTAAGCAAAGTCTAGGGCTGGGATAAGTTTTTTAGGCTGGTAATAGAGGCCGAGCTATGGAAAAAGCAGCAGTAACAAGTGTTGTTCCGCTCTTACTGCAGTGTATTCTCCATGGCGTACTTAATAGGTCAAGATGTTTTGTGCATCATTCATTCAAAGTGTGTATACGGTACAGTATGTAAAGTCCAATACTATCAATGACACATTTTGATGCTACAGTAAACTACTTTTAAAGCTACACTGGGATCAGTATTAGTACGCTATGTATCATCATAGGTAGCCATGATGCTCTTAGGACTTTCCACCTTTTTTTATTTATTTATTTTTAATTGTTTGACATTGCATGCAAAAACAAACAAACAAACAAACAAACATACAGATTGGGCAAATAGGGGACTGGAGTTTAGTGTCCGGATATTATTTATTAAGTTATTTATAGTGTGCATACGCTATGTAATGCTTTGCAGACTCTATTTAGTCATTTGCATCCGTCCCTGTCCCAGAATATAGCCTGTATTCTCTATTATATGCACATACAGTATACACTTAGGGGTAGTTCTTGTGTGAGAAGCCATTTCACTTACCAGTATGTTTTGGATTACAAGTGCAAACTGCAGTACCTAGAGAAAACACTCGCAGACATCGTGGGGAACATACAAACACCACACAGATAGAGCCCTTGTTGGAATCCACTCCATGACCACAGTGCTGTAAGGCAGCAGTGCTGATCACTGTGCCACTGTGTTGCCCACAACATGGATGGTTAGGTAAGCGAGCTCAGATGTTAAGCCCTGGTTTAGGAGTGATACAGCCGACCCCCCAGCACAAATCCACACATACCTTCCTCCACAGCACACAATAGACACCAACACCGGTTCTAGTCCTGATTGGGTGGCTCGGTGCAGCCTACCCCGGGTTTAGCCCTCTAGGATTGATTGAGTTGCTAAAGTCCCTTTGTGAACTTAGGCAGAGAAGAGGTGAAAGTATTAGAGGGCCTGATTCAGAGGGGGATGTAGGGACGCCATCGGACACGAGCAGTCTACAACTACAGTCTGAATATATCGCACAAAACACTAGAGCAGATCATCAACACCCACTTTATTAATGATCTTGTTCCCATCATGTCTGACTCCTACACTGAGACTGCAGTCCTGGGAACTAGAGATCATTGTCAACGCTGAGGAACATGTGCTTACCTCACGGTCCAGCTTCCTATTACAGACTGATTGAGAGGATGACACAATGCTAATGGTAGCGCAGATTTGCTAGCCGTGGCACTCCTAGAAAATGGGGCGTGTCACACTTGACCCGCCCCCAAACAGCACTGCATGCGACGAAGCAGCACCTGTTCTAGTGTTCATTCTAGCACCCTGCACCTTTCAAATCCTGTGCAGTTCCTCTTTCCTGCCTAGGGTGTCGCTATCTGCTCTGGTGCTTCTCAGCACACACAGGTCTGTATGACAGCACTGAGTAACAGATCAGAGTGTGCTGAGAAGCACCACAGCAGAGAGCGACACCCCAGGCAAGAAAGCGGAACTGCACAGATTCTGAAAGGTGCAGGGTGCTAGAATGAACAATGCTGTTCTGCACATGTGCAAAACAAGTCCTACACATGCGCAGTCCTCCCACCATCAAGGATGGTTTGCTTACAAATCTGAATCAGGCCCACAGCCTGTATAGCCTCTTCCCCCTCTTCCGTGCCTCTTACACATTTATTTGTTTGCCCAAGTTACCCCGTCTCACGTTTTATGATCTGGGGATCCTACTCTAGCACTTTTAGGCATTTGTCTTTCAATCATGCCTGTCCATCTCATCGTAGAGGGGTTTAAATCCCCTCCAAAAAAGATTGGAGGGCTGCGAGTTTGACACCCCTGGTCTAGACAGTATGCAGACTTTATGGAGATATGTTCTCATTACAAGAGACCCACTTTAAAGAGACCAACAACACGTTCTTAACACTCAAAGGGGGGAATTTAATTGTTTTCATGTGCCTGCCGCTCCCGTACTGACAACTTTCAATTCTTCGTGCTGCTGAGCGCAGGTTCCGCAAGCGCCAATTGCTTATCGCCCATGTCACACCCAAGGCACTGGGGTTAGCCACATTAAGCAACCTGTGCAATCTACTGGGCTCGCTTCCCAAACACTCTGCTTTGGGTGGATTTCTGCTCGCAATCTCATGAGGGCACAAGCAGAAATAATGAGAGCCCAGCTGCACAAACAATGGAATAGCTCCTGGTCACTTTAGATGGAAGCTGCGACAGCGTGATACAACTGAATTCCCCCCAAAGGATCTCCTATAGCTTTATAATCTTCCAGTCAAACCAAGAACAATGGTGTCACTATTGTATTAATTGTACCATACAGCTCCAAGTGTCCACACTCAATATTCCAACTGTCTTCTGTGCGGATAAGTTCAAAACACGTCTTTGTATATATTTGTGGCTGTTATATGTACATTTCCCATCACAGCAATTATTACTTCTTAGGAAGATAAAGTATACGCCGGCGCCCGCAGCTTTGTAGTCTACTGTAAAGGCATCTGCTCCTGGACCTCACATAGGTCCTGGGAGTTAATCTTCTCCTTTGTCTTCTGTTAGAGTGCAGGTTGTTACATTCCATGTGTGGCAGCAGAACAAAAGCCCGGATCACCGCGTATTCCTGGCCTGCTGGGCTTGTGGGAAAGATGAGTCCGGAATAACACAGAGCTCTGTGTATTCTGAGAGCAGAACTTCACAGCCAGCAGAACTGCAGATACAATACTAGCAATTCTTTATACAGGAAGTATCGCTTAACAACAAAAATGGAATGTTGTAGGGCTTAGAGGGAAAATGCACCGGCGAAACACAGTCACCACGTTTTATATTGTTGCAGGCATGTCGTTAAGTGAATGTCCTTTCGTTAGATACTTGCAGCTATAATCACTTAGCTTGTGCTAAATTAAACCTTTTGTATAGGAGCGTGTAGGGCAGTTACTCAGTGGTCAGATTTATGTGCCAAAAGGTAACGTGCTTTATTTTGCCCAAGCTGTAACGTATAATACTCAATACTATGTAGGCTGGCTATTATCTTATTTGCTGCTCTTTGCTGTACGGAGGTCGCTGGTGTAGATTTTGCATCATATTTTCACAACATGATCTCTATGTGACTCTTACTGGTAAATTCACTAGAAGCCGCCACTTTCCGTCATCTTTAACTCCGATATTTAGAATAGCGATCACGTTAAAAGCAAAACATGTACTATTTTTGTACTAACATGATTGGCATATTGCAATTTAAGGTTCAGCGCTCAAAGAACCAGAGGCTTATGGGGACATGTACTAAGCAGTGATAAAAGTGGAGAAGTGAGCCAGTGCAGCACGGGCGTAACATTTATCATGTGCATACTATAAACATATACAGAGCAGCTGATTGGTTGCCATGGGCAATTTCTCTACTGGCTCACTTCTCCTCTCTTATCACTGCTTAGTACATGTCCCCCTTAGAGTTAACTAACATCAGTGACAACGGCGCCACAACTTTTTTGGTTGAGGGGGGCAAGCTATGATTTAATTTTGGCACCCCGAAATCACTGAATGTCGCCCCCCCCCCCCCTCCCCCCACCAGGTATTTTACTGGTGCCTCTCAAATATTTTTTTTGGGGGGGGGGTCTTCAGGTTGACGAATGTCGGGATCCCGGCGCACAGTATACCGGTGCCGGAATCCCGACACCCGGCATACCGACATATATTCTCCCTCGCGGGGGTCCACGACCCCCCTGGAGGGAGAATAAATAGCGTGGTGAGCGCAGCGAGCCCGCAAGGGGCTAATTTGTGCTCGTCACGCTGTCGGTATGCCGGCGGTCGGGCTCCTGACGCTGGTATGCTGGTCGTCGGGAGCCCGGCCGCCGGCATACCATACTACACCTGGGGGGGGGGGGGGGGGGGGTTGCGAGCGCCCCCTTATGCACTATATGGATTTCCCACAGTTGCTGTGCTTGGTTTCTCAGTGTATTATTTGTTAGACCATTTGCTTGCATGCTGTAACATAAGTTTTGCATGTGACTGACATCAAAGCAATGCCTATAGCATATTAGATGTTTTTTAATGAAAAGAAACCTATTTGTTGAAGGTGTGAAAAAAACAAAAAACAAATCCGAATCAAAATATACAAACAGAAAGCAATGCATACATGTTGTAAACCAGATGTCTGACCAACCTGTGGCTTTCCAGCTGTAGTGAAACTAATCCCAGCATGCTTTATCAACTGATCCAGTGGGAGACAATGCAACTTGTAGTGTCCCAGCAGATGCAGAGCCACAGGTTGACCAGACTAGTAAACCACCTGCTCATAATCTGACAGCGTGGAGCTCTGAGAAATTAGAGAATAAATAATGGTTGTGTGATGAACCCATCAGATCAGATGTACTTTCAAGACCCTTTTCTTATTGAATAACTATATATAATTGCTACAGTATATGACATTGATGTGCTTATTAAGTCTGTTCTGCTATCTGTTCTGACAGTATGGTATACACATGGTGATGGAAACATCGTCAACAATGAATCTGTTTTCTAAATTCAAATAGATACATTTATTATGATTCGTCTGGAATGAACGAGCAAATATGAGCATGTAGACGTTGTATGTTGTTTAATCATGGTCCTATATGTATCATATTTCTTTTCTTTCATATAGTTGTGTCTTAAATCCTGACCTTGGTGTAATTTCAGATGATAATTAAATAAGCTTTCTGTTTAATTTCTGACAGTTTTAATATTGGAAACGGTAGAAAACAGTGACCTCAGCAACAAGATCTTAAAGATCACAGACTTCGGCCTAGCAAGAGAATGGCACAGGACCACTAAGATGAGTGCGGCCGGTACGTACGCCTGGATGGCGCCTGAGGTCATCCGCTCCTCCGTGTTCTCTAAGGGCAGCGATGTGTGGAGGTATGACCATCTGTTCCTATAGCCTTGCCTTTTTATTTCATTAATTGCAGTGTACAAACCCAATCACTACATTGTACCCTGGGCAGGCACATTAAACCGTTTAAACAAAATGGATTGTGATAACTGTACATTTTTAAATGACTAATCGCTGGGCTGTAAGAAAGCTCCATTGCGTTCATGATTAGTAACAAGTAAAAGGCATTCACAAGTTCCAAGGAAGTTCTTCTGCCATAAACATGAATAGATACGATAACATTCCACTGTTCTAGCACCTGTGAATTGTAAATAGCTATGTGAAAATGCCGGAATCTTAGCCCTTTTAAACATTTGGCGTCAATTCATTAGGAGTGAGTTTGTTTCATGAAACTCACACAAATTGCGCGAATGATCGCACCCGAGAAATGCCAGATTCAGTTAGTAATGCCACTTTGCGGTATCTGCTGGTAGGTTGCATGGTAGAAAAATGAAGACAATCGAGTGTTTTTCATCAGTTTTTCTAGTATTCTAGGTTACAGAAAATGATTTTCCATTGCTTTTACAAAAGTTTGTAATAATTGAAATAAATACTTTTTGCAAGTTCTGAAACCCCTCTCCCATCAATACAACGCCTTACCAAACCTGTCCTGTATCATTTAACACATTATTGAGCGTTTTTTAGAGAAATTCACCTGAAAACTGACATGTAGGGATGTAGTTGGGATCCCTGCTCTTGAGAGCCCAGCAGTCAGAATGCCAGTGCCGAAATTCTGACTATGGCATCGTTGCAGGTGGTATCCCAAACGTAAGTATCCCGGGAAGGTTAGGGTTAGTCTGTGGGGAGAGGGTTACATTTAGGGTGGTGGGGGGGGGGGGGGTTAGCAATTAGGCTGCGAGGAAGGAGGGTTAGGCTGTATGCATGGGAGGTTATGGTTTGGTTGCGGGGAGGGAGGGTTAGGCTGCGGCGAGGGGAGGTTAGGGTTAGGCTGCGGCGAGGGGAGGTTAGGGTTAGGCTGCAGGAACCGAGGGTTAGGTTTAGGCTGTAGAGAGAGAAGGTTAGGCTACGGGGATGGGAGGTTAGGGTTAAGGGCCGTATTCACGGGCCGATTTGGGGATGTGTGCTGAGCGTGCGGGGGGAGACGGAGGGGGGGCGCTCATTTCTCCCAGCGGGTGAAGTGAGCGACCTGCTAGATTGGCCTGCATGCAGGCCAATCTAGCACCAGCGATGCGCGGGGCTGCGCATCGCTCTCACTGTGAGGGGTACACACGGAGTGATCACTGCTTAAAATCTAAGCAATCTAGTCAGATTGCTTAGATTTTAAGCAGCGATCGCTCCGTGAGTACCCTTCTTTAGGCAGAAGGGGGAGGGTTAGCTTTAGGCTGCGGGGATGGGAGGATAGGGTTAGGCTGTAGCGAGGGAGGGTTAGGGGGAGGGAGATGATTAGGCTTATCTCCCTACTGCACCACTGTCGGCATTTCAAACAGTCAGGTTGCCGGGGTCGGTATCATGACCTCCGGCATCTCGACTGCTGGGATACCGTACCCAATCCGACATGTGTTTATTGGCCAGATTATGCTATTTAAGCCCTTCTAAGTGCAGGATTATTCATTGGAAGGGATGCACCAGAGGTTCTGGAATGTGTCCTGACATTCTTACCTTACAGATATTACCTACCTTTTCACCTGCTTGCCAGGGTGCATGCACAAGAACGTGAATCTCCTCTGAAAAAGCAATGCGAGTTTAGAATGGATACTGCAGTGGAGTTCCCAGTGCTAGTTTGCTGTGAGAATGGCTCGCAGGATCCAGTCCACACCTAATGAATTGGCCCCTTTGAGTAGTGAAGGTTTGACAGACTCTCTTAGTAGTGGGGCATGGTCAGTTCACACAAGGTTTATAATATACATTAATGATGATTGGTTAAGCAGCGCTTGGACTTATGTGACTTGCGTTATGATCGGTGTTCTACAGATATATATGCAATAGATATGTCGTTGCGTGAAAGGAATTTATTTGGGTGCTTTAAAACATCAAAAGTTTACACAGTAAACAGAAAAAACAGAGTAAAGCAAGTTTGTCTGTTTCAAGTTCATAAAGGAAATTTCAACGTAACAGTGTCGGGCTTGGAATCCGGTAGGATGATACTGCTGGTAGTTATCTTCCGTGGATTAATGATGGATATGAGGGTGGATGGTATGGGTTCCGTGTGTGAGGGCCGGCATCCCGTACCCTCCACTCTTGCCGGACTTACCCCCTCCGATGTACAGGAGGTGCATTTCCTGGATATTAATGGTGTTAACCGCCATTTGTTATCCTCTGTCCACTAGGCGTCCGTGCTTCACCGGTGAGCACCTCTTCTCACGTGGCTGGCTGCCTGGGGAACCTCCGGTCTCTGCACTGACTTCTGGAAATTCACGCTATCGCAAGATCGCGCTGGTCCCTTGGTCAGTTACTGAGTTACCGGCCGCTAGACTCGCCAGCTGGCGAGGAGACTTGTGGGGTTAGCGGTCGTGGTTGGTGTTGATTGGTTTTGATTTGTGCTCCTGCGTGTCTTAGCAGGCCTTCCTGAGGCTGGCTTCTAGGGACTGCATCGGCTGCGGCCTCTAGAAGCCAGATAGTACTGCTGTAATAGCATGGGAGTAGCTTCCCATGGGAAGCGCTCTATCTGATACTGCAGTCCGGACTGACAGTCCCAAGGAGAGAAGACACCTACCCCTGGGACTTCCTGGCTGACTGTGATTAGCAAGAGGTGCTTCCAGTGGGAAGTCACTGCCGCTGCTAGGTAGATTTTACTGGTGGCACTACATTCCTGAAGCCCCTAATTAAATCTGTCACTGGCTAAGAACATGAGGGTCCTACCCAATACTAGAAAGATGTACAGTGACTGCACTCCTGGTCTCTATTTCCTCAAAGATGATCATGTTTATAACGCAAAGAGAATGTTTTTTATCTTTATCAAACCTGCATCACTATTTCATTAGAACCTGTGTAATATAATATGCTATAACTTACATAGTTTTCCTGTACAGTATTGTATAATGCTTGTCTTTTATTTATCACAGCTATGGTGTGTTGTTATGGGAGCTGTTGACTGGAGAAGTACCGTTCCGGGGGATTGATGGTTTAGCTGTTGCTTATGGTGTCGCTATGAATAAGCTGTCCCTTCCCATTCCTTCCACCTGCCCAGAGCCATTTGCTAGACTCATGGAAGGTGAGACACTGTTCTAAAGTCTTTCCACCAGTCAGTTTTGTTGTCTTTCTACTATATGCACAAAACAATGTCATCACAGCTATCCACACTAGTTCCAGCTAGTGAACAATGGTTCCAAAATATAGTCACTTACTACAAGTAAAGGGAGGGGGGGGGGGGGGGGGGCGGCATCTTCCTTTTTCTGTTTTTGTTTTCTTTTTCTGTTTTTGTTTTTTGTTAACACTTTTTCTTTTTTTTTTGAGCGGTACAATAAACTGTCCTTCTAGGTCTACGGGTCCTTATAAGGCTAGTAAAATGGAAGAGTGCATGTGTCTGTATATGTCTTTTCTTCCTTCTTCCAGATTGTTGGAACCCCGATCCCCATTGCCGCCCTTCATTTACAAATATACTGTTCCAGTTAACCACAATAGAGGAATCAGGGTTCTTTGAGATGCCCAAGGACTCCTTCCACTTATTGCAGGAGGACTGGAAGCTGGAGATCCAGGAAATGTTTGACCAGCTGAGGGCAAAGGAAAAGGTATAATTGTCCACGTAGTGTACCCATTATACAAAGCCTAGTATGCAGTGGTCACCTCACATATCTCCGATCCAACATAATAGGAAACTGCCTTTTGATATTGATTGACCGTATTATAATGATATGTGGCTCAGAGTGCTAGAGTTGAGAAAGCTAGTCTCGTAACTGAACGTCATATTTGCTCATAAACATAGGAGCTACGTAGCTGGGAGGAGGAACTGTCCCGGGCAGCCCTCGAGCAGAAGAACCATGAAGAACTTCTACGAAGGAGAGAGCAAGAGCTGGCAGAGCGAGAGATCGACATCTTGGAGCGAGAGTTGAACATCATCGTTCACCAGCTCTGCCAAGAGAAGCCCAAGGTGAAAAAACGCAAAGGAAAGTTCAAGAAGAGCCGACTCAAGCTGAAGGACGGCAACATCATCAGCCTTCCGTCAGGTGCGTCAGTAAACCGGTCACAGTCAGATAAAATGACGCTTCTGCATTCACATTTATGATGGAGTTGTCAGATAATTGGGTTTTTCAAATGTATTTTGTCAAGGCGCTTTATTTGTTCTCCTACATCCGCTGCTGCTCAATTTATCTGGGTCCCCAAATGTCAGTAAAACTCCTTTACAGGCAGCAAAAAATACATACTATTTATGAAGGCCAGTGGAAGCACATTACACTCCAGTAAAAAGGGAATGTGCCTACCCTTGCAGGTTTACAGGTCCACCTGACAATGTGCACAGTGGCAATAATGAAAAAGTCATACTAAGGGCCTAATTCAGTAAGGGTTACATTTGACAGCTTTGCAAATGCAATCCATAGCAATTCACTTGCATAGCATCTCCTTCCTGTATTTACGATAGCAATACTGCAATTTTTGCGATCCCTGTACGGAATGAACAACGTAACCATCAGTCGCAATGTTCATCTGTGAAGGCAGGCTGAGTACTCAGGCTTGCCATTGCGGGGTTGCGTGCCAGGGCAAGGAAACTGCATCTCGTGGCGCATTTCTTGGCCTTGCCACTCCCGGAAAACAGTGGTGAAGTGCCCCCTTTTCTGGCAACGCTGGCCGCCCCCGAACGCCACAGAGGCAAAATGCATCTAACTGAAAGCGTAGCATGGGGCCAGTCCTTATAAGACATGGAAGGATGGATGGATAAATAAATGAAGTAAAGCGGTGGGTGCACTTCTAGAAATCAGGAGGCTCCCCTAAATGTGTCTTCTCTGCCAAATGCCACTTTCAGGGTATATTGTCCTGTAAAACAAAGCCTCATTTTATACATATAAGTGCAATCCTGTTCCTAGATCCTCCCATAGGAATCTTTCACTTCTCTTGCCTCTATTTAATGCTTTCGAAATGGGTGGTCTTCAGGTTGCCGGCGGCCAGGGTCCCGACGACCAGTATACTGGCGACGGAATCCCGACCGCCGGCATACTGACAGCTTTTCTCCCTCTTGGGTGTCCACGCCCCCCCTGGAGAGAGAATAGATAGCGTGCCACCGTGCCAGCAGCGTGGCGAGCGCAGCGATCCCGCAAGGGGCTTATTTGCGCTCGCCCAGCTGTCGGCGGTCTGGATTCCGGCGCCGGTATGGTGGACGCCGGGAGCCCGATCGCCGGCATCACATACTACACCCTTCTGAAATATATAGGTTATTGTATAATGTATATTACGTTAGAACAGCGCATGTTCTGGTTCAGAATAGAGTCTAATGTAATCCAGTGCTTTTAGTAGTTATTGTCATATCTCCTGGTACATTGTACTCCTGGCACATTCTTTATATTGCCCCACACTTACGCTATTTCCCTAAAATGGTTATTTTAATATGCACCTTTATGGAACTGTGAACTAAAATGCATGATTTAACAGCACTAATTGAATTGATCCCTTTTTCTGAAGATAATATTGTGCAATGCAGTTACTGTATGTTCATTTTATAGGACAGATTGCGTTCAGTCTGCGTGGTGCATTTATCTGCCAGTTATGGTTGGCAGCTTCTGGTTGCAGCTCCATTAGCGCGGAAGCTGGCAGGACCCATTGCGGCAGCTACAGCACATAATTGCCACTCCCCCTTGACAAAATCTGCACTGGCTCCCATTCCCCTACAGAATCCTCTTCAAACTCCTCACCCTCACATACAAGGCCTTCTCTAATTACACTGCTCCCTACATCTCCAACCTCCTCTCCCTACATACTCCCGCTCGCACACTCCGGTCGGCCGATGACCATCGCCTCTCCTCTGCCCTGGTCACTGCTTCCCATGCACGAGTTCAAGATTTTGCCTGTGCTGTACCCCTTCAGTGGAACGCGCTCCCCCGCTCCATTAGACTCTCCCCAACTTTGCAAAGCTTCAAACAGGCACTAAAAACCCACCTACTCATCAAGGCGCACCCCTCCAATGCATAACCTAGTCCTGACGCTGCTCCTCCACCCCCCTGCCTCATGCCTTGACCAGCTCTGCTTTACTTACATACTGCCATCAGGCTACCTCCCGCTTGCTTGTACCTCATGTCATCTGTCTGTCGCCTTCCCCACTAGATTGTTAGCTCTTCAGAGCAGGGCCCGCTTTCCTCTTGTTGTCAAAGCCCTCTTCTCGACACATTTCACTTGCATCTCTCTCCTACTCAGCGACCATCTTTACCCACTTTTTCTTACATCTAAGCTGTATTATGTTTTGAGAATTGTGGTGTTCTTTGTTACCTGTACTCTATTTCTGTTATTTATTTACTGTAATGCTAAGTTTTGTCTCCCTGTACTGTCCTTTGTACGGCGCTGCGAAACACTTGTGGCGCCCTATAAATAAAATTTAATAATAATAATTGAATCAGCCTCTAAATGTATGTTCCACGTATAGGGATGTGCAGACCGTTATATCACCTATTTCTCTCACATTTTATAATAAGATTTGCAAAGCCTTTAGGCCCAGATTTATCAAGTCTTAGACAGTGATAAATTGCACGGTGATAAAGTACTAACCAATCACTTCCTAACTGCCATGCTACAGGCTGGGTTTGAAAAATGACAGTTAGGAGCTGATTGGCTGGTACTTTATCACCGTATTATTTATCACTCTCCAAGGCTTGATAAATCTGGGCCTTAAGTTTTTTGTGTTCGGCTCCCTTTCTAGCCAGCTTACAGAGAGAAAGCCATTTCCAGTATGGCTGAGTGGAAGATTAAAACTGCTGCTTGGTTTGGTGATTTGTATGCTGAGTGGATTGGCCGTAGTTCCAGTCCAGTCATACATTGGACTTCCTTATTCTAGCTAGCTACATGAGCTAGTTGTCCATCAAAACTGATGGCTGTCTCTTCTGAATAGGCGAGACTGGGAGCCGAGTATAAGTACTGAGAGTGATAGATTTGTACTGCATCCTTTGTCATGTTCTTTGCTAATAGCCATTTCTCCACTTGCTGATGCTTGTTACAGATTTCCAACACAAGTTCACAGTACAGGCTTCCCCTACCATGGACAAAAGGAAGAGCTTAATTAGCACTAAGTTCAGCCCTCCTGCAAGTCCCACCATTATCCCGCGTCTCCGAGCCATTCAGTGTAAGTAGCCATGGAGAGGACTTATTGTACTGTACTTTGTCAGAGCCCTGCGTTCTGGTTATGTGCGTCTCACCAGGTGCCTGCTTATTAACTAGGAGCACATCATTGCTGAGCTGGGTGCTGGAACGTCACAGAATGAGGCCTTGTGACATTGCTTGCTGTCTAATGCAGGGGGTTCTGTGTTGAAGTTTGTGTTTTGACCATTCTAGTGTATTGATTGGCTACTGATTCATTATAGACTAAACCTTGTTAAAGTCTCTTGCAGCAATGATATAGGCATAATAGGGCTTGGCACAATAAAATGATGTAGATATGTTGTGTGCTTTATTTTGCCACAGTAGCCTCTGCCTTCTTCATCATTGCTCAGTGGGTCTGTAACCGTCCTACTATGGACCGAAGGTGTCAGTGGGCACGGACCTCCTCTCCCCGCCACACACATGCATGCTGCCCATTCACCCCTTGCTGTAATACACTCAATCTCACATATTTACTATACTCTGCACTCAGACGCATCTGCCCATTTAATAAGGATTATATGTAATACATAACCAAGGTTTAGGAGTTCACAGCACCGTTTAAGGATTGACTATCACGTCCCTTAGATGGTCACCACCTCGAAGGAAACATTCTCTGTCACCACCACCATAGTGCAGGGCAGCCGGGGTGGCTGCTATCACCCTCCGATTCTTTGAGTTCCAGAGTTGTGCAGGGTTTCCAAATGTACACCCTTTCCTTTAGGTAGCCCCACAGGAAGTTTTCTGGTAGAGATAGACCCAGTGATCTGGACGACCTATGGATATTACCATTGGTCGTCCAGAGAACTGTTGTTGAAGTGTTACCATTGCCAGTGACGCATATGCTGTGTGTGTGTGTGTGTGTGTGTGTGTGTGTGTGTGTGTGTCTGTCTGTCTGTCTGTCCACAACTAGACTAGACAGCCAGTGGGTTAGAGCTTCTCTGCTCAGTGGAAGCATGCACAGTCAGTCTCATGTGGTCATGTGTCTGTCTAAGGCCGACGAGTCAGCATGTAGGTGAGGGCTTCTTTGCTTGGCCGCAACAATAAGGATCACTGTCTTCGAAAGGAGACTAAGACTTTGAAATACATTTTAAAGATGGGCGAGTGCTGCCATGGGACAATATATATTGTGTGTGTATATATATATATATATATATATATATATATATTGTGGATAACAGAATAAAGCTTGCAGGGGTTTTATTGAGCTTCTATCAGTTTTGATTAACCAGTAAAGCTTGTAAGCACAGGTTGGCGACCAGGTAATCTTACCTGCCTGATGTGCCAGTCTATCCATACATTAAGTGGGTGTTCTACATTTTACTTACGTGTAGTGGGTTGTGTATGTCTGTATGTAGTGTGTACATTCCCTGGCTGCAGCAAAGTTTATCTCTATACATTGGATGATAATGGAGCCACTGTTCATGTTTTGTTGTGTCAGTGGCTGGCACCTCTGCCTTGATGATATAAAAGCTTTATGGGAAAAATAGCGAAAATCAAGAAGTAAAAGGATGTAAAAGAAATGCAAAAAGGCATAGACAAAGTAATAAATCCAAGTTGTTTCTTTGAGCTATAAAACTTTGACTGCTCTAATAATGTATGTCCCTTAGGTCAAGAAAGGTCCCGTAGTGCGGCCCTACAATTGGCTTATTTAGGGACTAGGGAGGGCAACGTTAATGCCCCGTCACCTCATCCTGAAGAAAAGATGCCATATACAGTATAAGCGATTTGTTACTATATGGATCTTTTTGCTTTATTTCCCTAGTAGAACATTCAGCTCAGATGCTAGTATAAGGTTGTCCTCATCTTCTCGGTTATTTGTGTCTGAATGCATTATATTATGGCACATATTACAAGTAGGTGTAGCCTGTTTTTCTCTTACGTCCTAGAGGATGCTTGGGACTCCGTAAGGACCATGGGGATAGACAGGCTTCGCAGGAGACATGGGCACTAAAAAAGAACTTTAGGTATGGGTGTGCACTGGCTCCTTCCTCTATGCCCCTCCTCCCAGACCTCAGTTTGATACTGTGCCCAGAGGAGACTGGGTGCATTACAGGGAGCTCTCCTGAGTTTCCTGGAGAAAAGTATTTTGTTAGGTTTTTTATTTTAAGGGAGACCTGCTGGCAACAGGCTCCCTGCAGCGTGGGACTGAGGAGAGAGAAGCAGACCTACTTAAATGCTAGGCTCTGCTTCTTAGGCTACTGGACACCATTAGCTCCAGACGGAGTCAGAACGCAGGTCTCCCCTTGCGGTTCGTCCCGGAGCTGCGCGCCGTCCTCCTCGCAGAGCCGGAAGATAGAAGCCGGGTGAGTATAGGAAGGCAAAAGACTTCAGAAGCAGCAGAAGACTTCAGAGCTTCACCGAGGTAACGCGCAGCTGTAACACTGCGCGCCATTGCTCCCACACAACACACACGGCGCACACTGTTGGGTGCAGAGCGCAGGGGGGGCGCCCTGGGCAGCAATGTTATACCTCTAGGACTGGCTATATAGATATGTACACTTTATTTTGTGTTATTTATGAGAATTCCCCGCCAGTTTGTTTAAAAGAGCGGGACCGAAGCCCGCCACTGAGGGGGCGGAGCTTGTTCCTTAGCACTCACCAGCGCCATTTTCTCCACAGCACACGCTGAGAAGCTGGCTCCCCGGACTCTCCCCTGCTGATCACCGGTGACAGAGGGTTTTAAAGAAGGGGGGGGGGGGGGGGGAGCACATATTTGGTGCAATATATATATATATATATATATATATATATATATAAAAATATGTCTGGGTTATTTTTTCCAGGGTTATTGGCGCTGGGTGTGTGCTGGCATACTCTCTCTCTGTCTCTCCAAAGGGCCTTGTGGGGGATCTATCTCCAGATTAGAGATTTCCCTGAGTGTGTGCAGTGTTGGTACGTGCGTTTCGGCATGTCTGAAGCGGAAGGCTCTCCTAGGGATGAGGTGGAGCGCATGAGTGTGGTGTCTCCGTCGGCAACGCCGACACAGGACTGATTGGATATGTGGAATATTTTAAATGCAAATGTAAATTTATTGCACACACGTTTGGACAAAGCAGAGTCCAGGGAATGTACAGGGGGTCATGCCCTGCCTTTCCCTATGTCACAGGGGCCTTCTGGGTCTCATAAACGCCCACTTTCTATAGTAGTAGACACAGATACCGACACGGATTCTGAATCCAGTGTCGATTATGATGATGCGAGGTTGCAGCCAAAATTGGCAAAGAGTATTCATTATATGATTATTGCTATAAAGGATGTGCTGCATATTATAGTTGACCCCGCTGTACCTAATCCAAGGGTCCATATGTTTAAAGAAAAGAAGCCTGAGGTTACTTTTCCACCTTCTTTTGAATTAAATGAGTTATTTGAAAGGGCTTGGGAAACTCCAGACAAGAAACTGCAGATTCTCAAAAGGATTCTTATGGCGTATCCTTTCCCGATCAAGGACAGGATACGGTGGGAATCCTCCCCAAGGGTGGACAAAGCGTTGACGCGCCTTTCCAAAAAGGTGGCGCTGCCGTCTCAGGATACCGCAACCCTCAGGGATCCTGCTAATCGCAAGCAGGAGACTACCTTGAAGTCAATTTACACACATACTGGTACATTACTCAGGCCGGCAATAGCGTCGGCTTGGGTTTGTAGCGCTGTAATAGCATAGACCGATACCTTATCTGCTGATATTGATACAATGGATAAGGAAATTATTTTGTTGACCCTGGGCCATATTAAGGATGCGGTCCTTTATATGAGAGAGGCTCAGAGGGATGTGGGCATACTGGGTTCCAGAGCGAACGCTATGGCGATTTCTGCCAGGCGAGCACTGTGGACCCGACAGTGGACGGGTGATGCCGACTCGAAACGGCATATGGAGGTTTTGCCTTACAAGGGTGAGGAATTGTTTGGGGAAGGTCTCAATGACCTAGTTTCCACGGCTACTGCAGGTAAATCAGCTTTTTGACCTTATGTTTCCTCACAGCCTAAGAAAGCGCCACATTATCAGATGCAGTCCTTTCGGTCGCATAAATCCAAGAGAGCTCGGGGATCTTCCTTTCTTGCCAGAGGTAAGGGCAAGGGGAAAAAGCTGCCAGCTACAGCCAGTTCCCAGGAACAGAAGTCCTCCCCGGCTTCTACTAAATCCACCGCATGACGCTGGGGCTCCGCTGGGGGAATCCGCTCCAGTGGGGGCACGTCTTCGTCTTTTCAGCCAAGTCTGGGTTCACTCTCAGGTGGATCCCTGGGCAATAGACATTGTTTCCCAGGGGTACAAGCTGGAATTCGAAAAGGTGCCTCCTCGCCGGTTTTTCAAATCGGCACTGCCGACTTCTTCCCCAGAGAGGGAGGTAGTTTTGGCAGCAATTCAAAAGTTGTGCCTTCAACAAGTGGTGGTCAAAGTTCCCCTGCTGCAGCAGGGGATGGGCTATTACTCAACCCTGTTTGTGGTCCCGAAACCGGACGGTTCGGTCAGACCCATTCTGAATTTAAAATCCTTAAATCTATACTTAAAGAGGTTCAAGTTCAAGATGGAATCGCTCAGAGCGGTCATTGCAAGCCTGGAAGGGGGAGATTATATGGTGTCCCTAGACATAAAGGATGCATACCTTCATGTCCCCATACATCAACCTCATCAGGCGTTCCTGAGATTTGTTGTGCAGGATTGTCATTACCAATTTCAGACGTTGCCGTTTGGGCTTTCCACGGCCCCGAGGATTTTTACCAAATTAATGGCAGAAATGATGGTGCTCCTGCGCAAGCAGGGTGTCACAATTATCCCATACTTGGACGATCTCCTGATAAAAGCGAGATCGAGAGAACAGTTGCTGGACAGCGTATCACTCTCCCTGAGGGTGTTGCAACAATACGGTTGGATTCTCAATCTACCGAAGTCACAGTTAGTTCCAACGACCCGATTGCCTTTCTTAGGCATGATTCCGGACACGGAACAAAAGAGGGTCTTTCTCCCGATGAAAAAGGCCCAGGAACTTCATAGCTTGGTCAGGGACCTGTTAAAGCCATACAGGGTGTCGGTACATCATTGTATTCGAGTTCTGGGAAAAATGGTGGAGTCTTACGAGGCCATTCCATTCGGCAGGGTTCCATGCAAGGACTTTTCAGTGGGACCTTCTGGACAAGTGGTCCGGGTCGCATCTACAGATTCATCAGATGATCCGCCTATCCCCCAGGGCCAGGGTATCTCTCCTGTGGTGGCTGCAGAGTGCTCACCTTCTAGAGGGTCGCAGGTTCGGCATTCAGGACTGGGTTCTGGTAACCACGGACGCGAGCCTCCGAGGATGGGGAGCAGTCACACAGGGAAGAAACTTCCAAGGTCTGTGGTCAAGCCAGGAGGCTTGTCTACACATCAACGTACTGGAATTAAGGGCCATATACAACGGCCTTCGTCAAGCGGAGACCTTACTTCGAGGTCTACCGGTTCTGATTCAGTCAGACAACATCACAGCAGTGGCTCATGTATACCGCCAAGGCGGCACAAGGAGCAGAGTGGCAATGGCAGAAGCCTCAAAGATTCTTCGATGGGCGGAGAGTCATGTAAGCGCTCTGACAGCAGTCTTCATTCCGGGAGTGGACAACTGGGAAGCAGACTTCCTAAGCAGACACGATCTGCATCCAGGAGAGTGGGGACTTCATCAGGAAGTCTTCGCAGAGATTGCAAGTCAGTGGGGACTGCCTCAAATAGACATGATGGCTTCACGTCTCAACAAGAAACTTCCGAGATATTGCGCCAGGTCAAGGGACCCTCAGGCGGTTGCAGTGGACGCACTGGTGACACCGTGGGTGTTTCAGTCGGTCTATGTGTTCCCTCCTCTTCCTCTCATCTCAAAGATACTGAGAATCATAAGACGAAGAGGGATTCAGACAATTCTCATTGTTCCAGATTGGCCTCGAAGGGCCTGGTATCCAGATCTGAAGGAAATGCTCACAGAAGATCCGTGGCCTCTTCCTCTCAGGGAAGACCTGTTACAACAAGGGCCCTGTCTGTTCCAGGACTTACCGCGACTGCGTTTGACAGCATGGCGGTTGAACGCAGGATCCTAGCGGAGAAGGGCATTCTGGAGGAGGTCATTCCTACTCTGATAAAGGCTAGGAAGGAGGTGACATCGAAACATCACCGTATCTGGAGGAAGTATGCGTCTTGGTGCGAAGCCAAGACTGCTCCTCCAGAAGAATTCCATCTGGGCCGTTTTCTCCACTTCCTGCAAACTGGAGTGAATTTGGGCCTAAAGTTAGGATCCATTAAGGTTCAGATTTCGGCCCTATCCATTTTCTTTCAAAAGGAATTTGCTTTTCTTCCAGAAGTCCAGACTTTCGTGAAAGGGGTGCTGCATATCCAGCCTCCTTTTGTGCCTCCGGTGGCACCATGGGACCTTAACGTGGTGTTACGGTTTCTTAAGTCTCACTGGTTTGAACCTCTTCAAACAGTTGAATTGAAGTATCTCACTTGGAAGGTGGTCATGTTATTGGCCTTGGCTACAGCGCGGCGAGTGTCGGAGTTGGCGGCTTTGTCTCACAAAAGCCCTTCTCTGATTTTCCATGTGGATAGAGGTGAGTTGCGGACTTGTCCTCAATTTTTGCCTAAGTTGGTTTCTTCTTTTCATATGAACCAACCTATTGTGGTGCCTGTGGCAACAAGGGACGTGGAGGATTCCGAGTCCCTGGATGTGGTCAGGGCATTGAAAATTTATGTGGCCAGAACGGCTCGGGTTAGGAAAACAGAGGCCCTGTTTATCCTGTATGCAGCCAACAAGGTTGGCGCTCCTGCTTCTAAGCAGACTATTGCTCGCTGGATCTGTAACACGATTCAGCAGGCTCATTCTACAGCTGGATTGCCGTTACCGAATTCGGTAAATGCCCATTCCACTAGGAAGGTGGGCTCTTCTTGGGCGGCTGCCAGAGGCGTCTCGGCATTACAACTTTGCCGAGCGGCGACTTGGTCTGGTTCAAACACTTTTGCAAAATTCTACAAGTTTGATACCCTGGCTGAGGAGGACCTCATGTTTGCTCATTCGGTGCTGCAGAGTCATCCGCATTCTCCCGCCCGTTTTGGAGCTTTGGTATAATCCCCATGGTCCTTACGGAGTCCCCAGCATCCTCCAGGACGTAAGAGAAAATAAGATTTTAAACCTACCGGTAAATCTTTTTCTCCTAGTCCGTAGAGGATGCTGGGCGCCCGTCCCATTGCGGACAACATCCTGCAAGACTTGTATATAGTTGTTGTTTACATAAGGGTTATGTTTCAGTTTGGATCAGTCTTGGACTGATACTGTTTTTGTTTCATACTGTTGACTGGTTCGTATATCCCATGTTATACGGTGTGAATGGTGTGGCTGGTATGAATCTTGCCCTTGGATTTCCAAAATCCTTTCCTCGTACTGTACGTCTCCTCTGGGCACAGTTTCTCTAACTGAGGTCTGGTTAAGGGGCATAGAGGGAGGAGCCAGTGCACACCCATACCTTAAGTTCTTTTTTTTAGTGCCCATGTCTCCTGCGGAGCCCGTCTATCCCCATGGTCCTTACGGAGTCCCCAGCATCCTCTACGGACTAGGAGAAAAAGATTTACCGGTAGGTTTAAAATCTTATTTTATCTGTGTATGTGAAAGAGTTGGATTTGTAGAATGAATGACGGCCTCCGCCAGGACAGTGTACAGGAGGAAACCCTGCACAACTCTGGAAATTTAATACATAACTTACTCTCCCTTCCGCGTTGCATAGTGCAGACCTGACTGTTAGAGGGTGGACAGACAGAGACTAGCCATGCGGCATACTAATATAGAGAGTGCTGTCTGGCTTCCTCCACACTACGCCTAAAATACCAGCAGGTAACCTGGCGGTCGTCCTTTTGACATCTTTCATGTGTATAGAACTTTAATGATCTTTGTAATGCGGCTTCTATAAGTATATCTTCTCCATTGTGAGTAGTAACTCCAGGGGATCCAAGCAAATCAAGAAACAGGAGCACCGGTATCCAGAAAGATGAGAGTGAAGACGACGAGAAGAAAGAGACAAAGAAAAAAGCCCGTTCATGGGCCTCAGCCACTCTGGGTAGTAAAGACTCCGGCACGGGGGAAGACAGGTAACTGTACAGCAGCAAGCCTTATGCAAATTGTACCGACAAATCTGTATTGCACTGTGCTAGGTGCAGAGATACCGAAGTGTTTAATAATAGCACAAGAATGTCCTGTTCTCCCACACCTCCTTCTGTATCTGAAATAAGCGCGCACAGAATATATTAGGTCAGTCCAGCTGGCTACAAAGTTTGTGCTCTTCAAGTTGTATGCCTCATACAGTAGGTCAGGGACTGGGAACCTTCGGCCCTCCAGCTGTTGTTGAACTACACATCCCAGCATGCCCTGCAACAGTTTTAGCATGGCCAAATAGCAAAACTGTAGCAAAGGCATGCTTGTATGTGTAGTTCAACAACAGCTGGAGGGCCAAAGGTTCCCCATCCCTGCAGTAGGTCCTGCTTTAGTGGACATAACTCTCTGGTTGTCATTATGTTCTAGATTACAGCACATCATCATTTCTCTGTATAAATGAATGTGTAACTATTTTATATTAAGTATTAAGTCTAATATTTATTTAACCATTAAACATGAATTTTTTTTTATTTTTATTTTTTTTAAACATTAGTTATAGGTTCAAATAAAACACTGGCCCCTAGTGGTCAAATCTATAATAAGCAGGAGGCTTGAGTCTCTTTCCAAAGTAATAACCTGTAGAGGATGAATCTCTCTTACATGGCAGTGTCCATGTATTTAAAATTCAAATGGAAAACTGTTTAAAATAGGTATATTTTAATCTTTAAAATCTTTCACCTATACACAATGGAGGCAGCCAGTAATGTCCATGATAATGCAGCCTATCACTTCTCTAGGTGATAGTGGCTGTATAAAGTGAGCAGTTTATCTTTTACATTTCTCAGCAACAATGTAGAACAAATGGTAGAGCTAAATAGTGGATTTATACGTTACACAGCCACATCTCCCATAGGCAGGCCTATTTATTGCTGCTTTTCTACAAACTGCAGGATATCTTTAGAGAGCTCGAAGTCTTGTTCGTCAAGTACATCAAACCATGGCAAGCCTATAAAAATGTCTGCAGTACCTGGGTTCACCACTGTGGCTGAGACGGGTAAGCAAAAGCAATGTCTTTCCATTTTGTGTATAACGCTGTATGAGTCAGGAAATGATAGAAACTTGTAATGTGTGGCTGGCTTTTTCTGTTGGACTGCTGTATAGTGTCCCTCATGTGTGTGTTCTTGGCCCTCTGCTTTTCTTTCTCTACCTTTTCTCTTGGTGAACTACCTCTCTAGCGCTACACTTGGATGTCTCCGCGCCTCTCAAAATGTCCAGACCTGAGTGCATCATCTTCCCCTCCTCACAGCTTATCAATCCTTTACCCCCCGTCACTGACTATATCACACTCTTCCCATTCCTCCATGCCCACTGCCTTGATCTGTGGGCAGGGGGAGGGTTAGGTTTAGGCTGCAGGGAGGGGGGTTGGGGGGTGAGGTTTAGGCACTACCACCAAGGGTTAGTCTTCGGCTGCGGGCGGTGGGAGTGTTCGGTTTAGGCTGCGGGGAGGAAAGATTAGGCAGCTAGCAGGGGAAGGTAAATATACTTCCCTTCCCCTGTCGGGGGACCACCGGCAAATCACACCTAACTCAATAGGCTGATGAGGACACTTATAGCACTGCAATACCAGTCTATGGATTGCTAGGTGCTGCAGCTTCCCTAAATGTGATATGAGCGATGTGACAGGCAGAGCAGAACATTGGGGGTCATTCCGAGATGATCGTAGCTGTGCTAAATTTAGCACAGCTACGATCATTCACACTGATATGCGGGGGGATGCCCAGCACAGGGCTATCTTGCCCCGCATGTCAGTGAAAGCTTCATGTTGGTAATATGTGGTGGGTTGTAGTGCAGTCCGATATCGCCGGAGGTGCGGGTTGTCGGACGATCTCAGAGGTTTTTTTAAAGGGACAATTACTTACAAAGCAAAACTATGCCTTGTAAGTGTCTATCCCTTTAGAAAAACATCCGAGATCAGCCGGCAACCCGCACCTCCGGCGATATCGGACTGCACTACATCCCTCCGATAGTGTGTGTAGGCTTGAGAGAGACTTGTGGTCAGTAAATGTTTGGCTATTCGGTATTCTTGCATTAGCATTTAGTGGGCATGTTAATGTGCAGCAGTGGAGATTACAGAGCCGTTTTAATATTGAGTTTCAAAGGGCAGCCGCACACTTTCCCATCCCACTACTTAGTCCGTTATCTGAGCAACATGATTCATTTTGGCCACACATAGGTGGCTACAGTACGTGAGCTGCTTGTACGTATTCTGAACAGATTTCTCTTTTATACCCCTTTCACACTGTAATCCCAGGTCCGACCCAGGTTATCGAACACAGTTTTAAAGCCGTGTTACCCCTCTTTCACACCACAGCTTGATCCCGGCTTATTTTCAGGTTGACTCCTTTCACATTGGACCCGTGTCTGCCGCCTTCTGCGCTGCCGCCGGGTGAACTACCAGCCGCCTGCTTCAACCTCTGATAAACATTCGGCAGCTTTTAAACGCAGCCCCGGGTCAAATAACCCTGGTTGTGGTTTTCGCACTGCAGCTTAATCTGGTTTGGTCCCAGTTTCAACACGAACACCAGGCTCAAATTCCTGAGACACATACCCTGGGTTGGCCCAGTTTATCGCAGCAGTGCGATCGGGTCAGTACTGCGCTGGTGCCGCAGTGCACCGGGACGTGCCAAAAGGCCGAAGGTCGTCGTTGCCTAGCAATCGCCTATGCCTGATTGATAGGCAGAGGCGGTCGCTGGGCGGGAGGGTGCGGTACGGCGGTGTTAAGCCGCCATTTAGGGGGCGCGGGCCGGCCAACGCAGGCGTGGCCGGACCATTGGGGGGGGCGGGCCGCGGCGGCTGCGTGACGTCACACACAGCCGCTGCGACCTGGGCAGCGAAGAGGTTCCCCCGGACAGCCGCAGGAGCTGCGCTGTCCGGGAGTTACTCCTCAAATGCAAAAGCATCGCCACTGTGCGATGCTTTTGCATTTCTGCGGGGCCGGCACTGACATGCGGGGTGGACTAGCCCTGTGCTGGGTGTCCCCCCGCATGTCTGAGTGCCTGATCGTAGCTGTGCTAAATTTAGCACAGCTAGGATCAACTCGGAATGACCCCATAATCTTCGCTGGCTCTACAAGTGTGGTCAGAAGATGACCATATACACAGTTGATCGTGGTCATCTTCCAAATACATTTAGAAATACTCCCGACAGTGATTTGATCAGTTTTGGCTGGATTATTATTGGGCATCATGAAGCTAAGTTTGGCGCAGCGTACATTGTGATATTGGATCATTATTGCAGCATGAGGTCTGCTTATAACTTTTTGTTCTAAAAAGCAGAAGAGAGGTCAGATTTGTGTTCTGTATTATCCACTTACGTTGATTTTAGTGTTAACCGTTAATGCATTTTTTTTTTCCTTCAATGTAGAACAGTGTGCTTGGAGGGGATCTCAAACTATTTTTTTAATGAATCTGCCTGGGTAAAGGTACTTTATTCAGTTCAGCACTGGATATTACATCTAAAGGCAGATTTATTAAGCCTGGTGAAGTGATAAAGTGGAAGGTGATAATGCACCAGCCAATCAGATCCCAACTTCCAAGTTACAGGCTGGGTTTATCACTTTACCAGGCTTACTAAATCTGCCCCTGTGTGTCTCCAGAATCATTACTGTTGTGCTTACAACTTTAAACAGAGTTTCTGGGTTCCAAATTCCTCAGTTCCCCGGGCACAGTACAGTCTTAGGGCCAGCAGGATGCTTTAAAGAACGAGGGAGGATGTCTTCCATTTACATCAACAGAAATCGCTCATCAGCGTTAGGCGCCAGTTGTCATTTTTTACTCCCTGGCTCCTGGGACTTACCCAGCTGTGCATTACAGAATAAATCACATTAGCGTTCTCTCAGTATAACTCCTCACAAGCCCTTGCAGATGTCTGGGGTGTTGAAGGCTGGAAATTCCTCCAGAAGCTGCAGGATTGTTCCCTGCAGCCTACTGTTGGAAACAGGAGAGTTCTAAGTGTTATCTCACAGTGGTATCTCATGCAAGCTAAAATAATTTCTACCAACTTTATGGCTAGTGTCTAATGATTGTTAGAAAGAGGGCGGGAGTAGAGGAAGTAAAAATACTTGGGTTAAGAACCTATTTAAAGCATGTAAGTATATATGGAGCTAGAGGTCTGTATCGCGTTATTAATATGAATAGTTTATTTTTATTTTGACCTGTGGGAATTGTGAATGAAATGTCTTTGCTGTTTTTCAGCAGAGGCTGAGAATGCTGCTGAACCATTTGTGAATCAGGTGGACCTCAAAGAATCTCAAACACCCACCCCTAACAAATCCTACCTCTGCATACCATTCCATAAAGGAGAAGATTTGGAGGGACCATTCAGCGATACCAGTGACAATCCCACCCCAATGAACTCTGCCACAAGCACTCCGCAGCTTACGCCCACCAATAGCCTCAAGCGTGGCTCTCAGCACAAGAGGTGTTCAATGGTTCTCTTGGGTTGTGGAGCTCTCTTAGCTACGGTTGGGCTAGGCTTTGACCTCCTGGAAGCAGGCAAATACCACTTAGGTCAGGATGAACCGGAACCGAAGGAAGAGAAAAAGAAGAAAGAGAGCCTCTTCCAACGTGCTGCCCGTCCCAGGAGAAGCACCAGCCCACCTTCTAGAAAGCTTTTTCGGAAAGAGGATTCCCCATCTCACCCGGCAGAGCCAACAACATCAGTCACAATGCAGTCCCTGTCTTCCATTTCTGAATGTAACTCCACGCGTTCTCTGTTACGGTCAGATAGCGACGAGATAGTTGTATACGAGATGCCCACTACTCCCGTAGAAGAACGGACGCCGGTTGTCTGCAGTCCTCTGGTGAATGTACATGTTGAAACTTTTAAGCGGGATCCTAACCAGTCCCTTACACCAACTCATATGACTCTTCATTCCCGAGCTCAGCAAGGACACCGGAGGACCCCTTCCGATGGTGCCATTAAGGCGATCCAAGTAATTGCTAATGGAACGTCACCCAGTAATTGTTTAGCGAGCCATTCCGGATCAAGTAGGTTACACCTTGTTTATTTTTGTTGTTGTCAGTGTGTGAGTAATATTTCACTTTATAACCTGGTAATCCAGACCAATCTTATGGGACTGCAGAGTTCAGTAATTATCAGGGTGTGAAGAAAATCATGATTGATTTTTTTTAATTATTATTATTTTTTTAATGTAAAAAAAAAAATCAGATTTTTTGTTTTAAATTAAATCTGATTTATTTATTTTTTTGTTTTTTTTAAATGAAATTGGATTTAAAAAAATATATTAAATAAACCAAGTAAAAACAATAATACAACGTTCTTTTAAAATACTGTAACCGTAATAGATTTAATTTAAATGACTTGAGACTGTCACCATGAATCGTGGCATGGCGCAGCAAACTACACACAAATCACACAAACGGTAAAAGGAAAGAAACTGCAACGATGGTAAAAGTTACAATAGTTGGCAGTTGTCTGATTCGTACATCTGAATAAACCTACAGATTAGGTTTATTGAACACCTTAAAAAGAAACACAAGTTTTGCAGCTCTGTCGGTACCCAAGTGGTTTCTCAGTTCTGACTGCTCCAAACCAAATGTTGAAAATATTATTTCTACTGAAGCTGCCGCAGCTGTCGGCAATTGCTCTACTGCCACCGTAATATTGTCATTACCAGCTGCAGTTTCTGAACCAATGCGCATTTTCCACCTATCTATTGGTGCCACTGGTGACACAACATTGTGGTCAAACAAGAGGTCATTAGACGAGGTTGCTTTTGCTTGGAACTTTCCTAGTGTTGGTAGAAGGGTATTTGAATGTAGATATTTTTCGTAAGAGCTTTTAACTTTTTCTTCTGCAGTTAGACAACTACCACAGTAACTTGGGTCCATTAAGTAAGCCAGAAAATGTGCATGTCGCAATGTTTGCTTATAGTGATCCAAAAATTTTTTCATGCTTGGTTTGTCCAGATTTTGGCCCAGATTTATCAAGCCATGGAGAGCGATAAATTGCACTGTGATAAAGTATCAGCCATTCGGCTCCTAACTGCCATGTTACAGGCTTTGTTTGAAAAATGACAGTTGAAAGCTGATTGGTTGATACTTTATTACCGTGCAATTTATCCCTCTCCAAGGCTTGATAAATCTGGGCCTTAATTCTTTCAAACTATCCTCTAATTATCTCTACACATGTAAAGCATAGGGGAAAAAACCCCTTTCATTTAAATCAATGATTTTTTTGATATTTTTTTTTTAAATCATGATTTAAATCAAGTTGATTTAAATCGGCACACCCTGGTATTTATGTGATAAATGTTCAGCTGTTAAATATGTTGATATGTGTCCTGAAATCCTAACCTCTACAGTACAATGGTTAATTATCTGGTGATTTCCTTGGGAGAGAAATGCAGACTGTAGAGAGACCTAGTTAAAAGACAGGAGTCATAAAAGGCTAATACAAACGTATGTTTTTCAGTATCCATTGCTACTATTAAAGTGCTGACACTAAACAAAGACTGTAATTCTGCAAACAATGCTCGGTTAAAAGACCTCTGAAGCCAGCAAATGAGTACGTGTATAATGACATGAGAATCCTTGGTTAAATTCTCTTTATTGTCTTGTCCCTACTCCTCAGCATACTGTAGCTCCACATTGTGTCTTAAGTGGTGTCCCTTGATTTCACGGGTGAGTCAGTAGTCATTGTTTTGGAGAAGGAAATATCTGCTGCTCTCTGTGTTTCCTATCTACCAATCGGCTACTGGTAAACTCTCCCAGTTGAGATTGATTGATTAATTAATCAATTAGAGAAGCTTCATTGCGATTAGAAGTTTGAAACCAAATAAGTATAGAGAGGCACCTTCGGATTACTCAGTCAGGAGTTAAACTGGTTTAACGGCTATAGAGTCTCTACAGTGTACTGTAGAGACTCTATAGCTAGGGGGGTGAACTTCTTCTATTTTGGGTGGGCTAAAATGTATTCCACTGTGCCCCCAGTTTGCATTAGGAAGCACTGTGCCCCCAGTTTGCATTAGGAAGCACTGTGCCCCCAGTTTGCATTAGGAAGCACTGTGCCCCCAGTTTGCATTAGGAAGCACTGTGCCCCCAGTTTGCATTAGGAAGCACTGTGCCCCCAGTTTGCATTAGGAAACACTGTGCCCCCAGTTTGCATTAGGAAACACTGTGCCCCCAGTTTGCATTAGGAAACACTGTGCCCCCAGTTCGCATTAGGAAACACTGTGCCCCCCAGTTCGCATTAGGAAACACAGTGCCCCCAGTTCGCATTAGGAAACACCGTGCCCCCAGTTCGCATTAGGAAGCACCGTGCCCCCAGTTCGCATTAGGAAGCACCGTGCCCCCAGTTCGCATTAGGAAGCACCGTGCCCCCAGTTCGCATTAGGAAGCACCGTGCCCCCAGTTCGCACTAGGAAGCACCGTGCCCCCAGTTCGCACTAGGAAGCACCGTGCCCCCAGTTCGCATTAGGAAGCACCGTGCCCCCAGTTCGCACTAGGAAGCACCGTGCCCCCAGTTCGCATTAGGAAGCACCGTGCCCCCAGTTCGCACTAGGAAGCACCGTGCCCCCAGTTCGCATTAGGAAGCACCGTGCCCCCAGTTCGCACTAGGAAGCACCGTGCCCCCAGTTCGCATTAGGAAGCACCGTGCCCCCAGTTCGCACTAGGAAGCACCGTGCCCCCAGTTCGCATTAGATAACACTGTGACCTCCGTTCCCATTATGAAACACTGTGCCCTCAGCCTATTGTATGCCACACAGTGCCCTCCAGATCAAATGAATGCTTCCTAAAATAGAGCAGCAGTTTGCGGACCAGTTTGCAGTTTAGGGTTTTGTATAATTTAAATTAAACAAAGTACAGTAGCTTCAGTATCATATTTTAGGTCAGAGGCGGTTGATGAGAATAATTACCCAACCTTTTCATTTTTAGGGGGAGATTCAATTGTTTGAAAAGTCAGTTGGGTGTCTATTTTTTCCTATCTAATAGACAGGAAAAAAACAGACACCCAACCGACTTTTTAAACATTTGAATTCCCTACTTAGAGTCTTTAGGGCAAATATTTTTTTTTTAAATGAAAATTATAGAATTATTTTGCTGTCTTTTTACTTTAGGTATCGTATCCCCAAATAGAGACCCAAAAGAAGTTCCCCGTCTTCCCGACCCCAATGTAGTGTTCCCTCCCACTCCGCGACGCTGGAATGTTCAACAAGACGCTACACTGGAAAGACCCAAAACTTTAGAGTTTGTTCCAAGACCTCGACCTTCCACCAACAGACAGAGACTTGACTCGTGGTGGTTTGTGTCACCAAGCAGGAACAGAAGTGAATCTCCCGCTAATAGCTCATTTGCTGAAACTCCAGGCAACATGGACTCCTGTTTTGCCAGCAGCAGCGGGAGCACTGTGGAAGAGAAGTCTGGGTTCTCTGGCTTCACTCCCGTCCACGTGGGGCACCCTGTAGGTGAACGGACATTACTGGACGTGGATGTTGAAGGTCAGAGTCAAGATAGCACTGTTCCTCTATGCAGAACCAAACTTAAAACTTACAAAACCTGTGAACAAAGACAAGAGTTCTGGTCCTAAAAGCGGCATGTCTACCTGCAGTCAGCAGAAACGGGACATAGCCACATATCTTGCACTGAATGCACTTTGAGGATTCACAAGATCACTGGAAGGCAATATAGACTTAGTCATTATGCTGCTTGCCCTGTTTAGCTTTCTATCTGCCTTTTCCTCTCTTGAATATTTGGCAATACTGTAATATTCTGGAACATCTATTATCCAGCAAGAGCTCCTTATTAGTTATACTGGATTACTAGATTTGATTCATATTGCTTTTAAAGGGGGACGGGGGGGGGGGGGGGGGGGGTTGGATGTCACCTAATTAGATCAAAGACAAGTATTCAAGATCAGCATTTATTTTATTTTTTTTAGTAGTTATTATAATGGTCTTACTGGCATAGATTTAAATACATTCCTATTTTTGGGTTTACTACCAACAAAACCTAGTGTAGCCACTGCTCTTTGTACAAGGGTCACTTACCCCTGAAGACCGCAGTGTCATTCACTTACATCCTATCTGATATATGCAAACTGGTTTCAGTTTATAGTTTCTGTTTTTCTAGCAGACGTTTGAACTGGTCGCTTTTAATGGTTGTGTTCTTTCTAGTGTTTAATGATTAGGTCTTGTACACTGGGTCATCAAGTCTATTCCTTTTTAACGCTGAAAGCTGTAATGAAACCTACACTGGATTCTTAAAGAAAAAAACATTAGGCTGGGAACAGACAAAGACCCTGCTCTCATGTCCGTTCTATACCCTGATTTACAGTTAAGCACCCACTTGTGCTATTCAGATAACTATTATAGCACTGCCAGTTGGCAGACCAGATGCCTTTTGTATTACTTTCCTTAAAAGCATGGACAGTATAATAATTAAATACCAGGCCCTGTGTATTTTCCTTGAAGATTTTTCTAAACCTTGAACCGATGAATGGAACTGCGATGCACTGCGGGTTCTAGAATAAAGAGAAAGTGTGCAGTTACAGCCTTCGTATCAAGCTTGTATGCCGTCTCTTCGGGGCTGTGACAGGGTGAGGTTGATGCGTAAATCTCTTATACTTTTATGTGAGGCCGAATTGGTAGAAGGGCATGAGGTGTTTTTGGATTGTCCTACACGGACCACCTGTAACGTTCTTCCTGGGGAAAGAAAAATTTCACAGGTTGAATCATTTTCAGAGGCTAATACTGACATAAGCTATTATTTGACATTAGCCATATTAGATCATGAAATATACTTTGTTTCCTGAGATTTTTTTCCCCTTTTGCCAACACTATTGCAGTTGAATCAGCATTATACCTAAAGTAAGAAAGTCTTCCCTTTTGAACTTTGCTAGGTTTTCTGTGCCATTGTGTCAGGTTCTTTATGTGTTTGTTTGTTTATTTGTGTTTGTTTAGTCTTTCGATGTTATGTGTTTTTGTATCTAATGTATTTGCAAGGCAAGTTGGTTTTGCTTGAATTTGAGTCTGTGGAAATGCCCTGGAAGGGCGAGGGGGTGAAACCATATTTAAACAAAGATATTTTCAAAGCATTACTGTTTCTTCTTTTGCCTGTAATCACTGTTGTTGGATAAAATTATGATTAATAATTTCTTGTATTAAGATGCACTGGTTGGGACAGTAGAATAGTTTCATGTATTAGACTTCAAACTGATATAAGGGCCAATTCTTCTTTTAAACAATGTATTATTTTTATACAAAACCTTTTATAGTATGAATTGGCCAACAAAACTCTGTAAAACCACTTCCTGGCTGTATTATAAGTTTTCTTATTATTTTCCATTCTAAATTATTTTTTCGTATTATTATTAAAGTGCCAGGGCTCCAATTATACACTCCTCTATACCCCATTGTCTATATGCTTCAGTGTCACCTAGTGGATGAAGGAGAAATATATTTACATTTTAATAGTGGAATTAATAGCAATAAATCGTACACTTGCCCATGCTAGTCAATATGGGCTATTTGCCAAAAGTATACGGACTCCTTTTACAGGCGGTGTGTTTGGCTATTCCAACCACACACATTGCTACTCTCAGCATGAAGCCTGGCAATCCCCATAGTCACACAGCAGTAGAACAAAGAGCTCAGTGGCTTATAAGATGCCACCTTTCCATCCAGACAGACGTCAGCTAGAGCGGTCCTGGTCACCTATATAAGAGCAGTTATTGTGGCGTGGATATGTCTAGGAGTAATAACTGCTCGGCCATGTAGCCGTAGGCCACCCAAGCTTCCCGAACAGGACTGCTGGGTGCAGATGTGCATAAAAATCATCTGTCCGCACAAGAACTGCGTGTTGGGAGCTTCATGGATTGTTTATCCATGGCCGAGCAGTCGTACAGAAGTCTCAGATCATGAAGCCGCGCAAGGTTGGAGTGGTGTAAATTGACCTCGACGTCCAGCAAGAATATATGGTTGGGGTTTGGAATAGAATCCCGGCTGTCGGGATCCCAGAGGTCAGAAGCCGCCAGAATGGCGGCAGCGGGGCGAGCGCTAGAAAGCCACATGTTGTATTCCTACTCTATGGGTGACACCCAAGAGTGGGAAAAGCCTTGGCGCAGCTGTCGGCATTCTCGGCGGCTGGGATCCCGGCTTCGCTATTCTGACAGCCGGGATAGTAACTACATCCCTTTGGGTGGGATGCCAGGGTGTTCACATAGTTTGGGCCATTTAGTATACCTAACGTTTTAACTGTCATTCTGCCATTTAATTATTTTTCCTTTTGACGTTTGTTAAATCCTACCGTGTACAGCCTGCGAACGCAGTGCGTATGGGGGAGATGTAACAAAGCTTGGAGAGAGAGAAAGTACCAACCTATCAGCTTCTGACATTTTATTACATGTGTTTGAAAAAAAAAAAAGACAGTCAAGAGTTGATTGGTTGGTACTTTATTTCTCTCCAAGCTTTGATACACCTCCCCTCTATTGTACAAAATCCCAAATGGATGAAAGCAGTGCTTATAAGTCACAGTATAAATTACATTATCAGATGCTTCTTTCTTTTTAGGTTATAACTTTTCTCTATTACTTTTTCTCTTTCCAACATGACAGAATCGTTGTGCTCTCACATTATGAAACACTTGTTGTAATTCTGACGTTCTCATCCTATCGGCCTCATGAGTTTAACAGGAAGATTGTTATTCAGTAGCTTCCGATTGGCTCTCCAATTTCTTCCATAAGAACCTGAGAGAGAGAGAGATGGAATAGAGAAAACTGTTCTTTCAGGAAGCTGACACCAAAATATTGTTTCTGCATATTGAGGATTATGGGGTTTATTTACTAAGCCTTGGACGGTGAAAAAGTAGACTGAGATAAAGTCCCAACCAATCAGCTCCTAACTGTCATTTTTCAAATACAGCCTGTAACACGGCAGTTAGGAGCTGATTGGCTGGGACTTTATCTCCGTCCAAGGCTTAGTAAATAGACCCCTTTAAAAAAAAAATTGTGCTGCAGTGTGTAGCAGACACGGGATGAACTGCGCAGTATCTAATAGATGTCAGTGGTTCCTAGTCACTTAATACGCTGTGGTAACAGTATATAGTGTTTTATTGTGGCTTTTGTTTTTTATTAACACCTGACCGGAAAAGCTTACAGTGTAATTAGAATCCATTGCAGTGTTGCCATTGTTACAAGTATACCAAAATATTTTACATTAACCATTTAGACAAAACACCTTTGTACTTCTAGATGGTATTTCCAAATGCAGACCTGGTATACCATGTTTTCTAATTAACTTAACCCACAGCCCTGTTTTGTCTCAACATTTCGGGACAGTTTTTGGACTTCAGCTATTATCTCTCTGTTATTTCTGGCACCAGATGTTGTAGGAGTATTATAGATCCACTTTCTTTTTGAAACCATTAGAAAGGCTTTGCTTGGTTTGTGACACAACTTCACAGTGATCTCAAACCCATAGACTATATTCACAAGGTTGCATGTTTTGAATTGATCATGCATTCTGGAAATCGTAGAACAGCCCTGTAGGAATATATATTTCATTCTGAGTGAGTCCTTCCTATGGGGGCAATTCCGTTCAGTGCAATTTTGAACAGTACAGGGAATGAGTGGCCAGAGCTATTCAATTAGCTGTGCTGTAAACGCGCGACTACAGCATTTCTGCTCCCACTCTCGTGAGATGCAAGCACAAATCCGGCTAAACTAGTGGCGCGATGCTAGTTGCAGGAATTTGCGTGCGCTAACAGCATCACGCCGGACACTAAAGTCGGAGAATGCTGTTGCAACTAAACCCGTGGCTTAGGTGCGGTAAATTGATGCGGACAATTGAACAGCTCCGGGCACTCATTCCTGACGCTATTCAATATCTCGTTACATTGATTTGCCCCTTGTTTTTTCCATTGAGACTTTCAGATGGTGTTATCATACAGGTGTGTGTAAGACACACTTTTTCATGAATCATGGCAGCATTTCTCAGTAGAAGAAGCAGGGGGTTGGCAGGAACGTGAGCAGTATTTGTGTATGTCTCCTGGCAGCTGTGGATATTGCGAACATTGAAGATGCTTAGATTGCGCCTGTATAAAATTGTGTTTCTCTGTCTTATCCAAGGCAATCTCAGAGGGGTGGGAATGGGGCCACCCTGGCAAACTCTCACAACCACTAGCTATCCAGAGCTGGGATAGAATCTGTCTTTTCACGTAATGATACCGGAGCCATGGTGATTCTAGCTACTTATTCTGTGTACTACATACATACAGACAGTACATTAGATGTAGCCGGAGACCCTCTCTTGCTTCATTGGGCTTTTCTTTGCATGGAAAAATGTGTACTTTCAGATGGTGTATTGACATAGGGGGTCATTCGGAGTTGATCGCTAGCTGGCGTTGTTCGCAGTGCAGCGATCAGGCTAAAAATCGGCACTTCTACGAATGCGTATGGGACGCAATACGCACGCGCTGCGTACTTTCACAACAAACGATGCAGTTTCACACAAGGTCTAGCGACACTTTTCAGTCGTTCTGCTGATCGGTGAGTGATTGACATGAATGCGGTGTTTCTGGGAGGTAACTGACCGTTTTCCGGGAGTGTGCTAAAAAACGCAGGCGTGTCTGATGAAAACGCAGGCGTGCCTGGGGAAACGGGGGGAGTGGCTGGCCGAACGCAGGGCGTGTTCGTGACGTCAAAACAGGAACTAAACAGTCTGCAGTGATCGCAAACTAGGAGTAGGTCTGGAGCTACTCTGAAACTGCATGAAAATATTTTCGAGCAGTTCTGCGAACCTTTCGGTCGCATTTCTGCTAAGCTAAGATATACTCGCAGAGGGTGGCGGCTTAGCGTTTGCATTGCTGCTAAAAGCAGCTAGCGAGCGACCAACTCGGAATGAGGGCCATAATTCAGAAATTTGCAACATAAATAATCTGCAAGTCACAATACCCTCCAGATCTGGTATCTCATACACAAATGTGACAGATGAGCAAATTGCGTGTTTAATCTGAGGCTAGATGCATGATAAAGAAAGCAATTGTTACATTAAGAAGATGTATTTGTGTTCAATTTTCCATTACAACTAGCTGCAGTTGTGTTTTTTCTGGCTGTATGGGCAATTTGGAGGTAATTCCTTTTGCTTTTTCTTTCCCAATGTTATCGCTAGATAACATCCTAACATATAATTGCCAGGCAGTATTAGATGGGGGCACATGTATGAGACTCGGCATCTTAATACGTATTGCAGGGCTTAGCATGTGAGACTGCTGGTCAGCGTCTGGGCACCAGTTATTCCTTGGATGCGCTGGACTTTGAGAACTTGCATAGCTGGATCCTGTCTTTGATTCTCAAAGGATGTCCCGTCACAGTCTACTGACCACGCCAACCGGGTTTTCTGAAGCCCTCCACAATGACCGTATCAGCTCCAATGTCTCTTACTGTGGAAGTACTCCGCTCATTAAACAGGCCTGTTAGACATCAGCATAATAACAGTAGACAGTCTTCAGCCAGCAGTCTCCATTGTCCTTCAAGGAAAGCCGTTTCCAACGCATTTTTTCAAAGTGGTGATGCCTCATGTCAGTGATGCCTCTATTTTGTCAACCGTGTTGGCGAGCCTTCAACACGGGAGCAGACGGAAGTGGGCCACCTATGGGGTTTTGATGAGAGTGATCCAAAAACTGGGGACACTACGGTCATTCAGACCAATGGCGATGTTCTCACTACAGAAGCGCAGATGACCTTAATAAATGGCTACACTTGCAGTGACTGTAGCAGTAATGTCCTCATAGCACTCTCTGCATTTCACGTACCAGACTTGTTCCATGGAATTGTAATAAATACAACACAAACAAATGAATATTCTATTCCCAGCCAGAAACCAGCATCAGACAGTCACATATCCAGCCTTGATAGAAAGGAGTCGGACCTTCAGCTTGATAGCAGAATGAAGAAGCTGGCGAGGATGTTTGGGTTAATGGTTGACCACCAGGATCCTTATGTTGAAGATTACAACAAACTGAGACTTCTGGTTGGGGATATCCAGCAACAGATGGGAGAAATGAATCACCAAGATTGTATGTCGGCGATAATCACCGGTCTTCTCAATGAACGTTTTGCCAAAATGAAGATGGGCTGAAAGGAAAAATCCATGGAAGAAGACTTCATTAGTAGGAATCATGAAACTCGCATCTTACACTTAGAGGCACTACTAGGCAAGCAGTCACAGGCCATTAAGGAAGGCCGTAAAAGAGCACAGTTAAACATTAGTGATTAAATAAAAGATCAGAGTATTCTGCAGAGATGGGTTGACAGTCTAGCCCAAGAGTTTAAAGCATACACGGCAGCCTTTCTCAAGGAGCAGACTGCGTTCTCCACAAGGTGGATGCCTAGATAAGAAAGTCCATCCCAACAATGTGCATCAGCCAAGCAATCCTACCAGAGTCCTTATTGCAGTGGATTTCCGCCACATATGTGAGCAATTGAGACTTCACCTCCAGGCTGCAAGGACTAGGGCTTGGTATCCTGTAGAACATCACAAACAGTCTCTATCACAAGGAAGCTTGCGACGCCAAAAGTGATGGAAGGAGAAGTGATATCTACAGAGGATGAGGCTCATGTTATTGTTAATAATGCACTGAGGCGCTACTCTGAGAACTGCACTGGCATGGTGAACTATGCATTGGAATCTGGAGGTGGGAGTATTCTGGACACCCATTATTCTGAGACCTATGATACAAGGGCTGCACTGGTGAGCCTCTTTGGAGTTCCTTTGTGGTATATATCTCGGGCCCCCCGGAGTGGTTAAACAGCCTGACATGTACCCTGGTAACTGCTAGGCATTTAAAGGGACTCAAGGATACCTGGTTGTGCGACTTTCAATGTAGATTTACCCAACTGCTTTCTCATTGGAGCACATTCGGAAGTCCCTGGCCCCCACTGGCAACATCACAAATGCTCTGAAAGTTTTTGCTGTATAAGACTTATCAGGAAGATAGGGACCTGTTGATCCAGTCTGTATATGATGAAGTGGAAGAGCCTCTGCCAACCTTCCATGTAATGGAAGAAAATAAGACTTTACAAATTGTGGAGTTGCGGGTCCTCTCTAACTGGGGCCTACGGATTACACCTGTCTCTATCCCATCCGAGTTCATGGGACACCTGTGACATCATCAGACACTACTATACATAAATGTACATTATATTTGTTTGTGCATATTGTATACTTGGAACAGTGGAATATACCTCCAAGATAGGTAGGAGCATGCAGATCACTCAGGACTGAAAGGCCGGTTACCAGGAGACCAGCAAATCTTTGTACATCTTAACCCACTGAAGGAGAAGTGCGATTTATTATGTCTGCTGCTGAATTGCAGCTGCACTAAGATCTGACCTGCGCAATGGAACCCAGATGATAGAAGTAGGGTCCGCATAGGCTCTTTAATGATCTGTGATTTAAATAGCTGCAAGAAAGATCATACTTGAATACAAGTCAGCCAGACAGCCGCTCTTATCCGTCTTGTAATAAAGACCAAGGCTGTTGAGTGTCACGGGCGAGGCTCCGCTCATCTCAAAGCAAGATAACGACTGTTTAAATGCTGTATATAAATCACCAAAGCTTGTTGGATGTCCTGTATTAATTTGGCACTTGTTATAGCTGCAAAATGGTAATAAAAATGGAAGTGGCCAAGCTGCTGTGCCAGTACTTTAGTTTTGTGTGACCCAGCCCTATGTCACACCTGTAACATGGTGATAAGAAATTACTGGAAGAGCATTGTGGATTAGCTACAGTATTAAACTCTTCATCCCTGACAATATCTGCACCGTTAATTCCTTTACTCTGTGCATATCCGTCTGTCATTTTTTTTTTTAATCCCCCATGTGAACATTGTATTTTGTGTCGAAAAATAGCCAAAAAAACAAATATCCTATATTTGTATGTATATATTTATAATAAATATAATTTCTAAGATCAGAGCCTACTTTTTTTTTTTTTTTTTTAAAGCTGTATCATATATATACAGTGCCTTAAAGGTCAATTCTTTAGTACCCAAAAGCAGAGTGTCCTCTGTCTTGTATAATAGAGTATATTCAATTACTGTCGAATCCTCTCTAACGGAGGTGATCTGACACGTCAGTATTCAGTAGTGAGCCGTTTCCGCCCGTTTCCCCTCCCATTCCGACCATTCATTTCCGCCATCTCTTACGGGCGAAAATAAATGTCTATTTTCGACCACGGCGAGGTCGAAAACACATGGATTCCGTTCATCCAGGTGTTTTTCGATTTGTAGGAGGTTTCGACAGAGCGGAAAAACGGCAATTCAATTGAATATTGAAGTGTTGTAAAGTTCCGATTATCGGCTGAAATTGACCGTAATTGAATTCACATTTCTAAGTATATTGTGCCACACTCTAAAACCCCGAGAATGTAAGTGATAGCCTATTTATTAGATGTACAGACATGGCATATTATTGTTCAGATTCACTATGTAAACCTGAATTGTTTTGTTTTTTGTTTCTTTTTACTAACTTATTTATTAAAGATGGACAATAGGATTGTGCAGTGCATTTTTGTAAAGGCTTTTCCAGCAGTTTGTTACTCAGTAGGTGTTTTTGCTTTTGCTCTATATTTACAAAACATTGAAATGTTTTGAATAAAGAGTTTACTTTTTGAATGCATGTAATATATGGACAGGTAAACAAAAACCAAAATGCATCGCCTTTAAAAAAAAGATTATCAATTCCTTTGCGATGATGCCTGAGACAATTCATATTGAGCTTTGGTGCAATGCAGACTAGAGTATAATTAATGCACCTTTTTTGTAGGTTTTTTTCCCCCCAGTTTTGTCTATTTACAAAAAAAATAATCCTCCATCTTCAGAGCAAACCAGGCAATGCGGACTTAGCCATAAAGTAATAGAAAGCTGGGCAAATACAGGAGCAAGACAACGGTTCAAAATGATTATAGCCTGGGGGTCATTCTATTTTAGGGGGAGGGGGGGCAAAGTGACATTTATAAAATACAAATTGAAAAAGAAATAAGCATGAAGTTGTATATTGTTTATTTTGATTAGAAGATTTGAGTACTTATTTTTAAGTAACTTCATGCAGGGCCTGGCTGGCCCACAGAGGTACAGGGAAGTCCGTAATGGCCCCTACTGTCTTAGGGCCCACCATCTCTACAGGTTCGGTTCTAGACTGTGCACTCAAATTATACATTGTTGCTCTGTTGGGAAGTCCGTTACCTGGTGGAGCAGAGTCACCCTCCTGCCAATCATTTATGACACACCCCTGTTCCCTCCTCTTGTTGGTTGTGGGCTTTAGTATAATGCAGGGACGTGCGGTGAGCTATTTGGCTCAGGAGGCACTGGCTAGCACCAGAGCCAAATTTACACGCAATATATGAGCCAAAGCGTACATCCGGGCATTATACACAGGTGCAGCAATATATACATCCAGGCATTATACACAGGTGCAGCAGTATAAACTCCTGGAAATTTGGGGACTTTTGATCAGAGATGTGTGGAAAAGATAGGCAGGGGGGGGGGGGGGGGGGGCACTGCCTCACCTGCCATAGACTTTTACTCCAGAGTTTTGGCTATAAAAATGATTATAATAATACAAAGAAGATATTTCAAACATATTCTTTGTATTTTTCATATACTTTATGCAGTAAAAAACTCTGGCACAAACGTTAATATGACAGGAAAGGCTCTGCCTCACCCCAACGTACGTCACTGGTATAATGTACACAGTTTTTTCTTTTGATTGGAATGGCATTGTAATTCTGCATGCATTCACTAGCCTACAATGACGTCACCCCAGTGGTAAGCGCTTACACCGTTTCCTTTTTCTGTTACAATGGTATGTTTTTGGCCTTTACAAGACTGTGATTGTTATCCAGTGACCTGTGGTAATTTATCACTGGCAACTGAATCTGCGGGAGCTATCCAATCAGCCCCGATAAGCCAGTGCGAGTTGCAGCTTATCAGGGATCTTGTTTCATCTGACTCGGGCAGGCAAAACAAAATCCCCAATTGCAGCTCCGTTTTCGTGCGTAAACAGGGCTGTGGCCACAAAAACATACAGGTTTCACTGAAACTCGTGATAAAATGTATTTTTTAACGGGCGATCTAAGATCTAATTGTGTAGCCTGTAAAAAAAAAATCTTGAGAAACATCTGGAAAAATCATGACAAAAAGATTTTTGCACACAATGTTTTATCATGCCTAATTGTATTCCCTCCCCTAATGTCGTTCTCGTTGAGTTTTAGATACGGTCCGGTCAGTACCAAGGTTCCCAATCACATGTACTGTACAGTGCGTTGATGTGGTATAAACAGAAAGTATAACCATCATCTGCTGAATTTATTATTTTTATATTTATTGTTAATAAATGGATTTCTTAAGAATGGGAGTACCTGTTTGGTAATTGGCAGAAATACCCGACAATATGTTTTGGACTTTTTTCATGGCAAGACTTAAATAAAACAAAAGCAGGTGCCAGAGTTCTGCCATCTAAATCTGTAATGAGTGTAGGTACAGCATAGTATTCCTTAGCCAATTTTTTGCTTTTCAGTTCCAGTTCTCGGAGGATATAAAAAGAAATTCAAGTTGGATGCTGCACGCTACCAGATTTGTAGTTTGTAGTTATCCAACTTTCCTCTTGAAACAAATTGGAAATGTCTAAACTGTTAAATTGCACGAAACATAGTGACACTTAAAAGTGAAGATAAATATTACCGACATTTCCCAGTATATTGTGATTCGGTTGTACCATTGTCTCTTAGGGGACTTTGTGTGTTCTCTTTGAGCAAAGTCTACATTTGCCAAATACCGTTTACCAAATGTAAGCGTAGCATTTAACGGTAGAAGATTCATTAAGATTTTTTTATATATGTATGTAAGTGCGTGAACACGTAGATAACATGCCATATTTGGATTGCATAGCGTACAACTCTGTGCTAGTCTTGTGAAAGAACCAATATACCAGAGGTTCTCAAACGCGTTCCTCAAGGCACCCCAACGGTCCAGGTGTTGGGTATCTCCATGGTTCAGCACAGATTGTTAAATCAAATTGACTGAGGTCCTAATTAAGTCACTTGTGACCAAGCATGGATAAACTTAAAAGCCGGTCCGTTGGGGTGACGTAAGGAGAGGGTTTGAGAACCTCTGCAATATATAACATGCCTCTGAGTTGTAGTGGTTCAGGTTTGAAATGCTGTATGTCCCTGAGCCAAAAGCTCACTCGCACAAATGTACCATAATCCTGATTCTCAAAGCTTTTCAGAAAATACATCTAATTAGCCAAATGATGATAGAATGGTTTTATGTGCTTTCAACCTAGTAGGTGACTTTTCTTTGCAAACTGCCCACATTTTGGGATGTCTTTTTGAATATGGACTCATTCTTAATTAGGCAAGTTCCCACTGGAAAAATTATTTAAGACTTAAAATACTCCTAGTCCCCTTCCTGTAATGGAGGCAGCCATTTTGTGGGCTGAATCAATATGCATCACACTGTACCATATTAACTCACTAGGAGCAGGTTCTATGGTGCCTCCTGCCTGTTTAGGTCTGCGTTATCGTGAATTTTGGTTCAGGCCACAAAATGGCTGCCTTCAGTGTGCACAAGCTACAAACATTAAGGCCTGGTCATCTGATTGCGTCCCTTGTTTTAAGAGAAGTGCATACATAGGGGCATAAGGTAAACTTCACAGCTAATTGTCATCACTGACCGATTTAGGGGTCTATGTACTAAGGCTTGGAGAGAGATAAAGTGGACGGAGATAAAGTACCAGCCAACCAGCTCCTCACTGGCGTGTTACGGGCTCGGTTTGAAAAAATGACAGGAGCTGGTTGGTTGGTTGGTTATCTCTCTCCACGTTACAATGGCCAGATGTACTAAGCTTTATAAATTGGAGAGTGATAAACTACCAGCCAACCAGTTCCTGTCTTTTTTTCAAATATGGCCATTTTACGCAGTATCTATGGGTTACCGCTGGGGAAATGTAGAATAAAAAATGAATAGCTCTGTGCGTTTTTCCTGCGCAGGAAACCCTGCGCCTAAATGGATATGCCCCTTAGACTCGAGAATTGTGTATTAAATGATTACAATGTTATCCTTGATTAGTGGTTGATTGATTGATTGAGTGACTATAGTCTGAGTACTGTTTTTTTTTAATAGGAGTATTTAGAGGTTTCAGTGGTCCGAAAACTGCAACTTATTTTCTTTAGGAACAGAATCTGTTTTGTTTATATTTATGCTTCACCATAACGACTTCGGGTGTTTATAGCATATTGTAACTTGAAGTGTTACTGTTCTGTTTGCTCTCTACTGTAACAGAAACCGCACTGCTGTAGAACGGTGCTACACTCATACAAATATTTTACATATGTGCAGCTATCAAGCATTACAGCTCTCTATAACTATATCCAAGAGTCGGAACCTTTAGCAGAGTATTAATTAAAAAAATTTAAAAAAGCCATTTTCTTTCAGTGAAAAATTGCAGAAAGCACGTGGTTTGGAGAAGTGCTAAACGTTCCTACCCAAGATAACCTGTTATTACAATGTCTCCCTACTAGACAAGTACACATGCACTGACCAGAATGGAGCACTGTTTTTGTGGACTTGCGCAAAGTGTTTTTAGGCGCATTCCATTTTATTTTTCTTGTTGCTATGACGTGATAATAGTTACATGTGTATGTGTTCTCTGTATTGCTGTTTCTGCCTGTCAGACATCACGTCTGTGTATATACTGTATGGCTGCCTGTTATATATTATGCATATACAGTTCAGTGTCCTTTTTGTTGTACTACTTTCAAAATTCAACTGAAGTCCTCTATGGCAAAGTCCGGCAGAGTAGCAGGGAAATCGCATTGATTGGGCCTGGTGTGGCCAGATCAGATTAAAGCAGGGGTTCTCAAACTCGGTCCTCAGGGGCGCACACAGTGCATGTTTTGCAGGTAACCCAGCAAGTGCACAGGTGTATTAATTACTCTCAGACACATTTTAAAAGGTCCACAGGTGGAGCTAATTATTTCACTTGTGATTCTGTGTGGAGACCTGCAAAACATGCACTGTGTGCGCCCCTGAGGACCGAGTTTAAGAACCCCTGGATTAAAGTATGACTCCACAGGGTATGCTTCAATACTTAGCACAGTTCGTCTAAGCCTGGCCTGCATACATCTGCGAGAGGAACTTAAAGGTCCATTCACTTCTTGTCCATGTCACGCACTTTGCCGCAGCACCAGTTCAAGCATGTCCCTGACAGTCTAGAAAAAGATAATGGCTATGCATCTGGTCTCTTAAATGACTATACTTGTAGTTTTAAAGTCTCATTAGGGTAAACTTAAAAGGTCTTTGAAGACTGGCGTAATTACAAGGCCAAAAGTCTACTTTTTTCTTAATGGTTGTCCATATACTGTAGGTTTAGCAGTACTGTCCAAGCTTTTCTTAAGGTAGGTTTCTTATATGCTGTATACATAGGTTTTTGGGGCAGACTTGGTGAAAAATGATGTCACCCTTAGAGGCTCTGGAAGTTCCCAGGAGCTCCATGGTCTCTGGTTGGAGACCTGGTTTGACCTTAATGCATCTAGTACATTTATGTGCATAATTTGTGGCTTTGACCAAAATATTTCCTTTTGTATTTGGGATTCGGGCAAGGCAGTAGTTGTTGTCCGGGTCTCTGATTTGGGCAATTCTCGAATGTATAATGTATATTTCTCGTTAATCACTGTGCACGCGTTCCACCTCTGAAATGTCACTAATTGTTATAACGATGATAAAACAACAAAAACAAAGACTCTATTGAGGTTATGAACAACTTTTTAAACCATGCGTATGTAGCTTGGGCCTTCCTTGTATATTTTACATAGGCCAAATTAAAAATATTTACAGTTTCAAAACCACAGACTGAATGCACATGGTTCCTCTTCAGTAAGGAAGAGGTAAAGATTGTGCAAATACTACTGTTATTTTTTTTTTTCTTTTTTGGTGTTTTTGTTTTTATGATTTCCCATTCACTGTGAGTGTATCCTGTTTATTACTTGCAAAATGTTTTGTTTTTTTGTTTTTTTTAATTAAATTATTGTATGTCAAAGTATTTAAATTGGAGCCAGAAGCTAATAAGATTCATTTTTATTTTGGTTTGTATGTTAATATTAAATGAAGATTACCAAGCCGGCTTGGTGCAACTGGAAACTTTCTTATATACTGTATGATGAGCTGCCCTAGGCCTGGTCTGAATATTAGAACACGCAGACCGTAAATAAAATGGTTAAACACTCCTTTTTGTCGTTTGTGTCTGTCTTGCAGAACCGGCTTCAATTTGAATTGGAATTACTGATAAGATTCTTAGGGGTCGATTTGAAAGGGGTAGCTATTCAATTGTTTCTCCGATAGACGCCCATTAGCCGTGACAGCCACGTTTTTTCCCCCGCAGCCTCAGGAGGTGCAAGAAAAAATGTCCGTAGTTTGGGTGCCCAAACCTGGACTTTGGATGTCCATTCACGCTTTGTGCAGCTAAACCCGGAGCTGTCAGGCGCCTTAACTAACAATGGGCGTCTGATCGGAGCAATAATTGAATAGTTCTGATAGACGCCTAGCAGGTGGCGCAGCAAACAATTAAATCTGCCCCTAATTTTAGCCAGGGGTTATGGATTTCGAGGCTCTCTAGCTGTTGTGGAACTACAACTGCCAGCAATATCCTGCTTTGGGAGTTGTAGTTTTATGGTTTTAAAGTTTTATTTAGTCTTTCAAAAAAAGGCCATACATCTATTAGAACATTCACACACTCGTTAGATGCTTTATAACAAAGTATTTGTTGCTTACCCAATTTTAAGTTTAAGAGTTGACACATCAGGCAGGCCTATGAGATTCCTGAGCACCATGTAATAATAAGTGTAGAACTGAATGGCTCTGTAGAATTGTTACACACAGTGTCGGACTGGGGCAGGAAGGGCCCACCGGGGGGAATACAGTGATAGGGGCCCATACTTAGGGGTGTGGCCAGCCTACAAAGGGGGTGTGGCCAGCCTCCACAGAGGCTTGAAATACACAATAGTCTAGTGCAGTGTAATGCAACATATCTACCATGTATAATACAAGTGCACAGTCTGGAACATGATCCCTAGAGGAAGGAGTGGGCCCTCAGGCAGTGGGGCCTACCGGTGGTTTCCCCTGTACCCCTGTGGGCCAGTCCGACCCTGGTTACACACCTCAGAATGCTCAGGCAAAGCCCAGTGCCAGCAGGTTAGGTTTGGCAGAGGTGTCCTGGGGGGCTAGGGCCACCCTTGCCATCTGGTATTAGTATTCCCATTCAGAAGTGTGGGAATTCTGAGGAAGGGTGTGGTTCATAGGGTCGACAGTGTCTAGGTTGGCCATGTTTGGGTCAATCACTATTGGTCGACCGTAACTAGGTCGACAGGTCAAAAGGTCGACATGAGTTTTTAATGTTTTTTTTGTGTGTCTTTTTCTCCGTACAGTGATCGGGAAACCCAATTAGTGCACAGTGTCCCCTCGCTTTGCTCGCCATGCTTCGGGCAAGGTGCCTCGCTACGCTCGGCACAGGTTACTATTCCCAATCGTAGTCCACGTGGATCCTTAAGTATGAAAATTTTCAAAAAAAAAGACAAAAAAATGTGAAAAACTCATGTCGACCTTTTGACCTGTCGACCTAGTTACTGTCGACCTAAACATTGTCGATTTAGTTACTGTCGACCTAGAGACCGGATCCCCTGAGTAAGGGGAAGTGTCAGTGAGATGGGCCAGCAGCCACATCATCCCTTATTCTGAGAATGTGTTTCCAATGTCTGAGCGATTATTATGTATTTATTTCCTATAGGTGGGTACACACTGGCCGTTATATATCGGCCGTTCTATTGGACAGCCGATATATCGCGGGTCCATCGGCCAGTGTGTACAACCGATATGTCTGTGAACTCCGTCGTTCACAGACCTATCGCGTCGGCCCTGCAGCACAGCCGACGGTCAATATACAGTTAGATATATTGACACGTTGCTGTGTGTGTATGGCCGACGCGCTGGCACCCGATAGGTCGGCCGTAGCGTGCGTCACCTTGCATGGGCGGGGCTGTGTAGATTATCCCTGGTGTCCGCGTGGGAGCAGTAGCCGCTTCAGTGTGGGACAGAGGTTTGGTGAGTAGCGATCCACAGCCAGCCAGGGGGAAGCCGGGGGTGCGGGTGCTGTAAAACAGTGCTTGTCCCAGTCAGCGGCGGATTGGTGTGCAGAGACGCCGGGAAGGTACCTGGTCGGCTTGTCCATGTCTCCACTATCCGGGCTCCCCGGCCGGCTCACACTGCTGGCTGGGCTGCAGTTATAGCGATCGCAGCAGGCAGCGGGGCATTCTGCGCATGCGCAAATGGGCAGTGTCCAGAAGTCAAAATGACCATGGGCCTTTGCGGAGCTCGTGAGTGACGTAATAGAGTAAGTGGTATGTTCATGTGTTACTGATATTGTACCTATAATGAAGTGTGGTGGGGGGCGGGAGAGTATTAAATACTGCCCAATTATTTATTTATTATACACTGATGGGCGCTGGGTGCGTATGCAGTGACGGGCGCTGGGGGCGTATGCAGCGACGGGCGCTGGGTGCGTATGCAGCGACGGGCGCTGGGTGCGTATGCAGCGACGGGCGTTGGGTGCGTATGCAGCGACGGGCGCTGGGTGCGTATGTAGTGATGGATGTTGGGGGTAAATGTATTAATGTGTTTTATTCCTTCTGTTGGGGGCAATGTGTTTTTTTTCCTCCTGTCAATCTGTTTGTTTTTTACTATAGGGGCCATTGTGTTTGGGTAGTTTTTGCTGTTGAGGGCTATTGTGTGTTTTCTGTTGTTTTTTTCCCTGTCAGGGGCCATTCTGTGTTTATTTTCCTGTGCGTGACAAAGGGCAGAATTCAATTTGTTTTCTTGCGCCCAATCTCCCACCTAAAGATCGGTATGTGATAACCAATTGTTTTTATTGCGCTTATTGGCCCTCATTCCGAATTGTTCGCTCGCTAGCTGCTTTTAGCAGCAGTGCAAACGCTAAGCCGCCTCCCTCTGGGAGTGTATCTTAGCAGAAGTGCGAACGAAAGGATCGCACAGCGGCTACAAAAAAGATTGTGCAGTTTCAGAGTAGCTCGAGACTTACTCCTAGCTAGCGATCACTTCAGACTTTTTAGTTTCTGTTTTGACATCACGAACATGCCCTGCGTTCGCCCAGCCACGCCTACGTTTCCTCTGACACGCCTGCATTTTAACACACACTCCCCGAAAACGGTCGGTTACCACCCAGAAACACCCACTTCCTGTCAATCACTCTGCGGCCAGCAGTGCGAATGAAAAGCGTCGCTAGAGCTTGTGTAAAACTGTATCGGCTTTTGTGAAAGTACGTTGCGCATGGAGCCGCATACGCAGAAGTGCCGATTTTTAGCCTGATCGATGCACTGCGAACAACAGCAGCAGCGAGCGATCAACTCGGAATGAGGGCCATTGCACCCAAACTGCCCAAATGCGAAAAGTGCTATACGCACACCCAAATGGGTCACTTTCTGCACTTTTCTGTTCGCCACCTCAGGTGTTAAGAGCAGAAATTACTTTAGCACGCCCATTGACAGAAACAATTGAATAGCTGACGGTGGGCGCATGGGGTGTCAGGGTGTGGTTACAGCTGCAGAGCACCACAAGAAACTAGAGGGACTACATCCTTTCCCTGAGTGCTCTGTAGAAGGGCAGCCCATTATGTTTATTACATGAATATTCAACACATTTCAGGACAATGATCTGCCAGCGTGTACGGAGTAAAGATATATTGGCCAATGCCCTCAAGAACAGATATATCTGCAGATGGCAGTGGTGGTTGGTCGGTGTGTATCGTCAGCAGATATATCTGCCAGTGTGTACCCAGCATAACGGCTAATACCTGAGAGGATAAGGATGATGATGATGACACAGCGACAGCCTTTATGTGCTGTTTAAGTATATTCTAGCGTGCTACCGTCGGAGGTGAAAATATTCCATGTATCTGTGACAGACAGCAGCATCTTCTATCATCCATCTCTGACTCCAATTCCTTCCTCAGACTCCCCATCTACCTACAGAAGAGCAACGTGAGGATGAATCAGTATGGGAAGGGCCAGCAATGTCTTTATAAGGAGAGGACCCTATACTCAAATATCGGGTCTGCCAGCACTGGGTGAGGTACCATGTCAGCTATGGGCATTACTGTACTGTCTGCTCCGGACAGGATGTATTTCCCTGCTACGGACAATTCCAGGGAATGATAATTTGCTTTAACAGGCATCCCTGTGAGAAATCCATATCATACACTACCCCTAACCCTGCACCCGATCCCCGCTCCACTACACTTCCCCTAATCCTGCACCCGCTCCACTACACTTCCCCTAATCCTGCACCCGCTCCACTACACTTCCCCTAATCCTGCACCCGCTCCACTACACTTCCCCTAATCCTGCACCCGCTCCACTACACTTCCCCTAATCCTGCACCCGCTCCACTACACTTCCCCTAACCCTGCACCCGCTCCACTACACTTCCCCTAACCCTGCACCCGCTCCACTACACTTCCCCTAACCCTGCACCCGCTCCACTACACTTCCCCTAACCCTGCACCCGCTCCACTACACTTCCCCTAACCCTGCACCCGCTCCACTACACTTCCCCTAACCCTGCACCCGCTCCACTACACTTCCCCTAATCCTGCACCCGCTCCACTACACTTCCTTTAACCCTGCACCCGCTCCACTACACTTCCCCTAATCCTGCACCCGCTCCACTACACTTCCCCTAACCCTGCACCCGCTCCACTACACTTCCCCTAATCCTGCATCTGGTCCCCGAACGTACTACACTCCCCCTAACCCTGCTCCCAGTCCCCACACATACTACACTCCCCCTAACCTGCACCCGGTCCCCGCACGCACTACACTACCTCTAACCCTGCTCTGCTCCCGGTCCCTGCACGCACCACACTACACTACCCCTAACCCTGCACCCGATCCCCACACGCACTACACTCCCCCTAACCCTGCACCTGGTCCCCACACGCACTACACTACCCCTAACCCTGCATCCAGTCCCTGCACCACTACACTACCCCTAAACCTGCACCCAGTCCCCGCACGCACTACACTACCCCTAACCCTGCACCCAGTCCCCGCATACACTACAGTAACCCTGCACCCGGTCCCCGCACCACTACACTCCCCCGTAACCCTGCACCCGGTCCTCGCATGCACTATACTACCCCTAATCCTGCACCCGGTCCCTGCACGCACTACACTACCCCTAATCCTGCACCCGGTCCCTGCACGCACTACACTACCCCTAACCCTGCACCCAGTCCCCGCACGCACTACATTATTCCTAACCCTGCACCCGGTCGCTGCACACACTACACTACCCCTAACCCTGCACCCAGTCCCCGTATGCACTACACTACCCCTAACCCTGCATCCAGTCCCCGCACCACTACACTCCCCCTAACCCTGCACCCGATCCCCGCACGCACTACACTACCCCTAACCCTGCACCCGATCTCCACACGCACTACACTACCCCTAACCTTGCACCCAGTCCCCGCACGCACTGCACTACCCCTAACCCTGCACCCAGTCCCTGCACGCACTACACTACCCCTAACCCTGCACCCAGTCCCTGCACGCACTACACTACCCCTAACCCTGCACCCGATCTCCACACGCACTGCACTACTCCTAACCCTGCACCCAGTCGCCGTATGCACTACACTACACCTAACCCTGCACCTGGTCCCCGCACGCACTACACTACTCCTAACCCTGCATCCAGTCCCCTCACCACTACACTCCCCCTAACCCTGCACCCGATCCCCGCACGCACTACACTACCCCTAACCCTGCACCCGATCTCCACACGCACTACACTACCCATAACCCTGCACCCAGTCCCTGCACGCACTACACTATCCCTAACCCTGCACCCGATCTCCACACGCACTACACTACCCCTAACCCTGCACCCAGTCCCCGTATGCACTACACTACCCCTAACCCTGCACCCAGTCCCCGCACGCACTACACTACCCCTAACCCTGCACCCAGTCCCCGCACGCACTACACTACCCCTAACCCTGCACCCAGTCCCCGTATACACTACACTACCCCTAACCCTGCATACACTAACCCTGCACCCAGTCCCTGCACGCACTACACTACCCCTAACCCTGCACCCAGTCCCTGCACGCAGTACACTACCCCTAACGCTGCACGCAGTACACTACCCCTAACCCTGCACCCAGTCCCCGCACGCACTACACTACCCCTAAACCTGCACGCAGTCCCCGCACACACTACAGTAACCCTGCACCCGGTCCTCGCACGCACTACACTACCCCTAATCCTGCACCCGGTCCCTGCACGCACTACACTACCCCTAACCCTGCACCCAGTCCCCGCACGTACTACATTTTCTCTAACGTCCTAGTGGATGCTGGGGACTCCGTAAGGACCATGGGGAATAGACGGGCTCTGCAGGAGACTGGGCACTCTATAAGAAAGATTTAGTACTATCTGGTGTGCACTGGCTCCTCCCTCTATGCCCCTCCTCCAGACCTCAGTTAGATTTCTGTGCCCGGCCCGAGCTGGTTGCACACTAGGAGCTCTCCTGAGCTGCTAGAAAGAAAGTTTAAAATTAGGTTTTTTATTTTACAGTGAGACCTGCTGGCAACAGGCTCACTGCATCGTGGGACTAAGGGGAGAAGAAGCGAACCTACCTGCTTGGAGCTAGCTTGGGCTTCTTAGGCTACTGGACACCATTAGCTCCAGAGGGATCGACCGCAGGACTCGTCCTTGGTGTTCGTTCCCGGAGCCGCGCCGCCGTCCCCCTTACAGAGCCAGAAGCATGAAGATGGTCCGGAAAATCGGCGGCAGAAGACATCAGTCTTCACCAAGGTAGCGCACAGCACTGCAGCTGTGCGCCATTGCTCCTCATACACACTTCACACTCCGGTCACTGAGGGTGCAGGGCGCTGGGGGGGGGGCGCCCTGAGCAGCAATAATATCACCTTGGCTGGCAAAAATAACCACAATATATAGTCCCAGAGGCTATATATGTGGTAATTACCCCTGCCAGAATTACAGAAAAAAGCGGGAGAAAGGCCGCCGAAAAAGGGGCGGAGCCTTCTCCCTCAGCACACTGGCGCCATTATTCCCTCACAGTTCCGCTGGAAGGAAGCTCCCTGACTCTCCCCTGCAGTCTACACTACGGAAAGGGTAAAAAAGAGAGGGGGGCACTAAATTTGGGCGCAGTTTAATATAATAAGCAGCTATAAAGGGTCATAATTCAGTTAGTCCCTGTATTATTATAGCGCTCTGGTGTGTGCTGGCATACTTTCTCTCTGTCTCCCCAAAGGGCTTTTGTGGGGTCCTGTCTCCTTGTAAGAGCATTCCCTGTGTGTGTGCGGTGTGTCGGTACGGCTGTGTCGACATGTTTGATGAGGAGACTTATGTGGAGGCGGAGCAGATGCCTATTAATGTGATGTCACCCCCTGCCGGGCAGACACCTGAGTGGATGGATTTATGGAAGGAATTACGTGCAAGTGTTGACTCCTTACATAAAAAATTTGACGACATGCCAAATGCGGGACAGCCGGCTTCTCAGCTCGTGCCTGCCCAGACGATTCAAAGGCCGTCAGGGGCCCTGAAACGACCACTACCTCAGATGGCAGACACAGATGTCGACACGGATACTGATGCAAGTGTCGACGACGATGAGTCAAATTTAATGTCCACTAGGGCCATTTGTGGCATGATTGAGGCAATGAAAGAGGTATTACACCTTACTGATATAAACCCGTGTACCTCAAAGAAGGGTATTATGTTTGGAGAGAAAAAACTACCTATAGTTTTTCCCCCATCTGAGGAATTGAATGAGGTGTGTGAAGAAGCGTGAGCTTTCCCCGATAAAAAATTGGTGATTTCAAAAAAATTACTAATGGCGTTCCCTTTCTCGCCAGAGGATAGGTCACGTTGGGAAACTCCCCCTAGGGTGGATAAAGCGCTCACACGTTTGTCTAAAATGGTGGCACTACCGTCTCCGGATACGGCCGCCCTAAAGGAACCTGCTGATAGAAAGCAGGAGGCTATCCTAAAATCTATTTACACACACACTGGTGTTATACTGAGACCAGCTATTGCCTCAGCCTGGATGTGCAGTGCTGCAGCTGCTTGGTCAGATTCCCTGTCGGAAAATATTGACACCCTAGACAGAGACACTATATTGCTAACCATAGAGCATATAAAAGACTCGGTCTTATACATGAGAGATGCACAGAGGGAGATCTGCCGGCTGGCATCTAGAATAAGTGCTTTGTCCATCTCTGCTAGGAGAGGCTTATGGACTCGGCAGTGGACAGGAGATGCAGATTCTAAAAGGCACATGGAAGTTTTGCCTTATAAGGGTGAGGAGTTATTCGGGGACGGTCTCTCAGACCTTGTTTCCACAGCAACGGCTGGGAAGTCTGCATTTTTGCCCCATGTCCCCTCACAGCCTAAGAAAGCACCCTATTACCAGGTACAGTCCTTTCGACCCCAGAAAAACAGGCGCGGAAAAGGCGGGTCCTTTCTGTCTAGAGGCAGAGGAAGGGGGAAAAAGCTGCAACACACAGCCGGTTCCCAGGACCAAAAGTCCTCCCCCGCTTCTTCCAAATCAACCGCATGACGGTGGGGCTCCACAGGCGGAGCCAGGTACGGTGGGGGGCCGCCTCAAAAATTTCAGCGATCAGTGGGCTCGCTCACGGGTGGATCCCTGGATACTTCAAGTAGTATCTCAGGGGTACAAGCTGGAATTCGAGGCGCCGCCCCCCCCGCCGTTTCCTCAAATCAGCCTTACCGACGACTCCATCGGGCAGGGAGGCTGTGCTAGAGGCCATTCACAAGCTGTATTCCCAGCAGGTGATAGTCAAGGTACCCCTACTTCAACAAGGCCGGGGCTACTATTCCACTCTGTTTGTGGTGCCGAAACCAGACGGTTCGGTGAGACCCATTTTAAATTTGAAATCCTTGAACACTTACATAAAGAAATTCAAGTTCAAGATGGAATCGCTCAGAGCGGTTATTGCAAGCCTGGACGAGGGGGATTACATGGTATCCCTGGACATCAAGGATGCTTACCTGCATGTCCCTATTTACCTTCCTCACCAGGAGTACCTCAGATTTGTGGTACAGGATTGCCATTACCAATTCCAGACACTACCGTTTGGACTGTCCACGGCACCGAGGGTGTTTACCAAGGTAATGGCAGAAATGATGATACTCCTTCGAAAAAAGGGAGTTTTAATTATCCCATACTTGGACGATCTCCTTATAAAGGTGAGGTCCAGGGAGCAGTTACTGGTCGGAGTAGCACTATCTCAGGAGGTGCTACAACAGCATGGCTGGATTCTGAACATTCCAAAGTCACAGCTGGTTCCTTCCACTCGCTTACTGTTCCTGGGGATGATTTTGGACACAGAACTGAAAAAAGTGTTTCTCCCGCAGGAGAAAGCCAAGGAGTTGTCATCTCTAGTCAGAGACCTCCTAAAACCAAAACGGGTATCGGTGCATCGTTGCACACGAGTCCTGGGGAAAATGGTGGCTTCATACGAAGCAATTCCATTCGGCAGGTTCCATGCGAGGACCTTCCAGTGGGACCTCTTGGACAAGTGGTCGGGATCGCATCTTCGGATGCATCAAATGATAACCCTGTCTCCAAGGACCAGGGTGTCTCTACTGTGGTGGCTGCAGAGTGCTCATCTTCTAGAGGGCCGCAGATTCGGCATACAGGACTGGGTCCTGGTGACCACGGATGCCAGCCTTCGAGGCTGGGGAGCAGTCACACAGGGAAGAAACTTCCAAGGACTATGGTCAAGTCAGGAGACTTCCCTACATATAAATATTCTGGAACTAAGGGCCATTTACAATGCCCTAAGTCAGGCAAGACCCCTGCTTCAAAACCAGCCGGTACTGATCCAATCAGACAACATCACCGCAGTCGCCCATGTGAACCGACAGGGCGGCACAAGAAGCAGGATGGCAATGGCAGAAGCCACAAGGATTCTCCGATGGGCGGAAAATCACGTACTAGCACTGTCGGCAGTGTTCATTCCGGGAGTGGACAACTGGGAAGCAGACTTCCTCAGCAGACACGACCTACACCCGGGAGAGTGGGGACTTCATCCAGAAGTCTTCCTACTGTTGGTAAACCGTTGGGAAAGGTCACAGGTGGACATGATGGCGTCCCGCCTCAACAAAAAGCTAAAGAGATATTGCGCCAGGTCAAGGGACCCTCAGGCGATAGCTGTGGACGCTCTAGTGACACCGTGGGTGTACCAGTCGGTTTATGTGTTCCCTCCTCTGCCTCTCATACCAAAGGTACTGAGAATAATAAGAAGGCGAGGAGTAAGAACGATACTCGTGGTTCCGGATTGGCCAAGAAGGACTTGGTACCCGGAACTTCAGGAAATGATATCAGAGGACCCATGGCCTCTACCGCTCAGACAGGATCTGCTGCAGCAGGGGCCCTGTCTGTTCCAAGACCTACCGCGGCTGCGTTTGACGGCATGGCGGTTGAATTCCGGATCCTAAAGGAAAAGGGCATTCCGGAGGACGTCATTCCTACGCTAATAAAAGCCAGGAAAGAAGTAACCGCGAACCATTATCACCGTATTTGGCGAAGATATGTTGCGTGGTGTGAGGCTCAGAAGGCCCCAACAGAGGAATTTCAGCTGGGTCGCTTTCTACACTTCCTACAGTCGGGAGTGACTATGGGCCTGAAATTGGGTTCCATTAAAGTCCAGATTTCGGCCCTGTCGATTTTCTTCCAGAAAGAACTGGCTTCACTGCCTGAAGTTCAGACTTTTGTAAAGGGAGTGCTTCATATTCAGCCCCCTTTTGTGCCTCCCGTGGCACCTTGGGATCTCAATGTGGTGTTGAGTTTCCTAAAATCACATTGGTTTGAACCACTAAAAACTGTGGATCTGAAATATCTCACGTGGAAAGTGGTCATGTTATTGGCCTTGGCTTCGGCCAGGCGTGTGTCAGAATTGGCGGCTTTGTCTTGTAAAAGCCCTTATCTGATTTTTCATATGGATAGGGCAGAATTGAGGACTCGTCCCCAGTTTCTCCCTAAGGTGGTATCTGCTTTTCACTTGAACCAACCTATTGTGGTGCCTGCGGCTACTGGGGACTTGGAGGATTCCAAGTTACTGGATGTAGTCAGGGCCCTGAAACTTTATGTTTCCAGGACGGCTGGAGTCAGAAAGACTGACTCGCTTTTTGTCCTTTATGCACCCAACAAGATAGGTGCTCCTGCTTCTAAGCAGTCTATTGCGCGCTGGATTTGTAGCACTATTCAGCTGGCGCATTCTGCGGTAGGCTTACCGCAGCCTAAATCTGTAAAAGCCCATTCCACACGGAAGGTGGGCTCATCTTGGGCGGCTGCCCGAGGGGTCTTGGCTTTACAACTTTGCCGAGCTGCTACTTGGTCAGGGGCAAACACGATTGCAAAATTCTACAAATTTGATACCCTGGCTGAGGAGGACCTTGAGTTCTCTCATTCGGTGCTGCAGAGTCATCCGCACTCTCCCGCCCGTTTGGGAGCTTTGGTATAATCCCCATGGTCCTTACGGAGTCCCCAGCATCCACTAGGACGTTAGAGAAAATAAGATTTTACTCACCGGTAAATCTATTTCTCGTAGTCCGTAGTGGATGCTGGGCGCCCGTCCCAAGTGCGGAGTGTCTGCAATACTTGTATATAGTTATTGCCTAACTAAAGGGTTATTGTTGAGCCATCTATTGAGAGGCTCAGTTATATTTCATACTGTTAACTGGGTATAGTATCACGAGTTATACGGTGTGATTGGTGTGGCTGGTATGAGTCTTACCCGGGATTCAAAATCCTTCCTTATTGTGTCAGCTCTTCCGGGCACAGTATCCTAACTGAGGTCTGGAGGAGGGGCATAGAGGGAGGAGCCAGTGCACACCAGATAGTACTAAATCTTTCTTATAGAGTGCCCAGTCTCCTGCGGAGCCCGTCAATTCCCCATGGTCCTTACGGAGTCCCCAGCATCCACTACGGACTACGAGAAATAGATTTACCGGTGAGTAAAATCTTATTATTCCTAACCCTGCATCCGGTCGCTGCACCACTACACTCCCCCTAACCCTGCACCCGATCCCCGCATGCACTACACTACCCCTAACCCTGCACCCGATCTCCACACGCACTACACTACCCCTAACCCTGCACCCAGTCCCCGCACGCACTACACTATCCCTAACCCTGCACCCAGTCCCCGCACACACTACAGTAACCCTGCACCCGGTCCCCACACCACTACACTCCCCCGTAACCATGCACCCGGTCCTCGCACGCACTACACTACCCCTAATCCTGCACCTGGTCCCTGCACGCACTGCACTACACTACCCCTAACCCTGCACCCGATCCCTGCACGCACTACACTACCCCTAACCCTGTACCCAGTCCCCGCACACACTACAGTAACCCTGCACCCGGTCCCCACACCACTACACTCCCCCGTAACCCTGCACCCGGTCCTCGCACGCACTACACTACCCCTAATCCTGCACACGGTCCCTGCACGCACTACACTACCCTAACCCTGCACCCAGTCCCCGCACGCACTACATTATTCCTAACCCTGCACCCGGTCGCTGCACACAATACACTACCCCTAACCCTGCACCCAGTCCCCGTATGCACTACACTACACCTAATCCTGCACCTGGTCCCCGCACGCACTACACTCCCCCTAACCCTGCACCCGATCCCCGCACGCACTACACTACCCCTAACCCTGCACCCGATCTCCACATGCACTACACTACCCCTAACCCTGCACCCAGCCCCCGCACGCACTACACTACCCCTAACCCTGCACCCAGTCCCCACACATACTACACTCCCCTTAACCCTGCACCCAGTCCCCACACATACTACACTCCCCCAAACCCTGCACCCAGTCCCCGCACGTACTACACTCCCCCTAACCTGCACCCTGTCCCCACACATACTACACTACCCCTAACCTACACCCTGTCCCCGCAGGCACTACACTACCTCCTAACCCTGCTCCCTGTCCCTGCACGCACTACACTACACTACCCCTGGACCCAGTTCCCACACGCACTACACTCCCCCTAACCCTGCACCCAGTCCCCACACGCACTACACTACCCCTAACCCTGCACCTGGTCCCCACACGCACTACACTACCCCTAACCCTGCATCCAGTCCCTGCACCACTACACTACCCCTAACCCTGCACCCAGTCCCCGCACGCACTACACTACCCCTAACCCTGCACCCAGTCCCCGCACACACTACAATAACCCTGCACCCGGTCCCCGCACCCCTACACTCCCCTGTAACCCTGCACCCTGTCCTCGCACGCACTACACTACCCCTAATCCTGCACCCGGTCCCTGCACGCACTACACTACCCCTAACCCTGCACCCAGTCCCCGCACGCACTACATTATACCTAACCCTGCACCCGGTCGCTGCACACAATACACTACCCCTAACCCTGCACCCAGTCCCCGTATGCACTACACTACACCTAACCCTGCACCTGGTCCCCGCACGCACTACACTACCCCTAACCCTGCACCCGATCTCCACACGCACTACACTACCCCTAACCCTGCACCCAGGCCCCGCATGCACTACACTACCCCTAACCCTGCACCCAGTCCCCGCACGCACTACACTACCCCTAACCATGCACCCAGTCCCTGCACGCACTACACTACCCCTAACCCTGCACCCAGTCCCCGCACGCACTACACTACCCCTAACCCTGCACCCAGTCCCCGTATGTACTACACTACCCCTAACCCTGCACCTGGTCCCCGCACGCACTATACTACCCCTAACCCTGCACCCGATCTCCACACGCACTGCACTACCCCTAACCCTGCACCCGATCCCTGCACGCACTACACTACCCCTAACCCTAACCCTGCACACAGTCCCCGCACACACTACAGTAACCCTGCACCCGGTCCCCGCACCACTACACTCCCCCGTAACCCTGCACCCGGTCCTTGCACGCACTACACTACCCCTAATCCTGCACCTGGTCCCTGCACGCACTACACTATCCGTAACCCTGCACCCAGTCCCCGCACACACTACATTATTCCTAACCCTGCACCCGGTTGCTGCACACACTACACTACCCATAACCCTGCACCCAGTCCCCGTATGCACTACACTACACCTAATCCTGCACCTGGTCCCCGCACGCACTACACTACCCCTAACCCTGCATCCAGTCCCCACACCACTACACTCCCCCTAACCCTGCACCCGATCCCGCACGCACTACACTACCCCTAACCCTGCACCCGGTCTCCACATGTACTACACTACCCCTAACCCTGCACCCAGTCCCCGCACGCACTACACTACCCCTAACCCTGCACTCAGTCCCCACACATACTACACTCCCCCTAACCCTGCACCCAGTCCCCACACATACTACACTCCCCCAAACCCTGCACCCAGTCCCCACACGTACTACACTACCCCTAACCTGCACCCTGTCCCCGCACGCACTACACTACCTCCTAACCCTGCTCCCTGCACGCACCACACCACACTACCCCTAACCCTGCACCCAGTTCCCACACGCACTACACTCCCCCTAACCCTGCACCTGGTCCCCACACGCACTACACTACCCCTAACCCTGCATCCAGTCCCTGTACCACTAAACTACCCCTAACCCTGCACCCAGTCCCCGCCCGCACTACACTACCCCTAACCCTGCACCTAGTCCCCGCACACACTACAGTAACCCTGCACCCGGTCCCCGCACCACTACACTCCCCTGTAACCCTGCACCCGGTCCTCACACGCACTACACTACCCCTAATCCTGCACCCGGTCCCTGTACGCACTACACTACCCCTGCACCCAGTCCCCGCACGCACTACATTATTCCTAGCCCTGCACCCGGTCGCTGCACACACTACACTACCCCTAACCCTGCACCCAGTCCCCGCATGCACTACACCTAACCCTGCACCTGGTCCCCGCACGCACTACACTACCCCTAACCCTGCATCCAGTCCCCTCACCACTACACTCCCCCTAACCCTGCACCCGATCCCCGCACGCACTACACTACCCGTAACCCTGCACCCAGTCCCCGCACGCACTACACTATCCCTAACCCTGCACCCAGTCCCTGCACGCACTACACTACCCCTAACCCTACACACGATCTCCACACGCACTACACTACCCCTAACCCTGCACCCAGTCGCCGTATGCACTACACTACACCTGGTCCCCGCACGCACTACACTACCCCTTTCCCTGCATCCAGTCCCCTCACCACTACACTCCCCCTAACCCTGCACCCGATCCCCGCACGCACTACACTACCCCTAACCCTGCACCCGATCTCCACACGCACTACACTACCCCTAACCCTGCACCCAGTCCCCGCATGCACTACACTACCCCTAACCCTGCACCTAGTCCCCGCACGAACTACACTACCCCTAACCCTGCACCCAGTCCCTGCACGCACTACACTACCCCTAACCCTGCACCCAGTCCCCGCACGCACTACACTACCCCTAACCCTGCACCCAGTCCCCGTATGCACTACACTACACCTAACCCTGCACCTGGTCCCCGCACACACTACACTACCCCTGCACCCGATCTCCACACGCACTACACTACCCCTAACCCTGCACCCGATCTCCACACGCACTACATTACCCCTAACCCTGCACTCAGTCCCTGCACGCACTACACTACCCCTAACCCTGCACCCGATCTCCACACGCACTACACTACCCCTAACCCTGCACCCAGTCCCTGCAAGCACTACACTACCCCTAACCCTGCACACGATCTCCACACGCACTACACTACCCCTAACCCAGTCCCCGTATGCACTACACTACACCTAACCCTGCACCTGGTCCCCGCATGCACTACACTCCCCCTAACCCTGCACCCAATCCCTGCACGCACTACACTACCCCTAACCCTGCACCCGATCCCCGCACGCACTACACTACCCCTAACCCTGCACCCGATCTCCACACGCACTACACTACCCCTAACCCTGCACCCAGTCCCCGCATGCACTACACTACCCCTAACCCTGCACCTAGTCCCCGCACGCACTACACTACCCCTAACCCTGCACCCAGTCCCTGCACGCACTACACTACCCCTAACCCTGCACCCAGTCCCCGCACGCACTACACTACCCCTAACCCTGCACCCAGTCCCCGTATGCACTACACTACACCTAACCCTGCACCTGGTCCCCGCACACACTACACTACCCCTGCACCCGATCTCCACACGCACTACACTACCCCTAACCCTGCACCCGATCTCCACACGCACTACACTACCCCTAACCCTGCACTCAGTCCCCGCATGCACTACACTACCCCTAACCCTGCACCCAGTCCCTGCACTCACTACACTACCCCTAACCCTGCACCCAGTCCCTGCACGCACTACACTACCCCTAACCCTGCACCCAGTCCCTGCACGCACTACACTACCCCTAACCCTGCACCCAGTCCTTGCACGCAGTACACTACCCCTGACCCTGCACCTGGTCCCCACACGCACTGCACTACACTCCCCCTAACCCTGCACCTGGTCCCCACACGCACTACACTACCCCTAACCCTGCACCCAGTCCCCGCACGCACTACACTCCCCCTAACCCTGCACCCAGTCCCCGCACACACTACAGTAACCCTGCACCCGGTCCCCGCACCACTACACTCCCCCGTAACCCTGCACCCGGTCCTCGCACGCACTACACTACCCCTAATCCTGCACCCGGTCCCTGCACGCACTACACTACCTCTAACCCTGCACCCAGTCCCCGCACGCACTACATTATTCCTAACCCTGCACCCGGTCGCTGCACACACTACCCTACCCCTAACCCTGCACCAAGTCCCCGTATACAGTACACTACACCTAACCCTGCACCTGGTCCCCGCACGCACTACACTACCCCTAACCCTGCATCCAGTCCCCGCACCACTACACTCCCCCTTAACCCTGCACCCGATCCCCGCACGCACTACACTACCCCTAACCCTGCACCCGATCTCCACACGCACTACACTAACCCTAACCCTGCATCCAGTCCCCGCACCACTACACTCCCCCTAACCCTGCACCCGATCCCCGCACGCACTACACTACCCCTAACCCTGCACCCGATCTCCACACGCACTACACTACCCCTAACCCTGCACCCAGTCCCCGCACGCACTACACTACCCCTAACCCTGCACCCAGTCCCCGCACGCACTACATTATTTCTAACCCTGCACCCGGTCGCTGCACACACTACACTACCCCTAACCCTGCACCCAGTCCCTGCCTGCACTACACTACCCCTAACCCTGCACCCAGTCCCTGCACGCAGTACACTACCCCTAACCCTGCACCCAGTCCCCACACGCACTGCACTACACTACCCCTAACCCTGCACCCGATCCCTGCACGCATTACACTACCCCTAACCCTGCACCCGGTCGCTGCACACACTACACTACCCCTAACCCTACACCCAGTCCCCATATGCACTACATTCCCCCTAACCCTGCACCCAGTCCCCGCACACACTACACTCCCCCTCATACTGCACCCAGTCCCCGCACGCACTACACTACGCCTAACCCTGCACACAGTCCCCACACGCACTACACTCCCCCTAATCCTGCACCCGGTCCCCGCACACACTACACTCCCCCTAATCCTGCACCCGGTCCCCGCACGCACTAATCACTCCCCCTAACCCTGCATCCTGTCCCCGTACACACTACACTACTCCTAACCCTGCACCCAGTCCCTGCACATGCACTACACTACTCCTAACCCTGCACCCGGTCCCTGCATGCACTACAATACACTCCCCCTAACCCTGCACCCAGTCCCCGCAAGCACTACACTACCCCTAGGCCCTCATTCCGAGTTGATCGGTCGCAAGGCGAATGTAGCAGAGTTACACACGCTAAGCCGCCGCCTACTGGGAGTGAATCTTAGCTTCTTAAAATTGCGACCGATGTATTCGCAATATTGCGATTACTAACTACTTAGCAGTTTCAGAGTAGCTCCAGACTTACTCTGCCTGTGCGATCATTTCAGTGCTTGTCGTTCCTGGTTGACGTCACAAACACACCCAGCGTTCGCCCAGGCACTCCCACCGTTTCCCCGGCCACTCCTGCGTTTTTTCCGGAAACGGTAGCGTTTTCAGCCACACGCCCCTGAAACGCCGTGTTTCCGCCCAGTAACACCCATTTCCTGTCAATCACATTACGATCGCCGGAGCGAAGAAAAAGCCGTGAGTAAAATTACTTTCATCATAGTAAAGTTACTTGGCGCAGTCGCAGTGCGAACATTGCGCATGCGTACTAAGCGGATTTTCACTGCGATGCGATGAAAAATACCGAGCGAACAACTCGGAATGAGGGCCCTAACCCGGTCCCCGGCCTACACTCCCCCTAACCCTGCACCCAGTGCCTGCATGCACTACACTAACCCTGCCCCTGGACCCCACACACAGTGCACTACACAAACCCTGCACTCAGTCCTCACACGCACTACACTACCCCTAAGCCTACACCGAGTCCCTGCACGAACTACACTACACTACCCCTAATCCTGAACCAGGGCCCTATACTACACTACACCACCCCTAATGCTGCACTCCTTTCCCGCACACAGCATCAGCACCTGTGCATGACTGCATGCTGATTTATTAAAAAATCCACTTCCGCAGGATTTTGTCCGCAAAACAAATCACAACCATTTATTTTTTTATTGAATACCGTGGGTATGGGGGGAGCGCATACCTGCGGTAATTCAAAATGAGGTCCCAAAGTTCTGCACTATGCCAGCTATAAGCATACCTGTACTGTCTGCTTCCACACCTGCCTAACGGGCTGGATTGTCCTTTAGGCGGTGTAGATAACTGCATAGACACCTATCTCTAAATCAGATCTCTGCCCTTCAGAACTTGCTGAGGTATAGCTCTTGTTTTTGTACTTTGAGGTACACAAGCATGCTTAGCCTATGTTCAGCAACAAATGGCGCAATTCATTTTGTTTCAACCAGCTCCTCCTTCAGAACGTCTCAGTGACTGGATGCATCTAACTGCGCAAAGTAATTACAAATTTGTGTTGCCCCTGAACCTGGGCTGTTAGGAAATTCCCTCTCACCATTAGTAACTGCCTTTAACTGACTCCATCCACTGCGCAGTGGGCGGGCAACGTGTTGCCACCACCAGTCTCCTGCAATCAGCACCTGGAACCGGTTATTTCTGCTGCATATGCGTAGACACGCTGCTGCCACACCTACTGATTGGTGCCGACTGATCCCACGGGTCCCTTGCCATGGACCATTCTCTGCACGGTTGCTGGCAGATGGCTGAGCTTGGAGACACTGGGCTCAACCTAGAACAGCCATTTAGCGCAATTGTGTTGTGGCAGGATATAGATGCAGTCATCTTAGAGGCAAGATGTTTATTGCTCAAAAAGTCTTCAAAAAGACTTCCCCTTTCAGATATTGCTTGAAAGTATAGCAGCATACAGATATTCACAGCAGTACAACTCTCCTTGATCACAGAAAATATACACTAATCGGGCTCTTGGGTCCCTTTTTATCCTAATCCAACACACAATACCACAGGGTTTATGCCTGCCCTGCTGTATTTACCCAATCAACTTAAGTATATGTGCCTGGCATGTATGAGTCCAACATTGGGGGTCATTCCAAGTTGTTCGCTCGTTGCCAATTTTCGCTATGCTGCGATTTGTTGCGAATTGCGAATGCGCAAGGCACGCAGGGCGCATGCGCTTAGTTATTCAACTAAAAACTTAGCAGTTTTGCTGTGGATTCTGCTGCACTTTTTAGTCGCTCTGCTGATCGGTGAATGATTGACAGGAAAGGGGCGTTTCTGGGTGGTAACTGAGCGTTTTCCGGGAGTGTGCTAAAAAAACGCAGGCGTGTCAGGGAAAAACGCGGGAGTGTCTGGAGAAATGGGGGAGTGGCTGGCCGAACGCAGGGCGTGTTTGTGATGTCAAACCAGGAACTAAACGGACTGAGCTGATCGCAATCTAGGAGCAAGTCTGAAGCTACTCAGAAACTGCTAAGAATTATTTAGTAGCAGTTCTGCTAATCTTTCGTTCGCAATTCTGCTATGCTAAGATACACTCCCAGAGGGCGGCGGCCTAGTGTGTGCAATGCTGCTAAAAGCAGCTAGCGAGCGAACAACTCGGAATGAGGGCCATTGTCCCTAATTGATAGCGGGAAAGGAGGGAATTGTTTCCTCTAAAATGGACTTCCAGGATTCTGCTAAGGGACCCAGTTTACCATCTCTATGTAAATCGGAGCTCCAGAGATGGGTAACCCATATCCCCAGACAAAGTATCCTAGCAATGGGGAAGTGGACAAGGGACTCAGCAGCCCACTTAGAGCCCAAGATTCCCCCTACACCACCAGGAAAAAAAAGTGCACTTTATTTTATAATACAGTCATTAAAACATGTTTAAATATACATTAAACCCTTAAATACATTTAAAAACCTTCTGTTTGGTATCTAAATATGTAACACTGTGTGCCTAGTTTTCAGTACTAGGCTTCACACACCCAGACGCTGCAGTGCCTTGTTACACATATTTTAACACTATTATTTAAAATGTTTTGTTTGTTTTAAATTGTGGGCTTTACTAACCTATCCCTGAAGTGCTGGGGCGCTGGGATCTAGGCTTCCAGCCTCCAGTGTGGGGCACTCACGCCTGCATCCTGGGTATATGTCCTGGCTACAGTGGCTGTTTGCTCTCCTCCAGTGCTGCACACCGGGGTTTGGCAGCAAGCCGCAGCACTTGAAGTCGGCTTCCTTCTCCCCAGCCTGTGGCTCTGAGCCTCCTGATACTTCTGCAGCCCAGGGCATCGCTTTGCATATACTGCTGCCAAACTGTGGCCAGCAACTGGCACAGAGTGGCTTTAACTCACGGTGTGCTGTGTCTATATACTAAGCCTTGGAGAGAGATAAAGTACCAACTAGCCAGCTCCTGTAATTTTTCAAACACAGCCGGTAACATGGCAGTTAGGAGCTGATTGGCTGGTACTTTATCTCCATTCACTTTATCTCTCTCCGAGGCTAAGTTCCGACTGCAGCGGCTAGTTCCACAGTTAACAAACAGCATCGCCACAGCCGTCGGATGGGGGCCGAGGCTGCGCCACATCTAAACACTAAAATATAAATATTTTGAAGAAACGGCTACTGGCATCAGTGATACAATGTAAACATGGCACCTAGCTCCAAAAATACATTTGAAATTGCCACCTAGCGCCAATAGGTCTCGTTAAAGAGGGCGAAGCAGCAGGAAGGTTAACCCCTTCAGTGCCGCAGCTGCCATCAGCCATGTGGGGGAGCTGACTCGACACTGGGAGCTGGCCAGTCTCAATTTAACTTGTGATCCTATCTTATTTGGTGTTCTAACAATAAATTTTAATAGAAGTCGTCGTCCCTGTACATTACATTTATTACAGTATATGGAATAATGTACTTATGATAACACTGTTTTATTGCAATGCTGTTTAAAATCCAACACATGACAGCTGACATAAGTGACATCATCGCATTCTGTCTGAGCAATTTCCTTACACTGTAATAGGGTGTTAATCATAGCTTTTATTAAGGTGGATTTTAATTCCACCCAACTAGATGAGTGTCATTTATATGTTCTCTTTAGAGTCTTCAGGCTGCTGTAGACTGATTGCTCCATCCTGCTTTACGTTTTCTTTTGACCAAATAAGATTCCATTATAGGGAACACTTGACAAAGTAAAAAACCTTTCGTCAACAACAAACACAATGATGCACATATAGCATGCCCCCCAACCAGGGCTGGTTCTAGACCTTGTGGTGCCCAGGGCGAAAGTTTCTTTTGCGCCCCCCCTCCCGACAAGTAAAACAGAAATAGGGCCATGGCTTCATAGGGAAGAGATGTGGCCACAGTTATGGCCCCTGTAGTTGTGCCCCCCAGTAGTTGTGTCCCCAGTAGCTGTGCCTCCAGTAGATTTGCCCCCAGTAGTTGTGCCCACTGTAGGTGTGCCCCCTGTAGTTGTGCCCCCAGTAGCGCCGCTTACAAACACAAAAAGACAAAACAAAAAAATACAATAATTACCAGCCCCGCTCCTGCTTCCCGACACTAGAGGTCAATTATGACCTCTAGCGTCTGACAGTGGCGCCTGCTGCAGCCGGGGTGTGGGTCGGCGGCGGGCCCCTGCGTGGTGACTAAGGCCACGCCCGCGGGCCGCAGCGCCCCGGGCACCCGCCCTGCTTGCTCGTGTCTAGAACCGCTCCTGCCCCCAACATGACCCTCTCCTGGAGGGACACAATGTCTGCTTCTGGACTGGGTGTGGTATTGAAGGTCAACAGTGTCTAGGTCGACCACTATTGGTCGACGGTCTCTAGGTTGACAGGTCAAAAGGGCAACATGAGTTTTTAAATCTTTTTTGGTGACGTTTTCTCCGTACAGTGACCGGGAACCCCAATTAGTGCACCGTGTCCCCTCGCATGGCTCGCGCTAGTCCATGTGGATCGGAAAGTATGAAAAAGTTGTTGTTTTTTTTAAAGAAAGAAAATGTGAAAAACTCATGTCGACCTTTTGACCTGTCGACCTAGAGCATGTCGACCTAGTTACTGTCGACCAATAGTGGTCAACCTAGACACTGTCAACCTAAGTCATGTCGACCTAGAGACCGGATACCTTCTGGACTTCCCTCTTACTGTATGATTGCCATCACCTCTGCTGAACAGCTTATAGATAAGAAAGGTGTTTCAGCACAGGTGAGGGCAATCCTAAATAAAGAGGGAAGTCCAGGAGTAGAGCATTGTGTCCCTCCTGGAGAGGGTCATATTAGGAGCTATGATATAGAATTGTCCAGACATTGTAAGTGGCACTAAGGGGTCTAGTTACAAAGCCTTGGAGAGAGATAAAGTACCAACCAATCGGCTCCTAACTGCCATGTCACAGGCTGTGTTTGAAAAATGTCAGTTAGCAGCTGGTTGGTATTTTCTCTCTCCACTTTATAACTCTCCAAGGCTTAGTACATCTGCCCCTATATGCTAATGATAGTCTCATCTAGGGAAGCCAATCCCAGGCCATTTTTTTTTATCAATCCCGGGTATCTAGATTGAAAAATGGCCAATTCCGGGATTACCGTTATACCCCAGATTAGCTTTTAACTGTGTGGCCGCCCCCTCGCCCCCGCCCGCCCCGCAGACATTACTAACCATATACCATGGGTGGGGATCTCTTCCTGCACTCACTCAGTGCACGGCTGACGGCGCAGCATCACCTCATGCTGCGCCGGAAGGAGGAAGCTGGGCAGTGTCTGAGCGTTCTGTGGACGCTCAATGCTGATCCCTCAATCCCCGGGATTGGACCATCCAATCCCGGGATTGAATCCCGGCGGTTTTTGGCCCTAAATCCCGGGATCCCGCCGATCCCGGGATTGGCCACCATAGTCTCATCCCTTCCCCCTGGTGTACAAGCGTATGCCTCAATCCAGGGTCACATTAACAATGAGGCGGATGGAGCTGCAGCTCCAGGCCCAGCATTGAAAATAGGCCCACAGCGCCCCCTACAGTGCAGCCAGACAGTGTTGACAGGAGTTAAAACTTTTCTCTCGTCACCACTCAGAAATGCCTCCTTCCCCGCCAAGTTTCCTCCTCAGAGGCGTAACTAGGGATTTTGGAACCCAGGGCAAGATCACTAATGCTCCCCCCCCCCCCCCCCCCCCCCGAAAAAAAAAACTACCAAGGAAAGTATGTGCGCACGCCACCAGCACGCACTGAAAAAAAATGGCCATGGCCACACACCAGAAGGGGGGCGTGGACACTGAAAGTGGGATGTGTCAACATGACACACCAGCTGTTTCCTGTCATACTGGGAACATTCTTTTCAATTCCACATGCACCTCACCATCATCATCTCCTGCACAAATAGGTGTGATTTTTGAAGGGGGGTATGGAAAAGTGGGCTCGTGCTCCGGAAAAGGGGGCGTGGCCACTAAACAGGGAGCGTGTCCTTCAGTGTAGTAATACACCTTTCACTCTCTAGTACTGGTGCCACTTTCAAATTTTAGCACACAGTATGTGCCAAAATTCACATTGTAGCACACTGAATGAGCCGAAATTCACATTGTAGCACACTGAATGAGCCAAAATTCACATATTAGCACAATGAATGAGCCGAAATTCACATTGTAGCACACTGAATGAGCCGAAATTCACATTGTAGCATACTGAATGAGCCGAAATTCACATTATAGCACACTGAATGAACCGAAATTCACATTGTAGCACACTGAATGAGCCGAAATTCACATTGTAGCACACTGAATGAGCCAAAATTCACATTCTAGCACACTGAATGAGCCAAAATTCACATTCTAGCACACTGAATGAGCCGAAATTCACATTCTAGGACACGGTATGAACCGAAATTCACATTCTAGGACACGGTATTCTAGAGGGGGGACATGGGAGGAAATAGCAAGAGGGCATGGAGAAAGAGAGGCATACAGAGAGAAAGGAGGCATGAAGAGAGATGGGGCATTAGGAGGGAGAGAGGAGGGCGGCTTGGAAGAGAGGGGCATGAGGAGAAAGAGGCATATGGGGGGAGAGAGGCAATAGGGAGAGAGATTTCAGCAGAGGAGAGGTGCTCTGGAGAGCAGTTACACATCCAGACAGTACCTTCAGGTGGGGAGGCAGCTCCGTGGTGTCACAAGCTGGGCGATCCAGTATTAGCAGTGCTCAAATGCTTCTGGACCTCGCAGCCCAGCAAAACATTAGGCGGTCATGGGGGGATATAAGATAAGCGGGAGGAGGAGACGCGGGAGATTGATGGGGATAGGCAGAGAGAAAGGGAGATTGATGGGATAGGTAGAGTTGCGCAGCGGCTGATCCAGGAGTCCAGGACAGACTCTTCAGACTTATACTGTCCCGGACTCCTGGATCAGCCGCTGCGCAACTCTGCCTATCCCCGTGAAGTGAAGAGGAGCCGAGACCGCTTGCCTGTACAGCTCTGGGAGCGTGACACTCTCACTGCGGTCACACTCCCGGCTCCCAGCAGCAGCACACACAGGACGGAGGCAGGGAGCTGCATAGTGCGCCGGTGCGGCGCTATGGTAATGGGCAGCAGTAGCGGGGGCGGGCATGATGCCCTGGCCGGCAGCGCCCCCCTCTGCTGGGCCTGCTACGTCACCCAGGGCACGTGCCCTGCCTGACCCCCCTTTAGTTATGCCTCTACTCCTCCTATACCCTCCTGACCGCCCGCAGCCATGCACAATCCGGCCCCCTCCCCTGTGTTTCTCAAAGCCCAGACCCTGGGACATGCTAAGCCCTGACCCGGACCGCAGAGGCGTAACTAGGGTTTTTGGAGCCCAGGGTAAGATCAATAATGGCCCCAGCCCCCTTTATTTCTAGTCATCTTTTTGCTGACGCATGACACACACAATCTCTCCCTTCACAACAAACTCTGTACTGATGCTAATGCTCTTCACCATCTCTTGGCTCTTTCATACAGTTACACATGCCTACAAATAATTGGAAACCACCTTAAATGTGATTGTTATTAATAATGGTTGCAATGGGGAAATAGAAGTGATTGCATGGTAATACTCCTGCCACCAGTTGAGATTAAGGGCCAGATTTAATAAGCTTGGTAAAGTGATAAAGTGGAAGGTGATAATGGACCAGCCAGTCTGCTCCTAACTGTCATTTTTCAAACCCAGCCTGTGACATGGCGGTAAGGATCTGATTGGCTGGTGCGTTATCACCTTCCACTTTATCACTTCACTGAGCTTAATAAATCTGCCCCTAAGTCACTTAGTAAAATATAAATTTTGATGTCATAATATGTGCAGGTACATTTTACATAGGTAGAATTAAGACACTTTCTACATATCTTACACAATTTAAAGTTTGGACAGAAAGAAACCTTCTTATACACCAACTGCCATAAAATGTAGAAGATGTTTAGGACAGCGCTCAGCTGCACAATTGTGACATCACAGTCACTGCTGACATCACGCAGCTACTTCTACAGCTGCTGAAGCCCCTGAGAACCAGTCTTCAGACGCTCTAGACTGAAGACACATCTTGCGTTATATTCTCTAAGGGCCCTCTTCCTGTCGGATGACAAAACATGGGAACGAATAGGAGAAAGAAAACACGAGAAAAAGCATGGAGATCCAGAGACAAGAGACAGAAAAGAAAGAAGTGCCGAGGAAAACAGAACCGCAGAGGAAAGCAGGCAGGCCGGACCAACTCAGCAGCCAGAAAGGTGAGGAGATTTGTTGCACGATTACAGAGAGGATGGAACACGTTGACAGCATTTCTGGAAAAGAAACAGGATCAATTCATAAAAGCATGTAACCGATGTCCCAGATTTTGGCGCGTGAGAGACAAGAGAAACGCTGACATTACTGAAGATCCAGGGGAAGGGTGCAGCCATTGGGCAGGCCCGAATACCCTTTCAGCGAAGGGATCACGAAGAAACTGGGACAGAATTGCAGAATTTCTAAAAAATAAAAAAAAAACAATTCATAACAGCATTTAGAAGAGGCCGACTAGGCGCTACGCCCACCAGCCAACAAAACACCGACACTGCCCCCTTAACAGTGGACAAATTCACTTTCCACTCAATACTTGGAGAGGGAGGCTACGGAAAAGTGCTGCTGGCAACAGACGCTCTTCTCAGGGAAAGAGTGGCAATTAAGATCTTTAAGAAGACAGCCCTAATAGAGAACGAGGGCAGCTTGGTCGAGTTTCGGGTCCTTCAGCTGACACATCAGAGCAATTTCCTTACTCATGGATATGCAGCCTTCCAAACACATCGTTATCTATACTGTGTAATGGAACTGGCTAGTGGAGGAGATCTGTTCCATTATTTTGAGACATCAGAGATGGACCTTCCCACAATAAAATTTATAGCGGCGGAATTGGTTTGTGGATTACAGTTCATGCATTCTAAAGGAATAATTCACAGAGACATCAAAATGGAAAATGTTCTGCTGACTGCAGACGGTCATTTGAAGATCACAGACTTTGGTCTAGCCCTAATGAATGTGTATTTAGTAACTGATAATGCAGGCTGTTGCGGGACACCTGGCTATACTGCTCCAGAAATGATAACCGGCCAGCCATACAGTGCAGCTGTGGACTGGTTCGCATTTGGGGTTTTATTATATATGCTCGCTACAGGATCGGAGCCTTTCCCTGGAGAATCCGTGTCAGAGATAGCAGCAATGATCATTACAGAGGAACCATCATACGAAGGCCTTACTGGAGTAACAAAGGACTTTTTATCCAACCTCCTGTGCAAGGACCAGTTCCTCCGGCTTGGGGTAAATGGCGACGTGCGAGAACACCCCTTCTTCTCTTCTATTAACTGGGAAGAGGTAGAGAGTGGAAAAACAGCATCCCCACTCACAGTGCTCAAGAACGCCATGGATCTAGATAAGCAGAATATTCCTGTGCCCCACAGTGAAATTTTCAGGCAACCAATTCCTGCCGTGGACCAGGGGCTATTTGACAACATTCAATTTGTATGCCCTGTATGGAGAGAAACGTACCATAATGTGCCAATGCAATCAGATATTATACCCTAGACATACACTAGTGTGAAATAGAAACATCTGCAATCCTTAAAACATCTTGTTCCTGTTGCATCAGCTGCCTCTTCCAACCTCCAATGCATCCCTCACTATACACTGTCTGCCGCCTGCCTGACCTCGGCTATGTCTCTGGAAATGCACAGTTTACCACCTGACCCACCCCGGCTACGTCCCAGGAGATCTGCCTACTGCAATATAGTGGTAGGCTGGACATATAAGCTAGGGTAGGGCCTTGCAGAAAATTGGGGTCCCTTGACAATGGGCTGCAAGCTTAAATGTTTTGATCAAAATATGACAAAATACCCTCTGTTTTATTTGCTACATGCACACAGATTTGCAGTATATTATTGTTCGCACCGACAGAAAAACTTTGGTTTTGTACACAGATGTGTCCTGCTATCCTTGGGACAGCGCAGCATAGCGGGGCGCATGTGATCACATGCTTCCACTATGCTACAGACTTGAATAGGAGCCGGCATGCGCCCGTCTCCCATTTACTTCAAAGGGACCCGGCTGCGATGCAAACACTTGCGTCATACGGCAATGCGTTTGCATCACGATCCAGCTACAGAGTGTTGCTATAGTCAGCAGCGCCACAACAGGACACATCTGTACATATATGGCATTAATACTGCCATGCAGCTGGTACCATGCACACAATTGGTATAACCAAGCACAGGCCTAGTGCTATCATGGCAGCTTTCAGTCACGGCTATAAAAGACCTAGTTGGGTGCGGCTCACTAGCCAGCCCTGTATAGATGCTCCCCTCTGTATCTGGGAGGGGAGTACATGTGACTACAATGTAATGGTGTGCTGGGCATATACGCTGGTGTAAAACAGAAACTTGCAGGACATTGGTCTCCCTTGATGATGGGCTGCAAGCTGAAATATGTTGATCAAAATATGACAGAATCCCCAATGTTTTATTTACTACATACACACAGATGTGCAGTATATTATTATTATTAGTGCAGACAGCAAAGGTCTTAGCTTTGTATACACATTAATACAGCCACACAGCCGGTACCATGTACAAGATGCAGATCAGCTCTGGTAAAATACCTCAGGTAAGTCACCTGTATAAATATGTACCAATGTGACAATAATGGCAATAATATATAAATGTAAAAGCAGCTGAATGAGCCGCCTTTGGAGTAAGCTGCCATCCTACTCCAGACATCCACTTACACATTTACACCCACTGACTTCCCCAGCTATATAATGCCCCCCTAGCACCCTGTACATACTCGTGCTGCTGACAGCAGTGGTACGGGCATCTATCAGGGTGGGGGGTTCTCTGCGTAGTAAGCAAAAAAAGCCAATCTGAAGAGACTACGCACCCCCAGAAACCCCTCAAAAAGACTGCGTGCCTTATGTCACTGCTGCAGCAATCCTTGCTAAAACAAATTATATTCACACACACACACACACACACACACACACACACACACACACACACACACACACACACACACTCTCTCTCTCTCTCTCTCTCTCTCTCTCTCTCTCTCTCTCTCTCTCTCTCTCTCTCTCTCTCTCTCTCTCCCCCCCTCCCTCCCTCCCTCCCCCAACCCGTGTAGGGACTGCACATTCCAGAGGGAAGGAGGGGACAATGTCACAGTGGGCAAGTGTACCGCATATAAGTGGCAGTACATATCTGAAAGTGTACCGCATATAGGTGGCAGTACATATCTGAAAGTGTACCGCATCTAAGTGGCAGTACATAGCTGAAAGTGTACCGCATATAAGTGGCAGTACATATCTGGAAGTGTAACGCATATAAGTGGCAGTACATATCTGAAAGTGTACCGCATATAGGGGGTAATTCCAAGTTGATCGCAGCAGGAATTTTGTTAGCAGTTGGGCAAAACCATGTGCACTGCAGCGGAGGCCAGGGCCGTCTTTTCGTATGGGCTCAATGGGCTCTTGCCCAAGGGCCCCAGGAGTATAAGGGCACTAGACTTATAGATGAGGGTCCCCTCTTTCCAGGGGTACCAGATTTTTTAAAATCAGCCCTGGGGAACCGGAGATATCTGACTTGAAAGCAGCGGTCCCCATCCAAGCCTGTTAATTGCTCTTCCCAGCCAGATATCTCCGGTTCTGTCTGACTTAGAGTTTTTCTGAGGGTATATTACAAAAGCTGGGACTCTCCCCTTTTGGTGGACACTGGCAGCTTGTCTCTACTATTTTCAGAACCAGAGATATCAGCTTTCGAGCAACTGGTCCCTGCTCCAGCTCCACACGCCTAATATGCAGTTTTATATATTCATTGATGGATTGCTCTGGATCCTGAACTCTGATCCCCAAATCCCCAGTACCTCCTGAATGGTGAGACTCTCTATTTTTTTATCCCATTGAAATCCAAGAAATATATTTTCAGGAACTTGAGATATCTGCAGTCAAGCAAGCTGTCCTGCCACCAGAAAATGATGAATATTAAGCCCACTCCACTATCCACCCCTCCCCTGCATATTAAACACCCTCTACCACCCTGGAAGACATGTACCAGGGACCCTTCATTCAGCCCAATGCCCCCTTCTACAGTTTAGCCCCGTCTGTGCAGTGAAAGCGTAATTAGCAGAAATTACTGCTCCAGGTCCTACATGCTGAGCGGAAGATAGAACATCCCTTACCGCCCGCTGGACATCAAAGCTGACGCTGGAGGATGGGTAGGGGGCCCAGTGCATTGCTGTGCCCAGGGGCCTACACTGCTGTTAAGACGGCCCTGGCGGAGGCATATGTAACATGTGCAGAGAGAGTTAGATTTGGGTGTGGTGTGTTCAATCTGCAATCTAATTTGCAGTGTAAAAATAAAGCAGCCAGTATTTACCTTGCACAGAAATAAAATAACCCACCCAAATCTAACTCTTTCTGCACATGTTATATCTGCCTCCCCTGCAGTGCACATGGTTTTGCCCTACTGCTAACAAAATTCCTGCTGCGATCAACTTGGAATTACCCCCATAAGTGGCAGTACATATCTGAAAGTGTACCGCATATCAGTGGCAGTACATATCTGAAAGTGTACCGCATATAAGTGGCAGTACATATCTGAAAGTGTACCGCATATAAGTGGCAGTACATATCTGAAAGTGTACCGCATATAAGTGGCAGTACATATCTGAAAGTGTACCGCATATAAGTGGCAGTACATATCTGAAAGTGTACCGCATATAAGTGGCAGTACATATCTGAAAGTATACCGCATATAAGTGGCAGTACATATCTGAAAGTGTACCGCATATAAGTGGCAGTACATATCTGGAAGTGTAACGCATATAAGTGGCAGTACATATCTGAAAGTGTACCGCATATAGGGGGTAATTCCAAGTTGATCGCAGCAGGAATTTTGTTAGCAGTTGGGCAAAACCATGTGCACTGCAGCGGAGGCCAGGGCCGTCTTTTCGTATGGGCTCAATGGGCTCTTGCCCAAGGGCCCCAGGAGTATAAGGGCACTAGACTTATAGATGAGGGTCCCCTCTTTCCAGGGGTACCAGATTTTTTAAAATCGGCCCTGGGGAACCGGAGATATCTGACTTGAAAGCAGCGGTCCCCATCCAAGCCTGTTAATTGCTCTTCCCAGCCAGATATCTCCGGTTCTGTCTGACTTAGAGTTTTTCTGAGGGTATACTACAAAAGCTGGGACTCTCCCCTTTTGGTGGACACTGGAAGCTTGTCTCTACTATGTTCAGAACCAGAGATATCGGCTTTCGAGCAGCTGGTCCCTGCTCCAGCTCCACACGCCTAATATGCAGTTTTATATATTCATTGATGGATTGCTCTGGATCCTGAACTCTGATCCCCAAGTCCCCAGAACTTCCTGAAAGGTGGGACTCTCTATTTTTTTATCCCATTGAAATCCAAGAAATATATTTTCAGGAACTTGAGATATCTGCAGTCAAGCAAGCTGTCCTGCCACCAGAAAATGATGAATATTAAGCCCACTCCACTATCCACCCCTCCCCTGCATATTAAACACCCTCTACCACCCTGGAAGACATGTACCAGGGACCCTTCATTCAGCCCAATGCCCCCTTCTACAGTTTAGCCCCGTCTGTGCAGTTAAAGCATATTAGCAGAAATTACTGCTCCAGGTCCTACATGCTGAGCGGAAGATAGAACATCCCTTACCGCCCGCTGGACATCAAAGCTGACGCTGGAGGATGGGTAGGGGGCCCAGTGCATTGCTGAGCCCAGGGGCCTACACTGCTGTTAAGACGGCCCTGGCGGAGGCATATGTAACATGTGCAGAGAGAGTTAGATTTGGGTGTGGTGTGTTCAATCTGCAATCTAATTTGCAGTGTAAAAATAAAGCAGCCAGTATTTACCTTGCACAGAAATAAAATAACCCACCCAAATCTAACTCTTTCTGCACATGTTATATCTGCCTCCCCTGCAGTGCACATGGTTTTGCCCTACTTCTAACAAAATTCCTGCTGCGATCAACTTGGAATTACCCCCATAAGTGGCAGTACATATCTGAAAGTGTACCGCATATAAGTGGCAGTACATATCTGAAAGTGTACCGCATATAAGTGGCAGTACATATCTGAAAGTGTACCGCATATAAGTGGCAGTACATATCTGAAAGTGTACCGCATATAAGTGGCAGTACATATCTGAAAGTGTACCGCATATAAGTGGCAGTACATATCTGAAAGTGTAACGCATATAAGTGGCAGTACATATCTGAAAGTGTACCGCATATAAGTGGCAGTACATATCTGAAAGTGTACCGCATATAAGTGGCAGTACATATCTGAAAGTGAACCGCATATAAGTGGCAGTACATATCTGAAAGTGTACCGCATATAAGTGGCAGTACATATCTGAATAGCAGGAGGGTACAGACTCGCCTCTGTGGCTAAACATGCAGGGTTACCTATTTTATGGTGTGTAGATGCAACATTTACAGATAACAGACAGCATATGTTCCAATAATATGCCTCAACAAGCTGGTATAAGCAGACGTCATGTAATAACAAATTAGAACTTCAGTTTATGGAACCTGTGTTGTATGATGTCATAGCTAAAACTGGCACACAGTCCTGTGCTTAGATATAATGTTACACTAATGGAAATTGATACCTGAGTAATCTAGTGTTACATTTGTATCATATCACGCTGTTCCTGAGATTACATTTATATTTTACTCTATATAATCTGTATTCTCATACAAATTCTAAGAAATAAATAAGAAATGTTTACTTGACACTGGATGTTTAATAAGAGAGATATAATAAATGTATCAATTTTTCTAGTTGTGTTACATTATACTGCTTTTAAATCTATACCTGTACCCAACTGAAATTCCTTTTATAACCAGTACTACAACAACTAAATGGGGTTTCAGTATTAAGTTACCAGCTACTGCAAAGTTGTTCTGCATATATTATACAAGTTGAGTCTCCCTTATCCAAAATGCTTGGGACCAGAGGTATTTTGGATATGGGATTTTTCCGTATTTTGGAATAATTGCATACCATAATGAGATATCATGGTGATGGGACCTAAATCTAAGCACAGAATGCATTTATGTATCATATACACCTTATACACACAGCCTGAAGGTCATTTTAGCCAATATTTTTTATAACTTTGTGCATTAAACAAAGTGTGTGTATATTCACACAATTCATTTATGTTTCATATACACCTTATACACACAGCCTGAAGGTCATTTAATACAATATTTTTAATAGCTTTGTGTATTAAAGTTTGTGTACATTGAGCCATCAGAAAACAAAGTTTTCACTATCTCACTCTCACTCAAAAAAGTCTGTATTTCGGAATATTTGGATATGGGATACTCAACCTGTATATTACTATTAGGAGACATATGAAATCATAAACCTATTGTGGCCACAGATGACTGGTTGGTATATTTGATCTAACATTATGTTTTATTGAGAGTGTAAAATTGGTGCAACAAGCCATTAGTGACCTGAATCACAATACCTATAACCTGTGCTATCACCAGTTCTGCAATATACTCCATATAGGGTGATAACTGCTAGTGGCAGAGATGGTTTCATTTCATTTTGACCATACATATGTGACATCAATCTGATATAACATGGCACAGAATGCCTCTGTTAGTAGGTGGATAATACCTTACTCAACTATTAACAGAACATATCAGGAAACTCAGAGTATTCCAAGCCACCGTCAGCAGACTTTTTCAGAGGACTATACCAATGGATACAAAGTGATCGATACCATCTATACTCTATGGGGGTGATTCAGATCTGATCGCTGGGCTGGTCACTTTGCTGTTCTGCGATCAGATAGTCGCCGTCTCCAGGGGGAGTGTAAATTCACTGTGCAAGTGTGCGATCCCATATGTACGCCAATCTGCAAACATCCACTGTGTGCAGTCTCTGCGCAGCCCAGGACTTACTCCTCCAGTGCAATGAGAAGAGGCTGATCGGGGCCGGAGCTGACGTCACACACCCTCCCTGAAAACACTTGGGCACGCCTGTGTTTTTCCCGATACTCCCAATAAACGCTCAGTTACCACCCACAAACGGCCTCTTCCTGTCAATCACCTTGTGAACATCCGTGTGATCGGATTTTTCGCACCATCCTGACGCTGACCGGCGATGCCCTTTGTTGTTCTCCGATGCGCGTGTGCATTGTGGTGCATAGAATGCGCAGTTAGGACCTTATCGCCCGCTGTGCAAAAACACACAGCATGGATCAGGTATGACTCAGGCCCTTTAGCTAATCAGTCTGCAGAATAGACGAGGCAAAGGGCAGCACAGTCACTAGATGTATTATGGCTATGTGGATACCAGAGAACTTTTCAACATAAGCAGTAATGGGCCCTACACACCGCGAAGTGCCGCCGAGGTGTCCGACGGCTGATACGGCTGATGGGTGACCCAGCGGCGGAGGGGTGAGTGACGGGGGGAGTGAAGTTTCTTCACTCCCCCGTCACCGGCCCCGTAGCCCTGCATACTAATATGGACAAAATTGTCCATATTGGCTTGCAGTTATAAGCGACCCAGCACCAACGAAGAACGAGCGCGGGGCCGCGCTTCATTCATCGTTGGTGCCTACACACTGAAAGATATTAACGAGTTCTCATTCATTAATGAATGAGAACGTTCATATCGTTCAGTTAGATCTTTAAGTGTGTAGGGCCCTTTACTCTTATTGAGTGTACGCTTACAGGTTCAATATACATATCACCTATCTCTGCTAAAAGCAGGTACGTCATTGCCCAATTTGACTGTCTAACACAAATGTATTTCTAAGTTGATGAGACTTACAATTACAAATGATTAGATTTGAGTATAATTAATTGACACACAAAATTGATATCAAGTAGATTGTAATAACACGATTGATAAACACGATATAAACCTCACAAATATCTCAGGATCACTTGGCATGTTAATTTATGAGCCAGAATCGATACTCCTCTATTCACCTTTATTTCTAAAATATTTGGATACAACGGGCTGTGTGTAATGATGCCCGAGATGCGGGATACCGGGCCGATCTCCAGAGGCATAACTAGGGTTTTTGGAGCCCAGGGCAAGATCAATAATGGCTCCTCCCCCCCCCCCCCCCCCCCCCCAAAAAAAAAAATATATATACAAAGGAAAGTATGTGCACACGCCACTGGCGTGCACTGAAAAAACTTGCCATGGTCACACATCAGAAGGGGCGTGGAGTTGTGGACACTGAAAATGGGATGTGCCAACATGACATGCCAGCTGTTAAATGTCTTACTGGGAACATTCTTTTCAATTCCACAATCACCTTACCATCATCATCTCCTGCACAAATAGGTGTGACTGTATATAAAGAGGTCAGGGTGTGTATGTATAGATGTAGGTGCAGTGGTCGAAGTGGAATTTTTGAAGTGGGGGTATGGGGTGGAACTATGCGCGTGCTCCGGAAAAGGAGGCGTGGTCACTCAAAATGGGGCGTGTCCTTCAGTGTAGTAGGACCCCCTTATACTATCTAGTAATGGTGCCCCTTTCACATTATAGCACACTGTATGAGACAAAATTCAGGGAAAGTGACAGCAGGGACATAGGGACAGGGAGAGTGACAGAAGGACAGGGAAAGTGACAGCATGGACATAGGGAGAGTGACAGAGGGACAGGGAAAGTGACAGCAGGGACATAGGGACAGGGAGAGTGACAGATGGACAGGGAAAGTGACAGCAGAGACATAGGGACAGGGAGAGTGACAGATGGACAGGGAAAGTGACAGCAGGGACATAGGGACAGGGAGAGTGACAGAGGGACAGGGAAAGTGACAGCAGAGACATAGGGACAGGGAGAGTGACAGAGGGACAGGGAAAGTGACAGCAGGGACATAGGGACAGGGAGAGTGACAGAGGGACAGGGAAAGTGACAGCAGAGACATAGGGACAGGGAGAGTGACAGATGGACAGGGAAAGTGACAGCAGGGACATAGGGACAGGGAGAGTGACAGAGGGACAGGGAAAGTGACAGCAAGGACATAGGGACAGGGAGAGTGACAGATGGACAGGGAAAGTGACAGCAGAGACATAGGGACAGGGAGAGTGACAAAGGGACAGGTAAAGTGACAGCAGGGACATAGGGACAGGGAGAGTGACAGATGGACGGGGAAAGTGACAGCAGGGACATAGGGACAGGGAGAGTGACAGAGAGTGACAGCAGGGAGATAGGGACAGGGAGAGTGACAGAGAGGGACAGCAAGGGCATACAGTAGGGGCTAGGGAGAGAGAAAGGCAGCAGGGTAAGATGACCTATTTAGCAGCGGCGGTGCTGAGGATGCTGTGGTCTGCGGTGGATGAGGATGCTGTGGTCTGCGGTGGATGAGGAGGCTGTGGTCTGTGGTGGATGAGGAGGCTGTGGTCTGCGGTGGATGAGGAGGCTGTGGTCTGTGGTGGATGAGGAGGCTGTGGTCTGCGGTGGATGAGGAGGCTGTGGTCTGCGGTGGATGAGGAGGCTGTGGTCTGCGGTGGATGAGGAGGCTGTGGTCTGCGGTGGATGAGGAGGCTGTGGTCTGCGGTGGATGAGGAGGCTGTGGTCTGCAAAGGATGAGGAGGCTGTGGTCTGCGGTGGATGAGGAGGCTGTGGTCTGCGGTGGATGAGGAGGCTGTGGTCTGCGGTGGATGAGGAGGCTGTGGTCTGCTGTGGATGAGGAGGCTGTGGTCTGCGGTGGATGAGGATGCTGTGGTCTGCGGTGGATGAAGATGCTGTGGTCTGCGGTGGATGAGGAGGCTGTGGTCTGCGGTGGATGAGGATGCTGTGGTCTGCGGTGGATGAGGAGGCTGTGGTCTGCGGTGGATGAGGAGGCTGTGGTCTGCGGTGGATGAGGAGGCTGTGGTCTGCTGTGGATGAGGAGGCTGTGGTCTGCTGTGGATGAGGAGGCTGTGGTCTGCGGTGGATGAGGAGGCTGTGGTCTGTGGTGGATGAGGAGGCTGTGGTCTGCTGTGGATGAGGAGGCTGTGGTCTGCGGTGGATGAGGAGGCTGTGGTCTGCGGTGGATGAGGAGGCTGTGGTCGGCATGGTGCGGAAGTGCAGAGAAGGACTGAGGGCGGCTGAGGGCAGCAGCGGTGTAGCGGAGGAGGAGGTAGAGGGTGGTAGCGGTGCGAGGAGGAGGAGGCTGAGGTCGGCGGCACTGTGGCTCCTAGGACCGCGGCGCTACTATTTCAAATCTGCTGTGGACCGGCAGCCAATCAAGAGCAGCCGCTCTTGGTGCACCGGTCTGCGGCAGATTTGAAATAGTAGGGCCGTGATTATAGGAACGAGATCTCAATGCGCCGACGGCAGTGTGTTTCTAATTTAACCTGATCACTGCACTGACTGCAGTGACAGTCAGTGTGCAGTCATCATCCCTGCTACCTGAATTGCACAGGGGACTGGGAGGGGAACGCAGACTCCGCCGGGTGAATGCCAGCGGAGTCCAAGGAGGCGGTAGTTAAAGCTGCTTAGCCAATAGCACTGGGATTGGGCAACGTTTCCTCCAAGGTAGCGTCATTGGGTGTGCGGGGTGTTGGGAGACCATCATAGGCTACCTATAGGCTATAGGAAGCCTATGATGACCTCCCAACACCCCGCCCACCTAATGACGCTGCCTTGGAGGAAACGCCGCCCAATCCCTGGGAAGAATCTGGCATTTGCCCGACGGAGTCTGCGTTCCCCTCCCAGTCCCCTGTGCAATTCAGGAAACAGGGATGGCATACCACGCCGTCTATACAGTACTAGTATGTACGCTCTGGTTAAATAAAAAACACACTGCCGCCAGCGCCGAGCAATACTGCACATACACTACCTGGACGGTGACACACACACACACACACACACACCCCACCCCCCCCTCTGACGGGTCTCCACAGCGCCCAGGGCACGTGCCCCGCTCGCCCTGCCTTAGTTACGCCTCTGCCAGACCGCAGTAAGCTCTGCCCACTGGGCAGCTTGCAGCTTTGCTTCCACAGACTGCTCAAAGCTCCGGAGGTAGCATATTGGGTGGGCACCGGAGAAGGTGTATACTAGTGTCTGCACAGTGGGCGGGGGGGAAGGGGGGTGCCAAAGCGGGAATTCATGACTACTGGAGTGATATGCACGCCAAGTTTGCATCTGAGGTTACATAACATGCGGTCTGCAGCACTCCGCCGTGACCTGAGGGGAGTGCAGTCTTTCTCTGCTGCCTGCCTGCAAAGTGCACTTTCTCTGCACACAAGACTGGAGGGAGCCTGCCTCTGGAGACCACTGCAGCTGAGATGGAACTAAAAGTAAAGTCTGCACTGCAGATCAGACATAGACATATAAAAATAAATGATTGTTTTGAGTACTACGGCGTGGCATAATATTTGTATGGAGTACCACCATAGTATGGCATGTTTATAACAGGTACCGCTACGGTGTGGCATAATGTGTGTAATGCGTACTGCTACGGTGTGGCATAATGTGTGTAATGCGTTCTGCTACGGTGAGGCATAATGTGTATAATGGGTACTGCTACGGTGTGGCATAATGTTTATAATGGGTACTGTTACGGAGTGGCATAATGTGTATAATGGGTACTGTTACGGCGTGGCATAATGTTTATAATGGGTACTGTTACGGAGTGGCATAATGTGTATAATGGGTACTGTTATGGTGTGGCGTAAAGTGTATAATACGTACTACTACTCTGGTGTAACATGTATATGGGGTTCCACTACTGTGTGGCATGTAGCCACCCTGGGGCCACCACTGGCTAAAATAGTTTTTCTTTTTTCTCTTACTTCCTAGAGGATACTGGGGACCACATTAATACCATGGGGTTTAGATGGGTCCACTAGGAGTCATGGTCACTTTAAGAAATTGATAGTGTGGGCTGGCTCCTCCCTCTATGCCCCTCCTATCAGACTCAGTTTAGAAACTGTGCCCGGAGGAGCCGGTCACGCTTGGGAAGCTCCTGAAGAGTTTTCTGCATTTTCTTTTCTTTTTTATTGTTTTCGGGCAGGTCTGGTTGGCACCAGACTGCCTGCTTCGTGGGACTTAGGGAAGGGAACAGCCCAACCTCCCTAGGGTTAATGGTCCCGTTCCCCGCTGAGAGGACACTGAGCTCCTGAGGGTCCTATTTGCAAGCCCCACCACAGCGAGCGTACAGACCCGTAGCACGCCGCCTTCCCTAACAGAGCCAGAAGTAAGAAGAATGGTGAGTAGGTGGCCGGCGTCCCGGTTAGCGGGTCGCGGCTGTAATGGCGGCACTAGGGGTAGGAGAGCAGCACTGACAAGCAGGCTGTGGCTCCAGGCTTCAGAGGCATACAGGGTGCTGAGTGTTCCGCTGTGAGGGGCGAGCTGAAGCCACAACACACATATACCCACACTGGCAGCAATTCTACAGTTAATTAACCCACTGTAGAACAGAAATTACCTCAGCTAGTATAAAAAAAACGGGAAGACCGCACGCCATTAAGGGGGCGGGGCTTCACTATGAGCGGATCCAGCAGCTCACCAGCACCATTTTACCTCTGCAGCTATACACAGGTAGACTGGCAGGGAAGCGCAGCTCCTCTACAAGGACTCCAGAGCACCTCAGCTGTACCAGGGGGTCATAGCAAAGGGGGAGGGAGCAATATTTGGTATACTAAACCCTATCTAGGGTACTTAATTTTGCGACCCAGCTAAACTTGTACTTTAGCTATAGGGGCACTGTGTGGCTGGCTCCATTATACTCTGTGTCTCCCTAGAGGGCTCTGTGTGGGTTAACTGTGTTTTACCCTATTTTCTTGTGTGTGTGTGTGTGTGTGTGTGTGTGTGTGTGTGTGTGTGTGTGTGTGTGTTTTCTTTCACATTTGCTATGTCAAAGGAGTGTGTATCATGCACAGCAGAGTGTTTTTCTCAGTCTGGGGGATCACTGCCGTGTATTCAGGATAGTACACATTCTCAGGCTAGTAGATCTGAACCAGTATGGTTAGATTCATTAAAAGGGATGATTTCAAATATTTCGAATAAATTATCCCAAAATGAGAAGGAGACTCAATACTTAAGGCAATCTGTTGATGACCTGATGGATAGAGATTCAGTGGTCATTCCAGCATCTCAGACTCCTATCATTTGTCCACAGAAGTGTACTCTGGTCCAACTCATGCAGGCTGATACTGATGATTATGATGTATCAGACCCGGAGGAGGGTGAGGTGGACTCGGGAGGGGGGGATGCAGCTTTGTCACAGGGAATACAGGCCCTGATAGAATTAAAGATGTTCTGCACATCCCTGATAAGGTATCAGAGGACGAGCCGGAATCTTATTTTAACGTGAGAAGGAAATCCTCAGCTACTTTCCCTGCATCTAAGGAATTAAATTCCCTATTTGAAGCAACTTGGATTAATCCTGACAAGAAGTTTCAGGTCCCAAAACGGTTACTCACATCCTTCCTGTTTCCTCAGGATGATAGGAAAAAATGGGAAAACCCACTGATAGTTGACGCATCGGTTCCTAGGCTGTCTCGTAAGATAGTTTTACCTGTTCCTGGGGCAGCTTCCTTGAAGATTGCTGCAGACTGCAAGATTGAGACCGCTCTCAAATCTCTGTACACAGCTGCAGGGGTGGCCCAGAGACCCACTGTAGCTTGTGTATGAATCTCTAGTGCCATTGTTAAATGGTCAGGTAATCTAATTAACAGGTCAGATTCCTTATCCAGGGGGGAGATAATTTTACTCCTACAGCATATACAGGATTCTGCTAACTTTATGGTGGAGGCCATAAAGGAAATTGGTTTACTCAGTGCACGCACCACTGACATGGCAGTGTCAGCACGCAGGGGCTTGTGGCTACGCCAGTGGACTGTGGACGCGTATTCCAGGAAAGGCGTGGAAAGCCTACCTTTCACAAGTGAGGCCCTCTTTGGAGATGAACTGCTTACGTGGATATCCAAGGCCACGGCGGGTAAGTCTACATACCTTCCTTCCACAGCTCCCCCGGCTAGAAAATCCCACACTGCTCCAACTCTGCAGTCCTTTCGGAAAGCAAAGTTTAAAATCAAAACCAAAGGTTCTTCTACAGCAGGGCTGGCCAAACCGGTCCTCGAGATCTACCAACAGTTCATGTTTTCCAGGCCTCCTGGAGATCTGTAGAATTGTCAGGAATGAATGCAGCACATCTTAATTAGTAATGACTACCCCTGTGCACCAGCTAGGTGGTCTGGAAAATGTGAACTGTTGGTAGATCTCGAGGACTGGTTTGGCCAGCTCTGTTCTACGGCCTTCAAGGCAATAGAGGTAAACCCAGAAAACCAGCAACTGCAGGTTCACAGGAACAGAACCCCGGTTCTACTTCCTCTAAGTCATGACGGTGGACCGCACTGCCTGGAAGACAGGAGGGTGGGAGCCCGTTTGAGATACTTCAGTCACATATGGGCATCGTCATGCCAGGATCCCTGGGTCAAAGATCTTATATGCTTTCTGAAATATAAAGCACGTCACGTCATGTGGTTTCCACAGTGTCTCGAGGGGTGATATATTTAGGGTAATAGTATAAAAAGTAGTGTTCAGCGGTTGCTGTTGTGCAATATCTTTTATGTTTATTACATCTGGCACTTAGTATTAATTATCTTTATTGCTGAGAGGCAGACTTAATTAAGTTGACATTTTACAGTACATATGAATCATATGCAGATTTATTATGACTGCATATCCTATGAATTAACTACAAAAACATTCCTAATTATTACTGATCTGTTGTAGCATGTTAAATGAAGTTATTTGCAGGTATTATTTAGTTTGTGAATTTTATGAATTGTGACTATGGATTATCATAAAGAGTTGGGAAGCCGGCAGGGCAGATAGTGACTATCCCCGAGTTACACAACTCGATGTATAAAACACTTTTCTTTCATTTGTTTACTTTTTATCTATTTTTTTTTGTTTTGTTTACTTTTTATGTTAGAATTCAATAATTCTGAAGTGTGATTTCTATTCATGTGATTTCAGTGGCTTAGTTGATTATCTATGTAAGTAGTATTTTCAGTTTTAGCCCTGACAGACGTCAGTAGTCAGCAGCCGTCTGTAGTCTCGTTCTGTGGAGTAGATTTACTAAAGGTTCTAAAAATGAAATGGGGTTGTGGTGAATATAGCAATACCAATGAGGTTCTGTCTATCATTTTCTAGAATGCAATAAAGCTGTGGTTCTTTTCAGGACCCCAAACCGCTCAAGTTTTCCAGGTCACCTGCCAGGTGTGCTCATTACTCACTGACACATTTTAAAAGATCCACAGGTGGAGCTAATTCTGCAATCAATTCCCATCCCTGATGTTGAATATTACCCCCAGCGCAGAGGAAGGAGATAGCAGTGAAATAATCCCACCATCCAACACTGTTTACTCACTGATCTGTCATAACAACTGACTTCTCACAGCAGAACATGACACTAGCCACTGACTACTGTCCTACTGTATGCAGGGCCGCTTCTAGACCTTGTGGTGCCCAGGGCGAAAGTTACCTTTGGCGCTCCCCCCCCCCTCCCTTTACAGGTAAAATAGGATTAGTGCGCACCCAAGGCGTGCAGCAAAAATAGGGTGTGGCTTCATAGGGAAGGGGCGTGGCCACAGAATAGTACCAATTCACATTACACCGCACAGTAGTGTCCGTCAGTCACATTAGACCACACAGTCGTGTCCGTCAGTCACATTAGACCACACAGTAGTACCCCTTATACCATGTTAGAGCCCCTTACACACATTACACCACAGTAGAACAGAACCCCTTATACACGTTACGCCAGGTAGCCCCTTGCACACATTGCACCAGGTAGCCCCTTGCACACATTGCACCAGGTAGCCCCTTGCACACATTGGACCAGGTAGCCCCTTGTACACATTGCACCAGGTAGCCCTTTGCACACAATGCACCAGGTAGCCCCTTGTACACATTGCACCAGGTAGCCCCTTGTACACATTGCACCAGGTAGCCCCTTGTACACATTGCACCAGGTAGCCCCTTGCACACATTGCACCAGGTAGCCCCTTGCACACATTGCACTTAATAAGTGCCCCCTACGCAGTGCCCTCATTAGAGATGCCCCCTAGTAGCACTGCTTACACACACACACACACACACACACACACACACACACACACACACACACACACACACACACAAAAAACACAATACTCACCAGCCCTGCTCCTGCTTCCGGACCGTTGCTGCCCTCCATCTGGCCGCCTGCTCCTCGGATCTATGGTGTCTCTCCCATGGCGCTGCACAGCCGCACACTGCCTGAGCTGGAAGCTGGAGCCTCCGGCAGCTGCTGCTGACTGCAATGTGCTGGCTGCAGCGGGCGCCCACACAGCCTGGCAGCCGGGATGCGGGGTGGGCGCCTGCTGCAGCTGGGATGCGGGTTGGGCGCCTGCTGCAGCCGGGATGCGGGGTGGGCGCCTGCTGCAGCTGGGATGCGGGTTGGGCGCCTGCTGCAGCCGGGATGCGGGGTGGGCACCTGCAGGGTGACTGCGACCGTGCACTCAGGCCTCAGCACCCCAGGCTCCCGCCCTGCTTGCCCATGCCTAGAACCGCTTCTGAAAAGAAGACCTGGTAGCAGGGGACTAACCAGAACTTTGTGGGCCCCATAGCAACATTTTGACGGTGCCCCTGTCCCAATGCTTAAAGAGCGATTCACCTCCGCAGCAGTTAAGTGTATGCTCTGTAGTAGTGCCCTAGTTCATTTCCTGAGTCTTGGTAGGGCCCCCAAGTGCGCCTCGCAGGAAAGGGGTGTGGCCTTGCGGCTTACCCCCAGTTTCCATCAACGTGGGGGCATGCCCAACAGGCCCTCCCAGCACAGTGTATGGCGTGGCATGTCATCTATTCACGCTACTCTGCTAGAGCAGCGGTGACAGTGCTCCCTGCGGGACACTGCAGCCCGCCGGTGGGATGGTGGGACAGTCCCAAATAAAGGGACTGTCCCGCTGAAAGCAGAACAATTGGGAAGTATGGTAGAGCCTTTGTTAATGTTATGCCCCATAGTAGTGTAATAGTTATTTTATGAACCTTACTAGTGCCTTAGTTCACGTTATGTCACACTGTAGGACTGCCAGTGTACATTATGCCCCACAGTACCCCCAATTCACATTACAGTGCCCCCAGTTCATGCTGTGCCATATTACAGTGCCCCCAGTTCATATTATGTGACATTATAATGTACTTCAGTTAATTTTATACCACATTACAGGGGCAAATGCAGAATTTCTGGAGGGGGATCTCCAAATGTTTGATTTTACAGCAATTGTCGCCAGCCCATGGATGATGCATAATTACCAAGCTCTCTCTCACGCACGCACGCACGCACGCACGCACGCACACACACACACACACACACACACACACTGCAGTGACCGCTGGTCTGGTTGTGGGGAAGGGAGGTTTCCGGGCAACTGGAACACCCCCCCTTCCCCCTGCATTTGCTTATGTATTACAAAGAACAGCGTAACTAGATATTTTGCAGCCCCAATGCGAAAGTTTGTAACCCCTATGTACCACCAGATGGTGAGAAATGTATATACTGTAACACATGTAATTGTGACAGGGAAGGTGGCCCCTCTCAGCTCAGGGCCCCATAGCAGCTGCACTCCCTGCACCTATGGTAGCTACGCACCTGTATATAACACATGTAACTGTGACAGGGAAGGTGGCCCCTTTCAGCTCAGGGCCCCATAGCAGCTGCACTCCTGCACCTATGGTAGCTACACCCTGTATATAACACATATAACTGTGACAGGGAAGGTGGTCCCTCTCAGCTCTAGCCCCATAGCAGCTGCACTCCCTGCACCTATGGTAGCTACACCCTGTATATAAAACATGTAACTGTGACAGGGAAGGTGGTCCCTCTCAGCTCTGGGCCCCATAGCAGCTGCACTCCCTGCACCTATGGTAGCCACACCCTGTATATAACACATGTAACTGTGACAGGGAAGGTGGCCCCTCCCAGCTCTGGGCCCCATAGCAGCTGCACTCCCTGCACCTATGGTAGCTACACCCTGTATATAACACATGTAACTGTGACAGGGAAGGTGGCCCCTCTCAGCTCTGGGCCCCATAGCAGCTGCACTCCCTGCACCTATGGTAGCTACACCCTGTATATAACACATGTAACTGTGACAGGGAAGGTGGCCCCTCCCAGCTCTGGGCCCCATAGCAGCTGCACTCCCTGCACTTGTGGTAGCTACACCCTGTATATAACACATGTAACTGTGACAGGGAAGGTGGACCCTCCCAGCTCTGGGCCCCATAGCAGCTGCACTCCCTGCACCTATGGTAGCTATGCCCTTGCCGGGAGCTTTAGAGCATCTATGACCACAAATAGTGTATTGTGTTGTCCTTTACCATCAGCTCCTTATTACTCAAATACTTAAGCACACAGGTGCTTATACACGGTGAGATATTGACTATGGCCAGTTTTTACTTTGCTATTTCCCTTGAACTCCCTGAAACCCAGAACTACCAACTTTGTCTATATGTACTTGTAATTTGGACTATGCCCGATTTTGACAACTCATTTGAATATTGAGATGATATTTCAGTGGGACGTAGATCAGTATCGTAAGCTAATATCTGTCACTACTACTACTGGAGGAAACACGTCCGATATGCACTGAATTGTACACAATATTGTAAACATGGCCTTGCCTGCACAGTCTATTTTTTCTTGAGATACAGATACCGACCCCGCGGGACTGGACATCGGCGTCGCAAGGTGTATACACACTGGGGGTCATTCCGAGTTGATCGCTAGCTGCCGTTGTTGCAGCGTGGCGATCAGGCAAAAATTCTGCATTTCTGCGCATGCGTATGGGCCGCAGTGCGCACACGCGACGTACTTTCACAAAAAACTATGAAGTTTCACACAAGCTCTAGCGACTCTTTTCAGTCGCACTGCTGATCGGTGAGTGATTGACAGGAATGGGGGCGTTTCTGGGAGGTAACTGACCATTTTCCGGGAGTGTGCTAAAAAACGCAGGCGTGTCAGATAAAAACGCAGGCGTGCCTGGGGAAATGGGGGATTGGCTGGCCGAACGCAGGGCGTGTTTGTGACGTCAAACCAGGAACTAAATAGTCTGAAGTGATCGCAAGCTAGGAGTAGGTCTGGAACTACTCAGAACCTGCATGAAAATATTTTGAAGCAGTTCAGCGAACCTTTCGTTCGCACTTCTGCTAAGCTAAGATACACTCCCAGAGGGCGGCGGCTTATCGTTTGCACTGCTGCTAAAAGCAGCTAGCAAGCGATCAACTCGGAATGAGGACCATTGTGCGATATGCACTATATGCTTCATATTGGCAGTTCATATTGCACCATGTGTATACACCTTAAGGGATGTGGTAGCTAGGTCAGTCATAGTACAGTATGTTCTTTTCTTTTAAAGAAACAATAATGGATGTGGAGTCAGTGTGTTCTCATAAACATCAGTGACGATTGCTAGAAATTCACCAGCAGGTGGCGCTAGAATGAAATTACAGTGACCAGATTACACTCCCGGGTTCAATAAAAGTTTAGTAGAACAGTAGATTTAATGTTGCATCAATTATTCTCTGTTGCTCTATAAGAATATTTTCTGCATTTCTGTCAGATCAGAATGTAGCTACAAGCGATGCTTCAAAGCACGTCAGCCTGATGCTACCACATATGCTATTAATGAAAGAGATTTTCTGATGATGGCAAATGATTGCTTGGCAGTCTAATAAAAGACTATGATCTGATATTCTATAATAGGAATTAGGGTGTAAAGGATCTTGGCTAAGTGCCGACACACCTGTCTGTGCTCATTATATGATCATAGAGGGACAGTATATTTCTTTGAAAGTGATATACATGAATGATATACATCATACAGCTCATGGGGTTAAGACAGGAATATGGGGGGAGAGGCGGGTAGATGCTGCTATGGGGGGGGGGGGGGGGGGATAGGAGGAGGTTTGGTGCTGTAGGGGAGGAGGGGTAGGAATATGCTGATATAAGGAGGGACATCAGTGGCAAACGCAGGATTTCCAGAGGGGGGTTTCCAAATGTAATCCACAGTCTACCACTCTGCAGAACATGGAATACAGTATTAATATGTAACACTATAGACAGTCTATAGCACAGACTGTATCAAACATTTAAATAATATAAATAAGATAAGTGGTCATGAAAAAGGTTAAACATACTATAATAAATAAATACGCAAACACAATGGAACCAGTACTACACTCTCTAAGCACACATTCTTCCACCTCATGATAAGGCTCCTGTCTCTTCTTCCTGGTAGCTACTCTCTGGTCCAGTGCACTGACTGAGTGCTCGGATCCACACACCGCATACTTGATAGAAGAACCTGCTACCACTGGGCATGTGCAGCAGCTCTGCTCTGTCTCTTAACTTGCATAATATGGCAGCAGCTCTAGTAATTGTATTATATACCGTTGGTATTGTCAAAATTTGAGCCAAGAGAAGGAGGGGTTTCCGGGCAACCAGAAACTACCCCTGCGTTTGCCTATGGATATGTTGGTACAGCAGGGAGAGAAAAATGTGCTGCTGTGTGTAGGTGAATGGGACGCTGTACTGACATCTGTCATTGTTTGGGTGGTATTCAGTATGCCAACTGTTGGGATCCCAGCATACCGACAACTATTCCACGACCCCCCTGGAGGGAGAATAAATAGCGTTGAGCGCAGCGAGCCTGCATGGGGCTCATTTGCGCTTGCCCAGCTGCTGGTATGCCGGCGATCCGGATCCCGGCGCCGGTATACCATACTACACCCCATTATTTACCATCAATAGTGAGCTGAGTGCAAGCTGTGGACTTCTTTACCAACACCATAGTGTCTTTCAGTGTCATCAGTACACGTATTATATGCAGGGCTGTCACTAAGGGTTGTGAGCGGTGCCGTCACGCATGGCCTTAAGGTGTGTACACACTGGCCGATATATCACAGGTCCGTCGGCCAGTGTGTACGAGCGATATGTCTGTGAATGCCGTCATTCACAGACACATCTCGTTGGCCCTGCTGCACAGCCGACGGCCAATATATCTAACAATATATTGGCGCATCATGCTGTGTGTACGGATGGTCAGCCCATACACTTGCTGCAGACGCCGGCAATGTCTGACAGCTGAACTGGGCGGGTGCATGTAAATGCCCACCCAGTTTGTGATGTCAGTGACGACGGATCGGGCAGTGTATATGCTCAACACCCTGCCCGGTCCGTCTGTAGATATATCTGCAGATCAGTTGATCTGCAGAAAAATCTACTAGTGTGTACCCAGCATTAGGGATGGCACTGCCACTGCCACACAATACCTGTGTGTGGTTTGCAGAATGCCTGGAATGGATAGGGAGGTGAATTTTCTGCTACAGTGGGGGAGATGGGAGAATGTGCTGCTATGAGGGAAGGTTGAGGGAAGAATGTGCTGCTGTAAGGTGGAGGTGGAGGAGAGAGTGTGCCGCTGTGAGGTGGAGGTGGAGGGGAGAGTGTGCCGCTGTAAGGTGGAGGTGGAGGGGAGAGTGTGCCGCTGTAAGGTGGAGGTGGAGGGGAGAGTGTGCCGCTGTAAGGTGGAGGTGGAGGGGATAGTGTGCCGCTGTAAGGTGGAGGTGGAGGGGAGAGTGTGCCGCTGTAAGGTGGAGGTGGAGGGGAGAGTGTGCCGCTGTAAGGTGGAGGTGGAGGAGAGAGTGTGCCGCTGTAAGGTGGAGGTGGAGGAGAGAGTGTGCCGCTGTGAGGTGGAGGTGGAGGGGAGAGTGTGCCGCTGTAAGGTGGAGGTGGAGGAGAGAGTGTGCCGCTGTAAGGTGGAGGTGGAGGGGAGAGTGTGCCGCTGTGAGGTGGAGGTGGAGGGGAGAGTGTGCCGCTGTGAGGTGGAGGTGGAGGGGAGAGTGTGCCGCTGTGAGGTGGAGGTGGAGGGGAGAGTGTGCCGCTGTAAGGTGGAGGTGGAGGGGAGAGTGTGCCGCTGTAAGGTGGAGGTGGAGGGCAGAGTGTGCTGCTGTAAGGGAGGGTTAAAGAAAGGGGTATAGGACTCGGGGGGCAACAGTGTCTAGGTTGAAACCCATAGGTTGACAGTGACTAGGTCGACACAGGAAATGGGTCAGTAGTAAAGGGAACCACTTTCCGTCAAACTCATTTTTGACAGGTGGGAACGCCCCTAATTATGCAAACCACGCCTACTTTCCACCCTAACCCCGCCCAGATACACCCTTAACCACGCCCCTAACCAAGCCTCCTGATACGCCCACTTTTCATTCCATTCTGCTGGTATTTTATATGAAATAAGCCTACAAAATCAGTTATAAGCGCTTTTTATACATTGTGTATTATCACTGATGATGCAACGATGTATATTATTTCAAAATGATTTATAAAATAAGTATTAACTCTTAATATTAATAATATTATATGAAGAAATCATTGTGTGTTTAAAGTATTTTTTTCTTCATACATTCTCTGTGGTTCTGGGATCCTCTTACACGGTGAAAGTCCGGAGGGGGGATGATGAGTGGCCTGTTGTTTAAGATAAATGCTAATAATGAGGGCTACCAGCACCCAACATGACTTGTGTAATTAGATAAGAAATTGCTAACTTTAAAAAAAAAAAATGCATATTACAAATACTCAGCAAAACACAGTACACATTTTTTTTGATCAGAGTGCTGATGCTAATAATAATAATACAATGTTTTACACGTCTATTTGTAATATGCTGGTGCTTCATCTTTTCGACTTCGCCCTTGATATTTTAGGAACAATAGTATATATTGTATATGAATCAATGTTTTGGCTCATAGGACCGTTATCATGAGGTATACTGCAAATATGGCTTGTTTATAATCATTCTGATGTATAAGTGTATACTATTCCCAATTGATTTATCACTGATGATGGAGCGTTGTATATTATTACCAATTGATTTATAAAATAAACGTGCTGATTCGATCATGATATAATTTTGCATTTTAAAATGATTTTTAAAATGAGTCATTGCTGGAGGACGTATTTTTTTTTCTTCATACAGTCACTGATCTAAATATCTCACAGAAAATGGGGTGTATGATCTAACCATCATTTCAAAAAATATATACTTTATTCATGCTGGACATGCTCAGACATGTATATACATGTATTATTTAAAAAAAATATTTGCGTTATTTTTGCAAACATATGTAGAAACAGCATATTTGTGCTTAAGTCGTAGAATTTTTTTTAAATATGTGCATTTTTGTTACATCAATAATGTAAGTTTATTAAATGTTAATGATATATTAAAGAAGCCCTGTTATCCATCACAAGAAGCAAATCAAAAGAAAATTCACTGATTCCGTAATTTTAACAAATTTAAATAAAGGTTGTATTTTATTTTAACTCAGTGTTTAAAATACCTTTTTTCCCACCAAGTAATTGCTGGTGGGTTGCTCTAATGAAAGACCCTTACAAGACATGTACTGTGCCAGATAAGACTTTACTTACAATTCTGTCACAGGACATCTCTATCCTACAAAGTGATAACAACTGTTTAATATCACATTCATGTCTTTCCTTGAAATGTAAGTGTACATTGTACTTATTGTATCCTCTTTTCGTTTTCTGAACATGCTCTGCAAAATGATCTTTCACAGATTGCTGCAAGTGCTGTTCACTAATTGTATACTGCAACTCTAGTAGTAGTATAACATCTTGTTCACTGCTGGTTAATACAGTATGTGTATTTTCGTAATAAAAAAAGTATATTTGCATTTTTGTTACATCAACAATACACGTTTATTAAAGGTTTATGATATATTATATAAGCCTCCTTGTTATTCATCACAAGAAGCAAATCAAATAAGTTATTTACACATATATTATATTACATTTTTCCTATGCCAGCACTGCTATTATATATTTGGTGCCACAGTAACTAAACAGGAAGGGAGAACAGTGTTATTGTGAGGCTGGACATGACAGGACAAAAAGCAGGCAGTGGTGATACAGTATGAAGTAGAGATGGTTCAATCTGCTGAAAAGCTCTTTGAGGTATGAATTTCAGAAGGCTGTGTATTTGGAATGGATGCATGTTTTTATGTAAAATGTGTGGTGTTATTGAGTGTAGATTGTGTTAGAAAGTGTTCAGTGAATGTACATGAACATTAATGTATCCACAGCAAGAAATCCACAGTTCCTAACATGTTGCTGCTTTGATGTAGCATATAGATAATCATTGATATATTTTTGTTACAGTACATATGATATAAAAAAAAAAAATCTAAAGTAAAAAATGAGGCTCCATTCAGAAATAGTAAAATGTAAAAATAAACAGTATGTAGGTTTGGTGCTTCCATTTTTGTAGTTGTTGGATTGCCAGAAATAGGTGAACTTTTCTCAGTTGTCTGTTCATTGTAACATGTTTAACTTTTTTGTGTGGAGTCTATTTTATAAATATAGTACAATATTCTTGTATTAGAAAATAGCAGAACAGTGAACAAGGCGCAGCCAAGTTGTAAAAACAAAAGATTTCACATTTGCATCTTTAAATGCTGCAAAAACAATTAGTATAATTCCACTTAATTCAGGAACAAATCATATTATGCAGTTCTCTTTAAGGATACGTAAAAAAGACCAAAGCACATGCAACAAGACAACACCGTGTGACCAAGTATACGGAAACCTACTCACATGTATTAAAGCCATTTAAAACATAATATAATAAACCACCATACAGCAAGTTACCCCCCTTTTTGTGTAAGATTTCTACTTGATGTAAAGATGGCAATGAGCACTTCAAACCTACAATGCCCCAATCAAATTAGGTGCAGCTGGAAAATCCTACAGTCAGCAAAAATGACAAATACTTCTGATCCAAGGGAGCTGATGCCGGTAGTAAACGTGATGTGTAAACAACTCTGCTAATTATCTAAAATATATGTGGAGTTTTCAGAAAACCAGAAGTAACATGGCCGCCAAACTAGAACTGCAAGTATTCCAGTAAGCATTCCAAGTGCTCCAAACAGAAAGTAATGTGCCCATTCTTACACTGCATTCTAAAGACTTAAACAGGAAGTATATGCGTCCATTCATGCGGTCCACACCATCACTAGTGCAGGAGTTGCAGAGCACACGATATGATAATCATTAGGAATCTTCATTTTAAAGCTTGAGTTCCATTGGCACCATAAGTTTTTCAAAGGATATTTGTTGCATTCAAAAAAAGATTTAAAAATATACAGTACATTAAAATAAACATAATACATAAATAGGTTTTTTTTCTCCAAGTCATAGGGCGATCACAAAAGTCTTACACGACATGTGTTGTTTTAGATAAGAGCTTAGATACACCACCACACCTTTGTGCAAAATTAACCCTTAGATGGTGCAACTTAGAGGAAGATTGATAAAGTCCCCATTTACATTATCCCAATATGGTATATTACTACTCTATACCAATATTCTTTACAAGCCAGCATACAACTAATATGGAATGGATCATGTTGTGCAGTAACTTAGAGGAAGAATATGTATTTTATACCCAGAGAGGCACTGGTTACAGATACTCAATGCAGAGGAATGGCACATTAGGTGTAAAATGTAATATTTGTTTCTACACAGGGCAGTGGTATCTGCAGCTCCCACACACCGCTGTGATTTAGCCTCTGGGATATTACATGATGATAGACCCATTTGAATTTGCTACCAGTATTACCATTGGAAGACCTGAAAAAATACCAATTGTCGCAGTAGCAGGCTTATCTATAAATCTGGTATTGGAAAGGTATAGCGGATGAAATGTAGTTCATAGGGGTTGTATTCTAATTCTACCTTTTCAGATTTTATACAGCATTAGTGGTTTATCTGAATGGGCATAAACATTTTTCTCCATGTTATACAAGGCATTGGGACTGTATAAGTGTTAAAATGACTCCAAGAAAAAAGGGTTTGATACTGCGTCCCACTGAGTGCCATCAGAAACAGCATTGCTGTAACAATTCCTGTCATTTGTAATAGTGGTTAAATAGACTTTAATCTGTGTTACCCATGGATATTTACATATGTATACATATGTATGGTTAATATTATTTATAGCACATTAATTGCCAGTTATTTGTATCTCTACATCTACTGTAATTTATATATGATAAATCCATGTTATCCATCTGGAAATAGTAAACTTTTCTTACAGTTGTTATCAAAGGATATATAATGTAAAGTTCCTATCAAATTTTCCCTTAATATTTGCTTTTAGTAATAATACTGGACTTTGCTGTGGCAGTTTGCTAATATATCACCCCTAGACTATGAAAGCAGTGTTGAAACGTTTATAAAATTAGATTACTTACATTTAAGAAGAAATTATTTGTGAATTAATCCTCTCAATCATGGACATATTGTGTTTAATTTTTGCATAATGTTATTTTACAGATTTTTCCAGTAAAACTTAATGTTAGCATTGTAAACGTGTGCTGTCCAATAGGCACACAGACATTTGCCCTCAAGGTTTACAGTCCCTGAGGCCCTCCACAGAGGGTTGTATGACTTTTTTTTCATTATACTGTGTATATTTAGTACCTTTTTTGACTGTGCTTGTATAGACTGTTATTTTATTAATGTGTGTGTTAACGTCAGGTTTTACTTAATCACAGTCGCAGCATGGACAAAGTTGATGACGGCTTCCCTCCTGTTTTTTAAAATGGTACTGAAGAGCCTGGTGCAGACAGACACTTTTTGTAGCTGTTTATGGTCGAGAGAGAAGAAAACCCACCACCACACTACCACCTAGAAAATAATTTTACTATGGGGCCTCTACCTTAACCAGAGGTTTTTGTTTACATTGCAAGTACCAGATACACAACATCAGATGCTCTAAGGGTTTTGAAGGGACTGTGCAGACCCAGATTGGTATATAAAAACATTATTTACAGAATATAGTACTACCAATCACATTAAAGGTAAACATCTTACTACGTATGTTGTTAATTGCTTCATTAAAGCAATCATATCAAATGTAATTTTATTGCATAGTGCAAAAGTCCCCAACAAGGCAGAAAACTGTAATGTTTATTTCACATAGCTCAACATAGTGCTCAGTGCACCGCTGTAACCAAACCATGATAGCACAATAGGTGAGAAAGCAGCTGTAAGCATGACACACTTAGTTTGCAAGTATACAAACCTGGCAACAGAAACTGTTCACACAGAAACTCCTATCAGACATTTATACTATTACCTGTGAATCACATGGCTTCCAGCAGGGGCGTAGCCAGAACTTTGTGGGCCCCATAACAACATTTTGAAGAGGCCACTGTCCCAATGGTTCTAGAGAGACACCTCACCACAGAAGTTGTTCATTTTATGCCCCATAATAGTGCCCTACAGTAGTTGATTATCTAATCCATAGTAGTGCCTTAGTTAATGTATTCCCTATGCAAAAGTTTGTAAAGCCCCTATGTATCATCCAATGGCGAAAAATGGTTATAACACATGTAACTGTGACAGGGAAGTTGAGCCCCTCTCAGCTCTGGTCCCCATAGCAGCTGCACTCCCTGCACCTATGGTAGCTACGCCCTTGGCTTCCAGCTTCCGTTAGAATGAGCATGACTGTCACATGTGACTCTGTATTAAAAACTGGCAGATCCCTGGAAATTATGATTGCATGCACTATTTCATTGCTCTGTAGTTGGTTTTGTCTGAATTGTACTCACTAGTAAAGTGGTACCAAAACGCGGGCCTCAAGGCACCCTACAGTCCAGGTTTTAGGGATTTCCATATGTGGATTTCATTTATTTATTTATTTATTTATTTTGACATATATTGTGCCTGAGGAGGAGGGTAGCTATATGTTTCTGCAGGCAACGGCATAGTTTAACTTGTGGAATAGGCAGGCCTCCCAGCTCGTATAGAACTACAAGGCACAGCAAGCCCTTCTAGTCATAGGGCTTGCAGTTCCATAAAAGTTGTAGAGCCACAAGTCTACACTGTATTGACGGGGCCTTAGTATTAATATTGTTATCATTTATATGGTGCCACATGGGTTCCGCAGCGCCTAATAAAGTACATAAACAAGTGAGCACAAGAAAACAAGACTAACAGTACAAGAGACTGTAGGACAAATACACGGTATATAATAATTGCGGCATCAGGGGACAGGACGCTGAAATAATTTATTTGTATCTCAGATGTTATAAATAGCTTTTGTGACTTATGTTATTACATTGTCAGATTTACGCGTAGCTAGTATTTTACATAGTTGTCAACAATGTGTGGTGGTAGCCCGCTGTATGTCAGCCATTTGTAGAGTTGGTCAAGGACTGTAGACCTGTGTGGTGGTGTTTTGTTTATTTTGTTTTTTGTAATGGCCAAACCAGGTGGTTGTTGTTTTTTTTAAATATATTTTATTATTTGTTAGATTTTTTATTTATTTTTTAAATGCAAAAAATACATTGTAACTTCTGCAATCATATGATGGGGGCCGCTGTGTGTCTCATGTAACATCTTGTCTTGCATATACTGTACAGCAGTAAATTTAAAATGTTGTTCAATAGTTAACAGTTGTGTACTATTAGTATATCGTGGCAGCTGTTTACACTGAAAAAGCTAGAAGTTTCTCATTGCATGTTGCCATATCAGTGTGAAAGCTGGTCCCGCAGTCCTAGTTTATGGTCTTCTGTTCTTTGGGATTTGTAAATTAATATTTTAACAAAAAATTAAAAATGTCAAATGAAACTTAAACCGAAATGATGTCATTTGTTTTTTCCTATTACAGTCATGGTTACCGATGGGAACGTGTGTATTTTTTCCTGGCAATCTCCATCATTTCGGTTTAAGTTTCATTTGACATTTTTAATTTTTTGTTAAAATATTAATTTACAAATCCCAAAGAACAGAAGACCATAAACTAGGACTGCGGGACCAGCTTTCACACTGATATGGCAACATGCAATGAGAAACTTCTAGCTTTTTCAGTGTAAACAGCTGCCACGATATACTAATAGTACACAACTGTTAACTATTGAACAACATTTTAAATTTACTGCTGTACAGTATATGCAAGACAAGATGTTACATGAGACACACAGCGGCCCCCATCATATGATTGCAGAAGTTACAATGTATTTTTTGCATTTAAAAAATAAATAAAAAATCTAACAAATAATAAAATATATTTAAAAAAAACAACAACCACCTGGTTTGGCCATTACAAAAAACAAAATAAACAAAACACCACCACACAGGTCTACAGTCCTTGACCAACTCTACAAATGGCTGACATACAGCGGGCTACCACCACACATTGTTGACAACTATGTAAAATACTAGCTACGCGTAAATCTGACAATGTAATAACATAAGTCACAAAAGCTATTTATAACATCTGAGATACAAATAAATTATTTCAGCGTCCTGTCCCCTGATGCCGCAATTATTATATACCGTGTATTTGTCCTACAGTCTCTTGTACTGTTAGTCTTGTTTTCTTGTGCTCACTTGTTTATGTACTTTATTAGGCGCTGCGGAACCCATGTGGCACCATATAAATGATAACAATATTAATACTAAGGCCCCGTCAATACAGTGTAGACTTGTGGCTCTACAACTTTTATGGAACTGCAAGCCCTATGACTAGAAGGGCTTGCTGTGCCTTGTAGTTCTATACGAGCTGGGAGGCCTGCCTATTCCACAAGTTAAACTATGCCGTTGCCTGCAGAAACATATAGCTACCCTCCTCCTCAGGCACAATATATGTCAAAATAAATAAATAAATAAATAAATGAAATCCACATATGGAAATCCCTAAAACCTGGACTGTAGGGTGCCTTGAGGCCCGCGTTTTGGTACCACTTTACTAGTGAGTACAATTCAGACAAAACCAACTACAGAGCAATGAAATAGTGCATGCAATCATAATTTCCAGGGATCTGCCAGTTTTTAATACAGAGTCACATGTGACAGTCATGCTCATTCTAACGGAAGCTGGAAGCCAAGGGCGTAGCTACCATAGGTGCAGGGAGTGCAGCTGCTATGGGGACCAGAGCTGAGAGGGGCTCAACTTCCCTGTCACAGTTACATGTGTTATAACCATTTTTCGCCATTGGATGATACATAGGGGCTTTACAAACTTTTGCATAGGGAATACATTAACTAAGGCACTACTATGGATTAGATAATCAACTACTGTAGGGCACTATTATGGGGCATAAAATGAACAACTTCTGTGGTGAGGTGTCTCTCTAGAACCATTGGGACAGTGGCCTCTTCAAAATGTTGTTATGGGGCCCACAAAGTTCTGGCTACGCCCCTGCTGGAAGCCATGTGATTCACAGGTAATAGTATAAATGTCTGATAGGAGTTTCTGTGTGAACAGTTTCTGTTGCCAGGTTTGTATACTTGCAAACTAAGTGTGTCATGCTTACAGCTGCTTTCTCACCTATTGTGCTATCATGGTTTGGTTACAGCGGTGCACTGAGCACTATGTTGAGCTATGTGAAATAAACATTACAGTTTTCTGCCTTGTTGGGGACTTTTGCACTATGCAATAAAATTACATTTGATATGATTGCTTTAATGAAGCAATTAACAACATACGTAGTAAGATGTTTACCTTTAATGTGATTGGTAGTACTATATTCTGTAAATAATGTTTTTATATACCAATCTGGGTCTGCACAGTCCCTTCAAAACCCTTAGAGCATCTGATGTTGTGTATCTGGTACTTGCAATGTAAACAAAAACCTCTGGTTAAGGTAGAGGCCCCATAGTAAAATTATTTTCTAGGTGGTAGTGTGGTGGTGGGTTTTCTTCTCTCTCGACCATAAACAGCTACAAAAAGTGTCTGTCTGCACCAGGCTCTTCAGTACCATTTTAAAAAACAGGAGGGAAGCCGTCATCAACTTTGTCCATGCTGCGACTGTGATTAAGTAAAACCTGACGTTAACACACACATTAATAAAATAACAGTCTATACAAGCACAGTCAAAAAAGGTACTAAATATACACAGTATAATGAAAAAAAAGTCATACAACCCTCTGTGGAGGGCCTCAGGGACTGTAAACCTTGAGGGCAAATGTCTGTGTGCCTATTGGACAGCACACGTTTACAATGCTAACATTAAGTTTTACTGGAAAAATCTGTAAAATAACATTATGCAAAAATTAAACACAATATGTCCATGATTGAGAGGATTAATTCACAAATAATTTCTTCTTAAATGTAAGTAATCTAATTTTATAAACGTTTCAACACTGCTTTCATAGTCTAGGGGTGATATATTAGCAAACTGCCACAGCAAAGTCCAGTATTATTACTAAAAGCAAATATTAAGGGAAAATTTGATAGGAACTTTACATTATATATCCTTTGATAACAACTGTAAGAAAAGTTTACTATTTCCAGATGGATAACATGGATTTATCATATATAAATTACAGTAGATGTAGAGATACAAATAACTGGCAATTAATGTGCTATAAATAATATTAACCATACATATGTATACATATGTAAATATCCATGGGTAACACAGATTAAAGTCTATTTAACCACTATTACAAATGACAGGAATTGTTACAGCAATGCTGTTTCTGATGGCACTCAGTGGGACGCAGTATCAAACCCTTTTTTCTTGGAGTCATTTTAACACTTATACAGTCCCAATGCCTTGTATAACATGGAGAAAAATGTTTATGCCCATTCAGATAAACCACTAATGCTGTATAAAATCTGAAAAGGTAGAATTAGAATACAACCCCTATGAACTACATTTCATCCGCTATACCTTTCCAATACCAGATTTATAGATAAGCCTGCTACTGCGACAATTGGTATTTTTTCAGGTCTTCCAATGGTAATACTGGTAGCAAATTCAAATGGGTCTATCATCATGTAATATCCCAGAGGCTAAATCACAGCGGTGTGTGGGAGCTGCAGATACCACTGCCCTGTGTAGAAACAAATATTACATTTTACACCTAATGTGCCATTCCTCTGCATTGAGTATCTGTAACCAGTGCCTCTCTGGGTATAAAATACATATTCTTCCTCTAAGTTACTGCACAACATGATCCATTCCATATTAGTTGTATGCTGGCTTGTAAAGAATATTGGTATAGAGTAGTAATATACCATATTGGGATAATGTAAATGGGGACTTTATCAATCTTCCTCTAAGTTGCACCATCTAAGGGTTAATTTTGCACAAAGGTGTGGTGGTGTATCTAAGCTCTTATCTAAAACAACACATGTCGTGTAAGACTTTTGTGATCGCCCTATGACTTGGAGAAAAAAAACCTATTTATGTATTATGTTTATTTTAATGTACTGTATATTTTTAAATCTTTTTTTGAATGCAACAAATATCCTTTGAAAAACTTATGGTGCCAATGGAACTCAAGCTTTAAAATGAAGATTCCTAATGATTATCATATCGTGTGCTCTGCAACTCCTGCACTAGTGATGGTGTGGACCGCATGAATGGACGCATATACTTCCTGTTTAAGTCTTTAGAATGCAGTGTAAGAATGGGCACATTACTTTCTGTTTGGAGCACTTGGAATGCTTACTGGAATACTTGCAGTTCTAGTTTGGCGGCCATGTTACTTCTGGTTTTCTGAAAACTCCACATATATTTTAGATAATTAGCAGAGTTGTTTACACATCACGTTTACTACCGGCATCAGCTCCCTTGGATCAGAAGTATTTGTCATTTTTGCTGACTGTAGGATTTTCCAGCTGCACCTAATTTGATTGGGGCATTGTAGGTTTGAAGTGCTCATTGCCATCTTTACATCAAGTAGAAATCTTACACAAAAAGGGGGGTAACTTGCTGTATGGTGGTTTATTATATTATGTTTTAAATGGCTTTAATACATGTGAGTAGGTTTCCGTATACTTGGTCACACGGTGTTGTCTTGTTGCATGTGCTTTGGTCTTTTTTACGTATCCTTAAAGAGAACTGCATAATATGATTTGTTCCTGAATTAAGTGGAATTATACTAATTGTTTTTGCAGCATTTAAAGATGCAAATGTGAAATCTTTTGTTTTTACAACTTGGCTGCGCCTTGTTCACTGTTCTGCTATTTTCTAATACAAGAATATTGTACTATATTTATAAAATAGACTCCACACAAAAAAGTTAAACATGTTACAATGAACAGACAACTGAGAAAAGTTCACCTATTTCTGGCAATCCAACAACTACAAAAATGGAAGCACCAAACCTACATACTGTTTATTTTTACATTTTACTATTTCTGAATGGAGCCTCATTTTTTACTTTAGATTTTTTTTTTTTATATCATATGTACTGTAACAAAAATATATCAATGATTATCTATATGCTACATCAAAGCAGCAACATGTTAGGAACTGTGGATTTCTTGCTGTGGATACATTAATGTTCATGTACATTCACTGAACACTTTCTAACACAATCTACACTCAATAACACCACACATTTTACATAAAAACATGCATCCATTCCAAATACACAGCCTTCTGAAATTCATACCTCAAAGAGCTTTTCAGCAGATTGAACCATCTCTACTTCATACTGTATCACCACTGCCTGCTTTTTGTCCTGTCATGTCCAGCCTCACAATAACACTGTTCTCCCTTCCTGTTTAGTTACTGTGGCACCAAATATATAATAGCAGTGCTGGCATAGGAAAAATGTAATATAATATATGTGTAAATAACTTATTTGATTTGCTTCTTGTGATGAATAACAAGGAGGCTTATATAATATATCATAAACCTTTAATAAACGTGTATTGTTGATGTAACAAAAATGCAAATATACTTTTTTTATTACGAAAATACACATACTGTATTAACCAGCAGTGAACAAGATGTTATACTACTACTAGAGTTGCAGTATACAATTAGTGAACAGCACTTGCAGCAATCTGTGAAAGATCATTTTGCAGAGCATGTTCAGAAAACGAAAAGAGGATACAATAAGTACAATGTACACTTACATTTCAAGGAAAGACATGAATGTGATATTAAACAGTTGTTATCACTTTGTAGGATAGAGATGTCCTGTGACAGAATTGTAAGTAAAGTCTTATCTGGCACAGTACATGTCTTGTAAGGGTCTTTCATTAGAGCAACCCACCAGCAATTACTTGGTGGGAAAAAAGGTATTTTAAACACTGAGTTAAAATAAAATACAACCTTTATTTAAATTTGTTAAAATTACGGAATCAGTGAATTTTCTTTTGATTTGCTTCTTGTGATGGATAACAGGGCTTCTTTAATATATCATTAACATTTAATAAACTTACATTATTGATGTAACAAAAATGCACATATTTAAAAAAAATTCTACGACTTAAGCACAAATATGCTGTTTCTACATATGTTTGCAAAAATAACGCAAATATTTTTTTTAAATAATACATGTATATACATGTCTGAGCATGTCCAGCATGAATAAAGTATATATTTTTTGAAATGATGGTTAGATCATACACCCCATTTTCTGTGAGATATTTAGATCAGTGACTGTATGAAGAAAAAAAAATACGTCCTCCAGCAATGACTCATTTTAAAAATCATTTTAAAATGCAAAATTATATCATGATCGAATCAGCACGTTTATTTTATAAATCAATTGGTAATAATATACAACGCTCCATCATCAGTGATAAATCAATTGGGAATAGTATACACTTATACATCAGAATGATTATAAACAAGCCATATTTGCAGTATACCTCATGATAACGGTCCTATGAGCCAAAACATTGATTCATATACAATATATACTATTGTTCCTAAAATATCAAGGGCGAAGTCGAAAAGATGAAGCACCAGCATATTACAAATAGACGTGTAAAACATTGTATTATTATTATTAGCATCAGCACTCTGATCAAAAAAAATGTGTACTGTGTTTTGCTGAGTATTTGTAATATGCATTTTTTTTTTTTAAAGTTAGCAATTTCTTATCTAATTACACAAGTCATGTTGGGTGCTGGTAGCCCTCATTATTAGCATTTATCTTAAACAACAGGCCACTCATCATCCCCCCTCCGGACTTTCACCGTGTAAGAGGATCCCAGAACCACAGAGAATGTATGAAGAAAAAAATACTTTAAACACACAATGATTTCTTCATATAATATTATTAATATTAAGAGTTAATACTTATTTTATAAATCATTTTGAAATAATATACATCGTTGCATCATCAGTGATAATACACAATGTATAAAAAGCGCTTATAACTGATTTTGTAGGCTTATTTCATATAAAATACCAGCAGAATGGAATGAAAAGTGGGCGTATCAGGAGGCTTGGTTAGGGGCGTGGTTAAGGGTGTATCTGGGCGGGGTTAGGGTGGAAAGTAGGCGTGGTTTGCATAATTAGGGGCGTTCCCACCTGTCAAAAATGAGTTTGACGGAAAGTGGTTCCCTTTACTACTTGGGTCAACATGGCCATTGGGTCAACATGAACAGGGTCGACATGGAAAAAGGTTGACATTATTTTTTTAATGTTTTTTGGTGACGGTTTCTTTGTAAAGTGACTGGGAACCCCAATTAGTGCACCGTGTCCCCTCGCATGGCTTGCGCAAGGTTACCGTTCCCAATTGTAGTCCACGTGGATCGTAAAGTATAAAAAAAAATAAAAAATGAAGAAAAATGTGAAAAACTCACGTCAACCTTTTTCAGTGTCGACATTGTTCATGTCGACCTAATGGCAGAGTCGGCCTACTCAATGTCGACCAATAGGTGTCGACCTAGAGTCCTGATACCGAAGGGAGAGTGTGCCGCTGTAAGGGGGGGTTGAGGGGAGAGTGTGCTGTTGTAATGGTGGGTACACACTGATAGATATATCTGCCGATCAATTGATCGGCAGATATATCTATGGACGGATCGGGCAGTGTATTGAGCGTACACACTGCCCGATCCGTCGGGGACTGACGTCATGAACTGGGTGGGCGTGTACACACTCCCGCCCAGTTCAGCTGTCAATCACCGCCGGCCGTCGCAGCATGTGTACGGGTGGTCAGCCGACCACCTGTACACACACAGCGATGCTCCAATATATCGGTACATATATCGGCCGTCGGCTGTTCTGCGGGGCCGACGCGATATGTCTGTGAACGACGGAGTTCACAGACAAATCGCCCATACACACTGGCCGACGGACCCGCGATATATCGGCCGTTCAATAGAACGGCCGATATATCGGCCAGTGTGTATGGGCCTTGAGGGAGGGTTGAGGGGAGAGTGTGCCGCTGTAAGGGAGGGTTGAGGGATGAGTGTGCCGCTGTAAGGGAGGGATGAGGGGAGAGTATGCCGCTGTAAGGGAGGGATGAGGGGAGAGTGTGCCGCTGTAAGGGAGGTTTAGGGAGGTTTGAGGGGAGAGTGTGCCGCTGTAAGGGAGGTTTGAGGGGAGAGTCTGCCATTGTAAGGTAGGGTTGAGGGGAGAGTGTGCCGCTGTAAGGGTGGGTTGAGGGGAGAGTGTGCCATTGTAAGGGAGGGTTGAGGGGAGAGTGTGCCGCTGTAAGGGAGGGTTGAGGGGAGAGTGTGCCATTGTAAGGTAGGGTTGAGGGGAGAGTGTGCCGCTGTAAGGGAGGGTTGAGGGGAGAGTGTGCCGCTGTAAGGGAGGTTTGAGGGGAGAGTGTGCCACTGTAAGGGAGGGTTGAGGGGAGAGTGTGCCGCTGTAAGGGAGGGTTGAGGGGAGAGTGTGCCATTGTAAGGGAGGGTTGAGGGGAGAGTGTGCCGCTGTAAGGGAGGGTTGAGGGGAGAGTGTGCCGCTGTAAGGGAGGCTTGAGGGGAGAGTCTGCCATTGTAAGGTAGGGTTGAGGGGAGAGTGTGCCGCTGTAAGGGAGGGTTGAGGGGAGAGTGTGCCGCTGTAAGGGAGGTTTAGGGAGGTTTGAGGGGAGAGTGTGCCGCTGTAAGGGAGGTTTGAGGGGAGAGTCTGCCATTGTAAGGTAGGGTTGAGGGGAGAGTGTGCCGCTGTAAGGGTGGGTTGAGGGGAGAGTGTGCCATTGTAAGGGAGGGTTGAGGGGAGAGTGTGCCGCTGTAAGGGAGGGTTGAGGGGAGAGTGTGCCATTGTAAGGTAGGGTTGAGGGGAGAGTGTGCCGCTGTAAGGGAGGGTTGAGGGGAGAGTGTGCCGCTGTAAGGGAGGTTTGAGGGGAGAGTGTGCCACTGTAAGGGAGGGTTGAGGGGAGAGTGTGCCGCTGTAAGGGAGGGTTGAGGGGAGAGTGTGCCATTGTAAGGGAGGGTTGAGGGGAGAGTGTGCCGCTGTAAGGGAGGGTTGAGGGGAGAGTGTGCCGCTGTAAGGGAGGCTTGAGGGGAGAGTCTGCCATTGTAAGGTAGGGTTGAGGGGAGAGTGTGCCGCTGTAAGGGAGGGTTGAGGGGAGAGTGTGCCGCTGTAAGGGAGGTTTAGGGAGGTTTGAGGGGAGAGTGTGCCGCTGTAAGGGAGGTTTGAGGGGAGAGTCTGCCATTGTAAGGTAGGGTTGAGGGGAGAGTGTGCCGCTGTAAGGGTGGGTTGAGGGGAGAGTGTGCCATTGTAAGGGAGGGTTGAGGGGAGAGTGTGCCGCTGTAAGGGAGGGTTGAGGGGAGAGTGTGCCATTGTAAGGTAGGGTTGAGGGGAGAGTGTGCCGCTGTAAGGGAGGGTTGAGGGGAGAGTGTGCCGCTGTAAGGGAGGTTTGAGGGGAGAGTGTGCCGCTGTAAGGGAGGTTTGAGGGGAGAGTCTGCCATTGTAAGGTAGGGTTGAGGGGAGAGTGTGCCGCTGTAAGGGAGGGTTGAGGGGAGAGTGTGCCATTGTAAGGGAGGGTTGAGGGGAGAGTGTGCCGCTGTAAGGGAGGGTTGAGGGGAGAGTGTGCCATTGTAAGGTAGGGTTAAGGGGAGAGTGTGCCGCTGTAAGGGAGGGTTGAGGGGAGAGTGTGCCATTGCAAGAGAGGGTTGAGGGGAAATTGTACTGCTGGTAGGGAGGGTTGAGGGGAGAGTGTGCCGCTGTAAGGGAGGGTTGAGGGGAGAGTGTGCCATTGTAAGGGAGGGTTGAGGGGAGAGTGTGCCGCTGTAAGGGAGGGTTGAGGGGAGAGTGTGCCGCTGCAAAGGAGGGTTGAAGGGAGAGTGTGCTGCTGTAACGGAGGGTTGAGGAATATGTTGCTATGGGGGGTAAAGGTAATGTGCGACTATGGGGGAGGTGGCTTGCTACAATGGAGCAAGGAGGAATGCATACTTCCCGACTGTTCTTATTCCGTGATCAGGATCTCTCGTGTGCACAAGGGGAGGGTGTCCGATGGGTCGAGAGCCATGCTGGGCCCCGGTAAAGTGGGCCGTGGCTTAATAAAGTGGGCGTTATTATGGTCTTTAATATTAAATGTTTTTACAAATAAAATAATTGCGGGTCGCAAAGTGTCCCCATGCGCTACACAAGGGGGCACCGTTTTAACACAGGAGGAGCTCGGGGAGGGCACCCGCTTCCTAGTTTACTTGATCTCGAAGCGCCGAAGCGGGTACCTCCTCCCTGGCCAGCGCCATCTTCCCAGTGATATTTAAGACAATGACGCTGGTCACTAGAGAGCAAAGACTCCTATTGAAAAAATTAAGGGGGGTGGGGGGTCAATGCTCTCTGGCACAGGGTACCAAAAAGTCTAGTTACGGCCTTGAAACCAGGGAAATCACCCATCCCTAATTGATAACAGTGCACGCACATTGTCTTCAGCTAAGCTTCCAACCATCTCCAGCCAACCTGGCCCAGTCACTCAGTCACACCTTACTACCATGGCCAGCCCATTATTCCACTATAATATCTTTGCTTAGCCTGGTTTCGCAATCCAAACGCGGGACCTTCTCTAAAGACTTTTGGAAGGAAAAGTTGATCTTATCCAATGTAAGTCTGATGCACACCATCATCATGAGCAAATCAATGCCCAACCTTCCTTCCCATTGGGAGTAAGCTCCATTTGCCATTAACTACTATTAGATCCAAAAATACCCAAATGATTCCAACTGTAAATACTACAAGTCAAAGGTGCACAACACAAACATCAATCTTTTGTCCCTAGGACTGTACTATCAGCAAAGTGACATTAGAAATGTCTGAATCTGAGCAGTAATTCAACATTTTATTCACAACTGCATCAGAACACAGGACAGGAGACTCTCATTGAGGTATTTATGGCCTTGGTTTAATTAATTGTTGGGTTTCTTAGATGCAGACATCAGAGACGATTTTCTGGCCAGCTTCTTATCATGCCTGTGGCAGCTGTGCCGCACTGACATTAACTCTACTGAGGTCTAGCACCAGAAAATAAACACAATCAATGACCTTGATATTCAGAGGACGCCATGGGAGTGCGGTTGGTGGTGTCGTTATTCAGAAATCTATCTGAAGATTAGGAAAGGACAGTTATCGAATACCATACCACCTTGTAATGATATATTTTGTGCTTCTCAAAAATGCCTCATCCGGCAACATGGCCATATACGTCAAATAGCGCGCTATACTGCAGCAAGCTGGTTATACAGCCGTGTGAGTTGCTTTCTGTGCGGCACTATATCAGATTGTAGTCCACAGTAATTACATGACAAGGTTCTGTGGAACAGCTGTCTATAGTGGGCTAGGGGGCATTGTACGGTTCTTATCTACTTCACAATCAGCAGACTATAATGCAGTCACAAATCTGTATTTTATATGTAAAACAAAATGTCCTGGCCTGCAAAGATAACTATTACTCTTCATACACGTAGCAACTGACACATGAATACGACGTCTGTGTATTTAAAGGAATTTGTTAGTAAATATAGATCTATGTCACAGTCATACGTCTACTCGTCTTCACTCTTTCAGTATTTAAATACCGTATATTTTATATCTTTATTTGAAAACAGTTTTCTATCTTAGGATGCCTTTCATCTATTGGCTTCTACATGCACCTCCCCCGCCCCGTAACTTCTGCTCAGTCTCTTGCCTTCTAGCTTCCACTTGTGACTTTCAGTCATGTCTTTATATCATCATACAGAGCTTGTGCTTGTTTTCTTTGACTTGGGATAAGAAACAAAGCTACCTTCACTTGTATACAGTGCAGTGCCAAAAGCAGGGCTGTGTCATCTATCCCAGAACACGGAAAATGAATCTGCCTGTTAATACAGACATTATTTTCAGAAGGCAGTAGACAATTATACACTGTATTAAGTAGGCGTTGCTGGAACGCTTGCCAAAGCCAACAAATATAAGTAGGCAACCCTTTCAGAAGTCGTATTATACAATTTTATTTGGAGTACATTCAGTGCAGACATTCAACTATTGTTTGCGCGATACATTTTTAGCAGTTTTATTATGCCTAATACTAGAATCACCATTTGGCCGTATGACCAGTATCTGAAATCACTAAGCACAACCTTACCTCCTCCACAAAGGGGTATTGCTGTGTTATGGCTGTTGCCTGTGACCATGCTACAAAGGGTGATGACCGTGCCCTCAAGGCTTGTCTAGCAATTCTGAAGTGCTACAATAGGTTGCTGCCAAATCCCCTTCTCTCAAAATATCCTTAAATTACATTGTCCACTAGAGGCAGCATGGAGTGTGGGTGCTTGCCTTCCAATTTCCCACCAGTTGGGGCAAAAGTGCTGTGCTGACAAACAGTACCATGGGACAGGATCCTCCAAATTGGGACAGCCTTTCGGAAATCAGTTTGGTGGTGGATACAGTATTTTACATCTTTTCAAACATACATAGCCCAGGAACTTCCGGGGCCTGTACACCTTCTCTGCCTCATCCTGGGTAATAATGACTTCTCCACAGTACCATGGAAGAGTTGTCTGTATCACCATGTGGATAGTAGCCAAGTGTTAAGCAATGAATGATTAATCCACATAAGGTTTCTGAAATTTATATTTTTATAGTCTATGGGTAGGGGAAGGTTATGGTTAGGCACTGGGGGTGGGGTTAAGTTGGGCACTAAGGGGGTTAGCCCTAGCCACCACCCTTGGGGGTTAGGGCGGGAGGGGGGTGTTAAAAATACTTACCCCCTCCGGCGTTGAGATCTTCATTGTTGGGTTGCAGATGTCAGTCATGTGACCGAATCTGGGTATGGATGTATATAATATGTGTGTGTATTAGAGATATGCTCCGGCCCAAATCTTGGGTTTTAGATCTGTATTGGTTTTGCCACAACCACCTTTATGGGTTTTGGGTCTGGATTTTTTAAGAAAAATATCATAGGAACAGCTAAAATCGCAGAATGTTGGCATGCTTTTGTTCCTACAGTATTATTAACATCAATATCCTTCATTTCCACTAATTTCCAGTCAAATTTGAAAACCTCCCAGCTCACAATATTGTTTTCTTCCATTTGAGGCCAAAGGCTGCAGCAAGATGGCCGGTTACTAATCGACAGAGCAGCGGCACAAACACACGCCGTTTTATAGTACGTCTATGAAACATTGCCACACAGCAGTGCAGAAATTAAAAGTGGTGCAAGATGGAATTGACCTTGGGCCCTCACTCCCACCCTTATGTTGGATATTAAAATGGACATGCACAGTGTAACAAACAAAGCACTTTAGTGACAGGGACTGACACTTTTGTGGCTGAAGTGCTTGCTTTGTTTGGGCCCCCACAAAATATTTTTTTGGAGGGACTACCACTGATCACTAATGAGGAGGTTGTTGATGAGGGTGTTAATTACATTATAATCTTGCAAAATAGATTTCATGAATCTGCTGCAAATGACGTAACATAGGGGAGGTGCCTAGATGGCTAACGGGGGTCATTCCGAGTTGATCATAGCTGTGCCAAATTTAGCACAGCTACGATCAAGCACTCAGACATGCGGGGGGAACGCCAGGTACAGGGCTAGTCCGCCCCGCAAGTAAATGCCAGGCCCTCCCCACCCCGCAGAAATGCAAAAGCATCGCACAGCGGAGAACCTCTTTGATGCCCCGGGTCGCAGCGGCTGCGTGTGACGTCACGCAGCCGCCGCGCCCCTTCCCCCCAATGGTCCGCCCACGCCTGCGTTGGCCGGACAGCGCCCCCCTATATGGCGGCTTAACGCCGCTGTCCAGCCCCCTCCCGCCCAGCGACCGCCTCTACCTCAGAGGCGATCGCTAGGCAACGACTGCCTTCGGCCATCTGGCATGCGCCGGTGCACTGTGGTGACGATGCATGCGCAGTTCCGACCCGATCCCTGCGCTGCGATAAACTGCAGCGATCGGGTCGGAATGATCTCCAACGTCCCTACCTCTACTAACTTTGGCATCACAAATGGAGCAGATGCCTTCACAATCATTGTCAGGATTTGTGGAAAAATAATTTCATACCCAAGAGGTGGCTTTTTTGATCTTATGTCCAGGAATCGCAATGGCTTTCTTTTTATCACGGGAAAGAACTGCAGCCACTGGTGGCTGACTTACACACACAACATTATCATCAGCATCCTCCTCAGTGTCCGATACTAGTAGTACACCCATATCCCCCTCATCATGTTCCACTTCCACACATGAATCCTCAATTTCTACTATGCCCTCATCACCATCTTTACTTGTACTGATCCCCACATGTGCAGATGGTGCAGAAATGGTGGAAGGAGGTGAGAGAGACTTCTCTATGAGGACAGTGTGAGAAATGTCAGACTCACACATAGCTTACGTGGACACCCCTAAACGTTCCTCAGGAATGTGTGATGGTTCTGAATGTTTTTTTTTTTACAACTCTTCTAGACTCTGAGTGAAAAGTTCTTGTATCGTCATGAGAAGTGGAAGAAGATGCCTCACTGACAGTTGCAGAACCACCACTTATAAATAAAGGCCAAGGCCTGAGCCTTTCCTTGCCCCTGCATGTGGTGAATGGCATATTGACAATTTTATCTTTCTCTTTATTTTTGATATCGTCTTTGCCACTGTAAAATGATATTGCTTCTTTGCTTTTACATGCCCTGACTTAAGACATCTATGCCCTTGGGCATCGGACCTAGTAGATGACGTTGACGGGCTTGTATTGTCGTGACAGGTGGAAACAATAGTATGCGCTTCCTGTTCTCCTCTCAATTGTTCATCCTCCATATATATCCACCAACCCGAGCAAGTGTGGTACAGCACACACCACAATTTGTACAAAAAATTTACCACCTACAGTGTATGCTGGCGTGTATTTGTCAGAAACAGTAATCAAACACTGCGGTTTAATTTCACCAACGCTGTCGCACAATACGTGTATCAGTACGAAAATATATAACTGTGGTACCACCTTTACCCACAGTGTCGCAAAATACGTGTATGAGTCAGAAATAGTAATTTACGGTGGTCTGACCAGCAGTGTCACCGTACTTATGAAAATAACATAAAAAATGACTAGTACACTAGGGTACAGCACAAACTTGCAGCATTTAACCTTGAAATAGCCTTATAAGAAAGGCCAATTAAATGTCCTAAACCATAGCATTAATCTAATTCAGGCTTCAGGCCTCTTACCAGCAGTACAATCAATGACATACCATGAAACTAGACTGTCAGACAGCACACAGGTTGCTAAGATGGAGGTTGAAGGAAAGAGAAAATATCCATCAAAATTGAAATTTTTTCACTGTTCGTACAATGTCTCGTTCTGTTCCACATTCAGAGTATTAAGGCTGAGCCCGCACTACTTTATAAATCTCTTATTTTCTGCCTGAGATGGCGTCACCCTGGAAGTGAAATTATTCCATACACAGCAGAAAAGAATTAATGTCCAATAGAGTGTGGTAGGAATATTCAATATTATACAGCAGAGATTTTCAACCTTTTACAACTCGCTGCACGCTGAACAAGATCTAAATATCGCCAAGGCACACTCAAATATAATGGTGATGCATGGTGCAGTTGCGCATCCTAGGATGTCATGTCGTAGCTTCTCCATAGGTAATGCCTGTGCCACATCTGAGAAAGCCAGAAAAGCCCAACACTGCCCGGGCCCAAAATTAGAACTGGCTCTGCAACCACTAAACCCACCAGTATTGATCGTTCCAGGGGCTCAGTAGCGGCTGATGGGCCTGGCTCTGCTTCTATGGCGGCACACCTGGAGACTGCTCAGGGCACACTAGTGTGCCATGACACTATGGTTGAAAAACACTGTTATACAGTATTGTCAACAGCAATCATTAAACATTGAAAATATACTATTATTAGAAAGTTTGTGTTGGTTTAACAGTCGATTTTTATGTGCAATTGAATATAATTTTTTCTTGCGTTCTCCTAATCGGGATATATATATTTGAAGTAATCTAGCTGTGAGTAATCCATTCCAGTGCTGGATACACCTGCTGTGAGTTTAAAGCTGACGCTGAGAAATTAATGTTTGTAACGTCCCTAAACAGGAAGGCTGATTGCTATCAGTTTCTGCGTGCTTTCATCTTCCATCCGCACTAAGGCTGCAGTGACATAAGCAGTGATCTGGCAGCATAGCTACAGTATATATAGTGTAAATAGATGGGGGGTTTCTGATTTGGAATCCCATTCTCCAGATGGTCCTAAAACCACAAAGGAGAAATTGTAAATTATTGCTACTGGTTGGTGATACTGTCGGGGACACACACACACACACACACACACACACACACACACACACACACACACACACACACACACACACACACACACACACACACTTATTGTACTTATAGGTACTCTTAGGAGCTGTGCTAAACACTTTATGCCAGGTGTGTGCAATATACAGTATATATAATATATATGTGGCAGGGAGGCCACGGTGCCACAAGCCAGAGGCAATACTCACCACCTGACTACCTGTGTATAGGCTGGGTATCAGGTCCTGTTCAGGTTTTGCAGTGCGCTGAGGTTCACAACCAAGCAGTCAGCCCACCTGTAGCTGGGATAAAGCTTTGCTGCAAACAGAGCACAGGGCTCCTGAAGCTGGAGAAGCAAGCCAGGCGATAGACTGGGGAGGTGGTTAGCATAAGGGTGCCGGGTCTGGAAGGTCCACAGATATTATGCATGTCAACTGTGAGTCAGAGTGACAAACATATTGCTGTAAGTGCTTAATTTTGTATAGCATTTGTGACCTGCAGTAATTCCAGACTTGTTATCTGCTGTGGAGTGGCTGCTAAACTGCAGTGAATAAACAATCCACTGTTTTTACCATACCACTGGATGTGATTCTTCCCAAGTTGTCCCAGTGGTGGCCCGTACGTGGATCAACTTACCGGATGCATCCTGCGCAGTGGGGTCCTGCCAACAAATACAGCAGCAGAGACCCAGGGGAGCTGTGGTGGCAGGCTGGTTTCCGGCACGTAGCGTGGTGCCTGGTGGAAGCCTGAGCCGCAGAGCAGCTGGGTGGGTGAGTAGGCTGAACTGACCTGAGAAAAAATACATTGGTTTTCAAATTGTTTATTTTGTTTCTTTTCCTGCATTTGCACCAGTAGGGGGAAGGGTTAAGTAATTTGCCTCTCTGGGATAAAGGGCGTAATTCAGACCTGATCTCTGCTGTGCGTTTTCGTACAGCAGCCGATCAGGTCTGAACTGCGCATACACTGGCGCCGCAGTGCGCCGGCGCATGCCAGACAGCCGATGGCCATCTCTGCCCAGTGATCGCCTCTGCCTGATTGACAGGCAGAGGCGGTCGCTGGGTGGGAGGGGGCGGGCCGGCGGCGTTTGGCCGCCGTTTTGGGGGCACAGTCCGGGCAACGCAGGCATGCCTGGACCGTGTGGGGGGCAGACCGTGGCGACTGCGTGATGTCACACAGCCGCTGCGACCCGGACAGTGACGGGTAGCTCCCTGCCAGCGTGCAGCAGCTGCGCTGCAGGGAGCTACTCGTCAAGTACAAAAGCATTGCCGCTGTGCGATGCTTTTGTACTTGTGCAGATGGAGGTAGGGACAGACATGCGGGGCGTCTCCCCGCATGTCAGGGTGGTTGATCGTAGCCATGCAAAATTTTGGTCTGTTATGTGCCCAAAATCCTAAATGATTTGTGTGCCTGGTTAAAATTGGGAGGAACAGTCAAGTGAAAACCTTGGAGATTGTAACGTGCAATTAAAATGGGAATTTGAAAAAAAAAATCAGTATTGTGTTTGAAACACACACACACACACACACACACACACACACACACACACACACACACACACACACACACACACACACACACACACGTGTGCTTCTGCTATATGTGCTTCATAACTGTCCCCTTACAAATCAATGACAACAATACAAATGATCAGAGCCATATCGGGTGGTGCGGTCGGTGTGCGGCACACAGCTCACGCGCCCTGTGGGCGAAACTAGACCGATCCACCCACGATCGCCGATGTGATGTCTGTTACTATGTATGTGCCACTGTCCCACCAGTAGCTGCTGTCTCCTGCCCACGCCAATGTACTGGGTGTTCTATAAGTGTGGAAGAAACACCCTTATTTAAAGAAAATGAGTAAGGAAATATTAATCCTGTGTTAACACATATGATATGGGAGTGGGGGAAAACTTTTTTTTTTTTTTACAGTATGTCACCAGTGTGGTGGCCATCTTGAAGTTGGCCATTTTGGATGCAACGTTAATTGGGGAGGTAGTCATGTGACATTTCAAATAGATGCAGAATTTCATAAGAAAAATAATGGTGTTCTTCGTATCTTTATTCTTTCTCAGGTGTTCACAGATTTTTAGTTAGTTACGGTCTGATGATAATAATAATAATAATAATAATAATAATAATAATAATAATACTGTGTTAAATACAGTTGCCCCCCTAAGCACTAAACCCACCTCCCCTGCACTGGAAAGATGATTAGTTGTCTTTGCTGCAGTGTAACCACATATACCCAAAAGTAAGCAGTTTCAGGTGCTGATGCAGGAGTCTTATGGAGTCACTTAACCTCTTACAAAGCAATAGGAGTCCCCCCCATCGTGTGCCAGCTGGCAGAGTAAACCCATCCAGACACACTCATATTCCCAGTACATTTTTTTGGTTTACTGTCTAATAATGTTTATGTGCTAAGGTAAATTGTTGTGCTAAACCTCAAATATTTTGGTTTCCAGAATAAATATGGCAACATTACCTAAATATAATAAATTGTAACCAAAACAGAGACACAACAACAAAATTACAATGGTGTAATGCTGGGTACACACTGGTAGATATATATGCAAATCAATTGATCTGCACAGGGCCGGATTAACAATGGGGCGGATGGAGCTGCAGCTCCAGGCCCCCCACTGGAAATAGGCCCACAGATCCCCTGCAGTTCAGATAGTGTTGACAGGAAAAAAAAAACTTTTCTCCTATCATCACCAATAGCATTCCCTCACTCCACTCCTGTCACGGAGAGACAGAACTCTGCCTCTCCCCTCTGAAGCTGCCAGCAGCTGTCACTGCCCAATGAAGCACATACCCAGCATCGAAATAAGCTCCTCCCCCAGATCGCGATAAGCTCCGCCTCCTGGTGGATCTATAGCTGTGCCCACGATTGCTCAAAGTTCCTCTCACTTGCCATCCCAAGCTGTGTCTCTGTGGGACCTTTATAAACTTACTGTGCCCCCTGGTTCTTCCACTGCTGAGCCCCCTGGCCCCTGTTGCCTGAAGCCACACCCCTGGGCCGTTCTAAGCCCCGCCCACTACACAGTACACTGCAGTGCAGTGCTCCCCGCCTGTGTGACCTGAGGTGTTCTGCAGCTGCGGTCTGAGGTACAGAGGAGTATATGCTGTGTAGCCCTATGCCCAGGACTTTCTCACACTGACAGTAATGTGTGCATGTTCTGTGACCTTAATGGCATACTGTTTTAATTTATCATGCATGATAATCAATTGAATTCCGGCCAGTGTGTATACGGACACTACCTTGCGGTGTAATGTGACTATCGGACGCTGCCGTGCGGTGCAATGTGCCTATCGGACGCTGCCGTGCGGTGCAATGTGACTATCGTACGCTGCCGTGCGATGCAATGTGACTATCGAATGCTGCCGTGCGGTGTAATGTGACTATCAGACGCTGCCGTGCGGTGTAATGTAACTATCGGACGCTGCCGTGCGATGTAATGTAACTATCGAACGCTGCCGTGCGGTGTAATGTGACTATCGGACGCTGCCGTGCGATGTAATGTAACTATCGGACGCTGCCGTGCGGTGTAATGTAACTATCGGACGCTGCCGTGCGATGTAATGTAACTATCAAACGCTGTCGTGTGGTGTAATGTAACTATCGGACGCTGCCGTTTTAATTTATCATGCATGATAATCAATTGAATTCCGGCCAGTGTGTATACGGACACTACCTTGCGGTGTAATGTATCTATCAGACGCTGCCATGCGGTGTAATGTAACTATCGGATGCTGCCGTGTGGTGTATTGTAACTATCGAATGCTGCTGTGCGGTGTAATGTGACTATCGGACGCTCCTGTGCGGTGTAATGTGACTATAGGACGCTGCCGTGTGGTGTAATGTGACTATAGGACGATGCCGTATGGTGTATTGTAACTATCGAATGCTGCTGTGCGGTGTAATGTGACTATCGGACGCTCCTGTGCGGTGTAATGTGACTATAGGACGCTGCCGTGTGGTGTAATGTAACTATCGGATGCTGCTGTGCGGTTTAATGTGACTATCGGACGCTCCTGTGCGGTGTAATGTGACTATAGGACGCTGCCGTGCGATGTAATGTAACTATCGGACGCTGACGTGTGGTGTATTGTAACTATCGAATGCTGCTGTGCGGTGTAATGTGACTATCGGACGCTGCCGTGTGGTGTAATGTAACTATCGGACGCTGCCGTGTGGTGTATTGTAACTATCGAATGCTGCTGTGCGGTGTAATGTAACTATCGGATGCTGCTGTGCGGTGTAATGTGACTATCGGACGCTCCTGTGCGGTGTAATGTGACTATCGGACGCTCCTGTGCGGTGTAATGTGACTATAGGACGCTGCCGTGTGGTGTAATGTAACTATCGGACGCTGCCGTGTGGTGTAATGTAACTATCGGACGCTGCCGTGTGGTGTATTGTAACTATCGAATGCTGCTGTGCGGTGTAATGTGACTATCGGACGCTCCTGTGCGGTGTAATGTGACTATAGGACGCTGCCGTGTGGTGTAATGTAACTATCGGACGCTGCCGTGTGGTGTAATGTAACTATCGGATGCTGCCGTGTGGTGTATTGTAACTATCGAATGCTGCTGTGCGGTGTAATGTGACTATAGGACGCTGCCGTGTGGTGTAATGTGACTATAGGACGCTGCCGTGTGGTGTATTGTAACTATCGAATGCTGCTGTGCGGTGTAATGTGACTATCGGACGCTCCTGTGCGGTGTAATGTGACTATAGGACGCTGCCTTGTGGTGTAATGTAACTATCGGACGCTGCCGTGTGGTGTATTGTAACTATCGGATGCTGCTGTGCGGTGTAATGTAACTATCGGACGCTGCTGTGCGGTGTAATGTAACTATTGGAAGCTGACTTGCGGTGTAATGTGACTCGGACACTACTGTGCGGTGTAATGTAACTATCGGACGCTGCTGTGCGGTGTAATGTAACTATCGGACGCTGCTGTGCGCTGCCTTGCGGTGTAATGTGACTAGCAGACGCTGCCATGCAGTGTAATGTGACTCGGACACTAGTGTACGGTGTAATGTAAATATCGGACGCTGCCATGCGGTGTAATGTGACTCGGACACTAGTGTACGGTGTAATGTAAATATCGGACGCTGCCATGCGGTGTAATGTGACTCGGACACTAGTGTACGGTGTAATGTAAATATCGGACGCTGCCATGCGGTGTAATGTGACTAGGTCACTAATGAGCAGTGTAATGTACAGTAACTGTCGGACGCTGCAGTTTGGTGTAATGTAACTATCGGACGCTGCTGTGCGGTGTATTGTAACTATCGTACGGTGCTGTGCGGTGTAATGTAACTATCGGACGGTGCTGTGCGGTGTATTGTAACTCGGACACTACTATGCCGTGTAATGTGATTCGGACACTACTGTGCGGTGTAATGTAACTATCGGACGTTGCTGTGCGGTGTAACGTGTCTCGGACACTACCGTGCGGTGTAATGTAACTACAGACGCTACCGTGTGGTGTAATGTAACTATCAGATGCTGCCGTGCGGTGTCATGTGACTCGGACACTACTGTGCGGTGTAATGTAACTAACGGACGCTGAGGCATATCCCCTGCTCCCCTCTCCTTAATCCAATCTGCTGCAGCGGTACACAATAGGCCTTTCCTATATTTCAGCTCCAGGCCCATGTGCACATTAATCTGGCACTGGATCTGCAGATATATCTATAGCCGGATCAGGCAGTGTGTTGAGCATATACACTGCCCGATCCGTCGGGACTGACGTCGCGAACTGGGCGGGTGTTTACATGCGCCTGGCCAGTTCAGCTGTCAGTCATCGTCTGCTCCTGCAGCAAGTGTACGGGTGGTCGACTGCCCACCCGTACACACAGCACGATGCGCCAATATATCGTTAGATATATATCGACGCGATATGTCTGTGTACAACAGCGTTCACAGACATATCGCTTGTACACACTGGCCGTCGGACCCGCAATATATCGGCCGTTCAATAGAACGCCCGATATATCAGCCAGTGTGTACGTACCTTAAAAGAATCCAAGCCCTTGAACAAGTTCTCAATGGAAACTGTAGGAGGAAAAAAAGAAACCTTTTATCAGTTGAGGCAGAAACCTCTTTATAGCTTGTTGCTATCACTTAAATAGGCAATAAAGTAAAATAAACATACGCATTAATACAGGAGGGGGATCTCATTACATTTCTGCATCTGCATGATCGGGAGGTGTCCGAGGAGCTGAGGGGAAACCCCTTACTGTGGAACATAAAAAAACTATGGAAAGACATGCGACATAAACTAAATCTAAATGCCCACAAATCATTACACCTCACGTTAATGGATAATCCTGACTTCCAAGAGGGCCAGGCACACTACCCGTTTAATATATGGAGGCTGGAAGGGGTGTCCAAGATTGGTGATTTGGTGGACATGCGGGGCTCGAGGCCGCTCACGTTCCAGGAGGCCACTACTAAATACTAGAGATGAGCGCCTGAAATTTTTCAGGTTTTGTGTTTTGGTTTTGGGTTCGGTTCCGCGGCCGTGTTTTGGGTTCGAACGCGTTTTGGCAAAACCTCACCGAATTTTTTTTGTCGGATTCGGGTGTGTTTTGGATTCGGGTGTTTTTTTCAAAAAACACTAAAAAACAGCTTAAATCATAGAATTTGGGGGTCATTTTGATCCCAAAGTATTATTAACCTCAAAAACCATAATTTACACTCATTTTCAGTCTATTCTGAATACCTCACACCTCACAATATTATTTTTAGTCCTAAAATTTGCACCGAGGTCGCTGTGTGAGTAAGATAAGCGACCCTAGTGGCCGACACAAACACCGGGCCCATCTAGGAGTGGCACTGCAGTGTCACGCAGGATGTCCCTTCCAAAAAACCCTCCCCAAACAGCACATGACGCAAAGAAAAAAAGAGGCGCAATGAGGTAGCTGTGTGAGTAAGATTAGCGACCCTAGTGGCCGACACAAACACCGGGCCCATCTAGGAGTGGCACTGCAGTGTCACGCAGGATGGCCCTTCCAAAAAACCCTCCCCAAACAGCACATGACGCAAAGAAAAAAAGAGGCGCAATGAGGTAGCTGTGTGAGTAAGATTAGCGACCCTAGTGGCCGACACAAACACCGGGCCCATCTAGGAGTGGCACTGCAGTGTCACGCAGGATGGCCCTTCCAAAAAACCCTCCCCAAACAGCACATGACGCAAAGAAAAAAAGAGGCGCAATGAGGTAGCTGTGTGAGTAAGATTAGCGACCCTAGTGGCCGACACAAACACCGGGCCCATCTAGGAGTGGCACTGCAGTGTCACGCAGGATGTCCCTTCCAAAAAACCCTCCCCAAACAGCACATGACGCAAAGAAAAAAAGAGGCGCAATGAGGTAGCTGTGTGAGTAAGATTAGCGACCCTAGTGGCCGACACAAACACCGGGCCCATCTAGGAGTGGCACTGCAGTGTCACGCAGGATGTCCCTTCCAAAAAACCCTCCCCAAACAGCACATGACGCAAAGAAAAAAAGAGGCGCAATGAGGTAGCTGACTGTGTGAGTAAGATTAGCGACCCTAGTGGCCGACACAAACACCGGGCCCATCTAGGAGTGGCACTGCAGTGTCACGCAGGATGTCCCTTCCAAAAAACCCTCCCCAAACAGCACATGACGCAAAGAAAAAAAGAGGCGCAATGAGGTAGCTGACTGTGTGAGTAAGATTAGCGACCCTAGTGGCCGACACAAACACCGGGCCCATCTAGGAGTGGCACTGCAGTGTCACGCAGGATGTCCCTTCCAAAAAACCCTCCCCAATCAGCACATGATGCAAAGAAAAAGAAAAGAAAAAAGAGGTGCAAGATGGAATTGTCCTTGGGCCCTCCCACCCACCCTTATGTTGTGTAAACAAAACAGGACATGCACACTTTAACCAACCCATCATTTCAGTGACAGGGTCTGCCACACGACTGTGACTGATATGACGGGTTGGTTTGGACCCCCCCCAAAAAAGAAGCAATTAATCTCTCCTTGCACAAACTGGCTCTACAGAGGCAAGATGTCCACCTCATCTTCACCCTCCGATATATCACCGTGTACATCCCCCTCCTCACAGATTATCAATTCGTCCCCACTGGAATCCACCATCTCAGCTCCCTGTGTACTTTGTGGAGGCAATTGCTGCTGGTCAATGTCTCCGCGGAGGAATTGATTATAATTCATTTTAATGAACATCATCTTCTCCACATTTTCTGGATGTAACCTCGTACGCCGATTGCTGACAAGGTGAGCGGCGGCACTAAACACTCTTTCGGAGTACACACTTGTGGGAGGGCAACTTAGGTAGAATAAAGCCAGTTTGTGCAAGGGCCTCCAAATTGCCTCTTTTTCCTGCCAGTATAAGTACGGACTGTGTGACGTGCCTACTTGGATGCGGTCACTCATATAATCCTCCACCATTCTATCAATGTTGAGAGAATCATATGCAGTGACAGTAGACGACATGTCCGTAATCGTTGTCAGGTCCTTCAGTCCGGACCAGATGTCAGCATCAGCAGTCGCTCCAGACTGCCCTGCATCACCGCCAGCGGGTGGGCTCGGAATTCTGAGCCTTTTCCTCGCACCCCCAGTTGCGGGAGAATGTGAAGGAGGAGATGTTGACAGGTCGCGTTCCGCTTGACTTGACAATTTTGTCACCAGCAGGTCTTTCAACCCCAGCAGACCTGTGTCTGCCGGAAAGAGAGATCCAAGGTAGGCTTTAAATCTAGGATCGAGCACGGTGGCCAAAATGTAGTGCTCTGATTTCAACAGATTGACCACCCGTGAATCCTTGTTAAGCGAATTAAGGGCTGCATCCACAAGTCCCACATGCCTAGCGGAATCGCTCCCTTTTAGCTCCTTCTTCAATGCCTCCAGCTTCTTCTGCAAAAGCCTGATGAGGGGAATGACCTGACTCAGGCTGGCAGTGTCTGAACTGACTTCACGTGTGGCAAGTTCAAAGGGCATCAGAACCTTGCACAACGTTGAAATCATTCTCCACTGCACTTGAGACAGGTGCATTCCACCTACTATATCGTGCTCAATTGTATAGGCTTGAATGGCCTTTTGCTGCTCCTCCAACCTCTGAAGCATATAGAGGGTTGAATTACACCTCGTTACCACTTCTTGCTTCAGATGATGGCAGGGCAGGTTCAGTAGTTTTTGGTGGTGCTCCAGTCTTCTGTACGTGGTGCCTGTATGCCGAAAGTGTCCCGCAATTTTTCTGGCCACCGACAGCATCTCTTGCACGCCCCTGTCGTTTTTTAAAAAATTCTGCACCACCAAATTCAAGGTATGTGCAAAACATGGGACGTGCTGGAATTTGCCCATATTTAATGCACACACAATATTGCTGGCGTTGTCCGATGCCACAAATCCACAGGAGAGTCCAATTGGGGTAAGCCATTCCGCGATGATCTTCCTCAGTTGCCGTAAGAGGTTTTCAGCTGTGTGCGTATTCTGGAAAGCGGTGATACAAAGCGTAGCCTGCCTAGGAAAGAGTTGGCGTTTGCGAGATGCTGCTACTGGTGCCGCCGCTGCTGTTCTTGCGGCGGGAGTCCATACATCTACCCAGTGGGCTGTCACAGTCATATAGTCCTGACCCTGCCCTGCTCCACTTGTCCACATGTCCGTGGTTAAGTGGACATTGGGTACAACTGCATTTTTTAGGACACTGGTGAGTCTTTTTCTGACGTCCGTGTACATTCTCGGTATCGCCTGCCTAGAGAAGTGGAACCTAGATGGTATTTGGTAACGGGGGCACACTGCCTCAATAAATTGTCTAGTTCCCTGTGAACTAACGGCGGATACCGGACGCACGTCTAACACCAACATAGTTGTCAAGGACTCAGTTATCCGCTTTGCAGTAGGATGACTGCTGTGATATTTCATCTTCCTCGCAAAGGACTGTTGAACAGTCAATTGCTTACTGGAAGTAGTACAAGTGGGCTTACGACTTCCCCTCTGGGATGACCATCGACTCCCAGCGGCAACAACAGCAGCGCCAGCAGCAGTAGGCGTTACACGCAAGGATGCATCGGAGGAATCCCAGGCAGGAGAGGACTCGTCAGAATTGCCAGTGACATGGCCTGCAGGACTATTGGCATTCCTGGGGAAGGAGGAAATTGACACTGAGGGAGTTGGTGGGGTGGTTTGCGTGAGCTTGGTTACAAGAGGAAGGGATTTACTGGTCAGTGGACTGCTTCCGCTGTCACCCAAAGTTTTTGAACTTGTCACTGACTTATTATGAATGCGCTGCAGGTGACGTATAAGGGAGGATGTTCCGAGGTGGTTAACGTCCTTACCCCTACTTATTACAGCTTGACAAAGGGAACACACGGCTTGACACCTGTTGTCCGCATTTCTGGTGAAATACCTCCACACCGAAGAGCTGATTTTTTTGGTATTTTCACCTGGCATGTCAACGGCCATATTCCTCCCACGGACAACAGGTGTCTCCCCGGGTGCCTGACTTAAACAAACCACCTCACCATCAGAATCCTCCTGGTCAATTTCCTCCCCAGCGCCAGCAACACCCATATCCTCCTCATCCTGGTGTACTTCAACACTGACATCTTCAATCTGACTATCAGGAACTGGACTGCGGGTGCTCCTTCCAGCACTTGCAGGGGGCGTGCAAATGGTGGAAGGCGCATGCTCTTCACGTCCAGTGTTGGGAAGGTCAGGCATCGCAACCGACACAATTGGACTCTCCTTGTGGATTTGGGATTTCAAAGAACGCACAGTTCTTTGCGGTGCTTTTGCCAGCTTGAGTCTTTTCAGTTTTCTAGCGAGAGGCTGAGTGCTTCCATCCTCATGTGAAGCTGAACCACTAGCCATGAACATAGGCCAGGGCCTCAGCCGTTCCTTGCCACTCCGTGTGGTAAATGGCATATTGGCAAGTTTACGCTTCTCCTCCGACAATTTTATTTTAGGTTTTGGAGTCCTTTTTTAACTGATATTTGGTGTTTTGGTTTTGACATGCTCTGTACTATGCCATTGGGCATCGGCCTTGGCAGACGACGTTGCTGGCATTTCATCGTCTCGGCCATGACTAGTGGCAGCAGCTTCAGCACGAGGTGGAAGTGGATCTTGATCTTTCCCTAATTTTGGAACCTCAACATTTTTGTTCTCCATATTTTAATAGGCACAACTAAAAGGCACCTCAGGTAAACAATGGAGATGGATGGATTGGATACTAGTATACAATTATGGACGGGCTGCCGAGTGCCGACACAGAGGTAGCCACAGCCGTGAACTACCGCACTGTACTGTGTCTGCTGCTAATATATAGACTGGTTGATAAAGAGATAGTATACTCGTAACTAGTATGTATGTATAAAGAAAGAAAAAAAAACCACGGTTAGGTGGTATATACAATTATGGACGGGCTGCCGAGTGCCGACACAGAGGTAGCCACAGCCGTGAACTACCGCACTGTACTGTGTCTGCTGCTAATATATAGACTGGTTGATAAAGAGATAGTATACTCGTAACTAGTATGTATGTATAAAGAAAGAAAAAAAAACCACGGTTAGGTGGTATATACAATTATGGACGGGCTGCCGAGTGCCGACACAGAGGTAGCCACAGCCGTGAACTACCGCACTGTACTGTGTCTGCTGCTAATATATAGACTGGTTGATAAAGAGATAGTATACTCGTAACTAGTATGTATGTATAAAGAAAGAAAAAAAAACCACGGTTAGGTGGTATATACAATTATGGACGGGCTGCCGAGTGCCGACACAGAGGTAGCCACAGCCGTGAACTACCGCACTGTACTGTGTCTGCTGCTAATATATAGACTGGTTGATAAAGAGATAGTATACTCGTAACTAGTATGTATGTATAAAGAAAGAAAAAAAAACCACGGTTAGGTGGTATATACAATTATGGACGGGCTGCCGAGTGCCGACACAGAGGTAGCCACAGCCGTGAACTACCGCACTGTACTGTGTCTGCTGCTAATATATAGACTGGTTGATAAAGAGATAGTATACTCGTAACTAGTATGTATGTATAAAGAAAGAAAAAAAAAACCACGGTTAGGTGGTATATACAATTATGGACGGGCTGCCGAGTGCCGACACAGAGGTAGCCACAGCCGTGAACTACCGCACTGTACTGTGTCTGCTGCTAATATATAGACTGGTTGATAAAGAGATAGTATACTCGTAACTAGTATGTATGTATAAAGAAAGAAAAAAAAACCACGGTTAGGTGGTATATACAATTATGGACGGGCTGCCGAGTGCCGACACAGAGGTAGCCACAGCCGTGAACTACCGCACTGTACTGTGTCTGCTGCTAATATATAGACTGGTTGATAAAGAGATAGTATACTCGTAACTAGTATGTATGTATAAAGAAAGAAAAAAAAACCACGGTTAGGTGGTATATACAATTATGGACGGGCTGCCGAGTGCCGACACAGAGGTAGCCACAGCCGTGAACTACCGCACTGTACTGTGTCTGCTGCTAATATATAGACTGGTTGATAAAGAGATAGTATACTCGTAACTAGTATGTATGTATAAAGAAAGAAAAAAAAACCACGGTTAGGTGGTATATACAATTATGGACGGGCTGCCGAGTGCCGACACAGAGGTAGCCACAGCCGTGAACTACCGCACTGTACTGTGTCTGCTGCTAATATATAGACTGGTTGATAAAGAGATAGTATACTCGTAACTAGTATGTATGTATAAAGAAAGAAAAAAAAACCACGGTTAGGTGGTATATACAATTATGGACGGGCTGCCGAGTGCCGACACAGAGGTAGCCACAGCCGTGAACTACCGCACTGTACTGTGTCTGCTGCTAATATAGACTGGTTGATAAAGAGATAGTATACTACTAATATTATATATACTGGTGGTCAGGTCACTGGTCACTAGTCACACTGGCAGTGGCACTCCTGCAGCAAAAGTGTGCACTGTTTAATTTTAATATAATATTATGTACTCCTGGCTCCTGCTATAACCTATAACTGGCACTGCAGTAGTGCTCCCCAGTCTCCCCCACAATTATAAGCTGTGTGAGCTGAGCAGTCAGACAGATATATAATATATATAGATGATGCAGCACACTGGCCTGAGCCTGAGCAGTGCACACAGATATGGTATGTGACTGACTGAGTCACTGTGTGTATCGCTTTTTTCAGGCAGAGAACGGATATATTAAATAAACTGCACTGTGTGTCTGGTGGTCACTCACTATATAATATATTATGTACTCCTGGCTCCTGCTATAACCTATAACTGGCACTGCAGTAGTGCTCCCCAGTCTCCCCCACAATTATAAGCTGTGTGAGCTGAGCAGTCAGACAGATATATATAATATTATATATAGATAATAGATGATGCAGCACACTGGCCTGAGCCTGAGCAGTGCACACAGATATGGTATGTGACTGAGTCACTGTGTGCTGTGTATCGCTTTTTTCAGGCAGAGAACGGATTATAAATAAAACTGGTGGTCACTGGTCACTATCAGCAAAACTCTGCACTGTACACTACTGAGTACTCCTAATGCTCCCCAAAATTAGTAAATCAAGTGTCTCTCTAATCTATTCTAAACGGAGAGGACGCCAGCCACGTCCTCTCCCTATCAATCTCAATGCACGTGTGAAAATGGCGGCGACGCGCGGCTCCTTATATAGAATCCGAGTCTCGCGATAGAATCCGAGCCTCGCGAGAATCCGACAGCGTCATGATGACGTTCGGGCGCGCTCGGGTTAACCGAGCAAGGCGGGAAGATCCGAGTCGCTCGGACCCGTGAAAAAAAACATGAAGTTCTGGCGGGTTCGGATTCAGAGAAACCGAACCCGCTCATCTCTACTAAATACCCAACTCTGAGGGCCTTTCCTGTGGCCTTTCTTTTGGCTCAACACTATATTTCGTCCACTATTAGATGTTTTTCACCTGGGGACTGGGATAATCCGATGGATAAAATGTTGAAACAAACCCCTAGGGTTAAGAAGGCAATCTCGACTACATATGGGTACTTTCGGAACGTCCTAGACTACTCGAGGGGTTCGGGAGGGGTTATGTCTTGGAGAGACTGTCTCCCGAACGTTGAAATTACAGACATAATGGCGGCACATGTTAAAACCTGCAAATTATTTCCCTCTAGATATAAAGAAATGTCTATCAATATTTTGCATAGGACTTATCTATCGCCCCATAGACGACACTTGATAGGACTTGCTGACACACATGCATGTTGGAAATGTGGCACTCCTCAGGCGGATATGCTTCACTGCTTGTGGACATGTCCTTTAATCAGACAGTTTTGGATTCAGATACGAAACTACTTGACGGCCAATCTGGTAAATTATTGGAGTTTGTCTCCGGAGTGGGCGCTCTTTGGTATTATACCACCAAATCAGCGCCTCTCTTTGGGCAGTAAAAAACTGTTGCTGGCAGTTAATTTGGCGGCTAGAAAAACCATCCTGCAGGTGTGGATAGCGAAGGATCCACCAACTTTATCATTATTTAAAGCCAAATTATTTTACCTTTTCAGGATGGAATGGATAAGTGTCCTGCTGGAAAAAGACACCAAGATACACAATTTCTTTGAGGTTTGGGAGAGTTATATAATAACCTTGACAACGACGGTTAGGAAACAGCTCCATGACTCATTGTCCAACACAGAATGGTTTCTAACTAGAATGGCTGCGGGAGATCCGCCAATTGTGCTTTAAACGTTGATTGACATACGGGGCACTGTGGGGGGGTTGGGGGGGAAATAGGGTACGGCACGGGTATTACACATATGTGTACATATACGTATGTGTATATTTTTTATTTATTTTTTTCGTTTTTTTTATTATTTTAATTTCTTTCTTTTCTTTTGTTCGAAAATATATATATGGGTCAGTCGACTGAGTTGAATTTCGGATCTGTAAATCAGACGATCTTTAGAGATCATGATACTTACAATTGTGATGCTATTGACTGCTTATAACAGATATATCCCTTGATTAAGGACTCAACTGTACTTTTCTTGTTCTGTTTCCTTATAATACCCTACTATCTAAGATTTGAGACATATTGAACATTTATGTATGTATAACATGTATTGCTTCAATAAAAAATTTATGTTAAAAAAACAAACAAAAAAAAACATACCCACATGAGAATTCTTTTATGTCATGGTGGCTGCTACCAATATCCGTTATATTTTTTTCCTGTCGGAGGCTAGCTGTGGACCGGAGAAATTCCAGGACTTTTTCTTTTCTGCAACACAGAGCAACAAAAAAAGTGAGAGCTAATCCCTTAGAACAGGCATTCCCAACCGCGGTCCTCAAGGCACACCAACAGTGCAGGTTTTAGTGATATCCAGGCTTCAGCACAGGTGACTTAATTAGTAGCTCAGTTATTTTGATTCAACCATCTGTGCTGCAGCCTGGATATCACTAAAAGCTGCACTGTTGGTGTGCCTTGAGGACCGTGGTTGGGAATGCCTGCCTTAGAAGGTGACCAGTGCCATCAAGATCTGACGAGGGCCCAGGTACTGGAGGGTGTGGCCAAATATGGGAGGTTTTACTATGTACCCCCCTAAAAATAAAAAATATACAAAACAAAGTGGCCACGTGCTGCTAAGGGGATAATGCCTCCTTCAGCTGCTGATCTGAGCCACCATGTATGGTGTCTTGAAGCACCGCAAAGGAGGCCACTTGTCCCACTCTGCAGTACTGCAAACAGGGACAATTCCCCTCTCAACAGCTGATCCCAGCCCCCTCTGGGCCCCTCCAACATATCCGGGCCCAGGTAATAGGCTCATTTGCTGCAAAGATGGGAGTTTTCACTGGCAGTAGAGATTTTGGGGGTCATTCCGAGTTGATCGCACGTAGCAACTTTTTGCTGCCCGTGCGATCAACTAGACGCCGCCTATGGGGGGAGGGGTTTTTTGCATAGCAAGGCTGAGAAGGCTTGTGCAGCCCTGCTACGCAAAAAAAAGTTTTGTGTAGAACAAGACCGGGGCAAGAGTTATTTACCCTGTGCGATGAATCCAGCGTTGCAGGTCCCGGAACTGACGTCAGACATCCACTCTCCAAACGCCTGGACACGCCTGCGTTCGCCGCACCACTCCCAGAAAACGGTCAGTTGACTCCCCGGAATGCCTTCCTCCTGTCAATCTTCTTGCGATGGCGGCAGCGATCGCTTTCTTCGGTCTTCTTGTCGTTGCCCAGCGACGGGCCTGCACATTGCGGCAACTGCGCATGAGCAGAATCGACCCGTTAGCACTGCTGCGAAAAACAGCAGCGTGCGAACGGGTCGGAATGACCCCTTTCGCTTTACCTCACACATCATAATGACACAATAAAAACTAATACAGTCATTTAAATAGTTAATGGTGCCCAGATTTATTTATTTCTAGTTATAGCAATCTATTTACTTTACATTCTTTATTAAAACTCAGCTGAGTGCATTTAAGGGGGTCACTGCCTGTTATGGTGCTATTCCACTTGGATAATTTACAGATTAAAAAGTTCCCTTATTTGGTAGCTTTTGGGGGTCATTCCGAGTTGATCGCTAGCTGAAAATGATCGCTGCGCAGCGATGATGCAAAAAACAGTGCTTCTGCGCATGCGGCGCTATGCGCACGCGCGACGTACTTTCACAAAGGCCAATGTAGTTTCACACAAGGTCTAGTGAAGCTTTTCAGTCGCACTGCTGGCCGCAGAGTGATTGACATGAAGTGGGCATTTCTGGGTGTCAACTGACCGTTTTTAGAGAGTGTTCGAAAAAACACAGGCGTGCCAGGAAAAACACAGGCGTGGCTGGGCGAACGCAGGGAGTGTTTGTGACGTCAAAACAGGAACTGAACAGTCTGAAGTGATCGCAAGCGCTGAGTAGATCTGGAGCTACTCTGAAACTGCACCATTTTTTTTTGTAGTTGCTCTGCGATCCTTTCATTCGCACTTCTGCTAAGCTAAAATACACTCCCAGTGGGCGGCGGCTTAGCGTTTGCACGGCTGCTAAAAACAGCTAGCGAGCGATCAACTCGGAATGACCCCCTTTGTTTAGAGCCGGCCCTAACCAATATGATGCCCTAGGCAAGATTTTGGCTGGTGCCCCCTAGCACCACCGCTGGTTCTGCCTCTGACCTTGCACCTCTTTCCCAGCACCATCACCCCCCACCCATAGCAGTCCTTGTACCCCCTATATTTTAAATAGGAACAGTTCGCACATTTGACGCACAGCCCAAAAAGGGGCATCTTCTTGCTGGGAAGGGGCATGGCCACACAATAGTAACCCCAATTCCAATTATGCCACACAGTACTGCAACTTTATTCACATGTTATCTTGCGATAGTGTCCATAATTCATATTACATCCCACAGTAGTATCACTTTACCTTATAAACGTTACTCCTCACAGTAGAGCCCCTTATTCACATTACATCACACTGAATTGCTCCTTATTCACATTACACCACACCTTATTGCTCTTTATTCACTTTAGACGACACAGTAGTGCCCTTTCTATATGCAAAGCCACATAGTAGAGCACCTTATACACATAATGCCACACATTAGTAATGCATTTATACACAATTCCACACAGTAATGCCCCTTACACATATGAGACACATTAATGTCCTTATAAACATAATGTACCTTACACATTATGACAACCTTTATTAATGCCCTTTTACACATAATGTCCCTTACACATATGCCGCACATTATTAATGCCCTTATACACATAATGACACACATAGTGCCCCCTACACATTTGCTGCACATTATTAGTGCCCCTATACACATAATGACACACATACAGTAGTACCCTGTTACACATATGCCGCACATTATTAATGCCCTTATACACATAATGACACACATAGTGCCCCCTACACATTTGCTGCACATTATTGCATTTTTACATGACACACATAATGCTCCTTACACATTCCGAACACTATTACACAACCAACCCACTCACATGCACACAGCACTCACACTGCCACTAACACTGTGACCTCTGCCTCTGCTTGGATACAGATGTGCCCTCACAAATCTTGCATCAATGCTAACGTCGGGCACATTTTTTTTTTACTGAAAATGCATCTTATTTGCATTGTTATGTGGCTAGGATGCACAAGCAGCTTCTGCTGATTAAAATGATGTGCAGCATGCCTATATACTGTGTGAGACTGTGGCTGTATCTGCATATGAAATGCTACATACAGAATATAGGCATGCCGCATATTTTAATCAGCAGAAGCTGATGATGCCCCTAGGCATATCAAATGCCCTAGGCAATTGCCTAGTTTACCTATGCCCGGCTCTGCCTTTGTTCATACTTTTACGTATCTGAGTAAATGACTTAAAGTTGAGAACTGGTTAACATCTGTCTTTGTCGCAGCTTCTACCTTTCAGTGGCCGTCTAGTAACATACCAGTTATGTAGGGCAGGTTTATGCCTAGAGGAAGGTTTATGCCAGAGAATGCTCTCTCCACACATTAAGTTAGGTTGTTTTAGGTCAGGTTCCTGCGTGACTATAATGTGGTATACTGTAGCTACTGTATGTTGTGTGTCTATACTTCAAATGCTCATTAAATCTTACATGGGGGGAGAATTATTATAGTGCGAGTTTGAAAAACTATGTTTTCTGCTGCTCTTATGCACAGTTTGTAAACAGTGATTTACTAAAAGGAAAACCACATTAACCTGTATATTTTTAAATTACCAATTCTGAAAATGCTATTCTGATTTTTTTATTTTTTGGTGCGGTAGAGAAGTAAAACTCTGCTCTTGAAAATTTCCATTAATTTTGTTTTATCGCACAACCATTATTTAGTCTATCAAATATTGCTGAAGCAATTTGTGCCTCAAAGCCCACATGGCCCATCACTGCACATGTACCACCTATGGCGGCATATGGGCCAACAATACCATGACCCCCTTACCTCTAACGCCCAGAGCCATTGCACTCCTTCCATTGCATGCTGCTGAATATATATATATATATATATATATATATATATGTGTTTGTGTGTATATGCCCTCAGGTTCCCGCTTGTAGGCCTGTATAATCTGGTTAGTGTCTGGGTTTGGTATTTGGATGACTTCGTACCTGTGACATAGGTACTGGTGTTTGGAGCGGTACTATGACGAGAGCTTGATGGATTGATATAGTTTTTGCTCATGCAGTCAGAGAGAGACTTGAGGCTAGGGAAGAGTCTGATCATTTACTAGAACTAGCACCAGGTTGTTGACTGAACCCAGAACAGGGGCGCAGAGTCTTACCCCACCGGTTGTTTCTCCAAGGATCCCCACAAGGGGATTTGGGTTTCACTGCACCCAGCAGGCCAGTAGCGGCCCCCTGACTAGGTCACCTGAAATAATATCACTGGAAATATAGATCTGGAACTGGACTGGAGTGCGACCGGGCCTGGGACCAGAATGATGACACTTCTGGACTGGAACCAGACTGGAATGCAGAGACACAAAGGATAGCAGGTTCTAAGTAAATACCTATGAACACAGAGGAGCGCAGCTACAAGGCTCACACACTGAGCTGTGTGACTTATGGAACTGGCAACCTGTTCCCTGGAAAGCAGGAAGCTTTGTACCCCTTGGTTGTTCTGGATTGGCTGGAAGTTTTAGCTGAGCATCAGAATGTACAGGAGTGGACAGAAGAGTCAGCTGACTGGAACCAAAATGGCGACATCCATGACTGGTTTTAGAGGAAACTTTTTAGTTGAGGCCCAAACACCAGGAAGTGGGGCACTATGGAGGATTAAACACGGAATACTGAGAGTATTGTATAAAGTCAGCATCTATAGACTTCACTGACAACGAGGACCGCCGAGCGGAGGGACAGTTACTATCAACCCAGACCTGATGGAGGGGCCATGGGGGGCTCAGGTCTAATCTGATCGCAGTTGCATACAATCAAATATTTAATGAGCAGCCTATCCCTTAAGAAATGCCTTCATCCAATCAATCTGACTTTAACAGGTCATAAAAACTCCACTGTAACGGGTAGACTTTGGGGAAGTCTATGGTTTAGACCAAACATCATGATGAAATACCCAGTTTTACTCTGTGGTTTGCATGTGTGCAGTCCTGGTAAGGTGCATTGTGTGCAGCAGAACAGGTTAGGTAGGAAGCACCCACTAGTCTCACTTGTGTTTAGAATGCGGTTTAGGCTTTGTTGTTTGTTAAAATTAAGTTGCTGTAAAAAAAGTACCAGTAACTGCAAAATATTTCCACTATAGTATACCGTATGCCATCTTGAATGGGGTGTAAACTGGTAGGGCATGTACCCCTGTAAGCTGCCACACTTAGTAAATACTGTATATACAGTGTCATTATCTCAGTAGGGGAACCAAAAAATGTGTGATTCTGAATTTTGGATAAGGGCTACTCAACCCGTATACATAATTCTAATAATAAAAAATGTCATAGTGGCTTTTTTTTTATTATTCTACCTAATTGGCTATTATCAAATGAATTTGGTTTATAACCAATCAATAAAAATAATAAAATTAGACAGGCGGGGGCAGCCGTTACCATAGTGCCTAGGGGCACCCTCACCTCTAAATCTGCCCCTGGTGGTTGGGTGCATGAGACTGTATACCTTCCATGAGTAGAAAGCGGGACTTATCAGGGATGCCGCAACGGGCACGAATGACACAAACAATAGGCGGAGTTATGAGGCACCAAAAAATAAACAACTGAATCGGCCCTATAGAACTTGTGTTTCCCACTCATGCACTTTGCTGTATGGTTGGTAATTGCTCAATTTACAAATCAAACTGCCCAATAGGAAATATCGCCCTACATGCTAAATGTCTGAATCGCTTAAGAAGAAAGACATACTGATTTTAAAAGGTCCTACTGCAATAGCCCATTTCTGTAGAACATGAGATAATCCTCATATCTGAAAGTGGCAGACATATAAATTGGACATCATTTTCGGAATTGGTGGCATTTGGACTCAAACTCCCAAGCACTAAATCATCCCACTTTGGAAGATAGGACAGTGACACACACTTAGATGTTTCACTCTTACCATTGCCAACTTCTCCTGGGACATATACAATGTTTTAGAGCTTAAGGAGGTGACTCAGAGGCAGTAGCGGCTGTGTGTTTTTGTGCAGCCGTTACTGTGCAAGGTCTTAAATTGCGTTCTCTTCAGAATGCAGTCTTCCCAGCGGGGGCCAGTGACGGGGTATCGACGCAGCATTTTGTGGGCGTCAACGCACCGTTTGTGGGGTGGCCCCTTGGTGGCTGCTGTGAGGTCACACGCAGCAGCTGCGAGCCTTAACATGGCGGGTAGCAGTCTGCCCTCACAGCTAGGCGAAGGCAGGGGGCTACCCTAATGATGCCAGCGCTTCGTTGCTTAGTGAAGCATTCTCATGTTATCGGGAGAAGCAGGATTCGGAATGCGGGGTGGACATACAGTGTAAAGAGTTGTAGTTGTGAATTAGGCCCTGTGTCCCGTTCTGCCTAGAGAGAGGGCAGGGATGGACAATACAGTTGCCCGTATAGCGCAATACAGTTAGTACAGTCACGGTGTGTTTACATATTCGCACCATAACCAGTCATGAATACATCCCAGATACACCTTTTTATGAGGTAAATCTCTTGTGGGCACTGTTGGGCTGGTGCAACAATAGATATGTAATGATTAGGGATGTGCATCGGGCCATTTTTGCTGGATTTGGATTTGGTTCTTATTCGTCGGCTGGATTTCGATTTTTTTTACAAAAACTGACTATAAAAAAAGATAAAATCACTTTTTTTGTTGTTGTTCCTAAAGTATTATTAACCTCAATAAAATGAATTTCCAGTCCTTAAAACTCAATTTTGATCACCTCACAGCTCACCTTCACCAATATTGGCCAAAGGCTGGCTGGCCACCTGTGGTATGCAGTGTGAGTTGGATACAGTGCTAGTTGAATAATGTGAGGGGTGGATACAATGGCGGTAGGAAACAGTGCGGGTCGGAAACAGTGCAGGTTGGATACAGTACGGTATACACTGCGGGTTGGATACTGTGTAGGTCGGATACAGTTTGGGTCAGATATAGTGCTGGATACATTGCTGGTTGGATACAGTGCGGGGTGGATTCAGTGCGGGATACAATGTGGTTTGGATACAATACACAATACCTGCAGGACGGATACACCGATAGTGCACTTACTGTGACAGACAGCAGCGACTCCTACTTACCTAAAGTAGGGGGTGCTGCTGCTGCCCCCCAGCTCTGAGAGGAGAAGAGACATGGAGCACTGGGTCCTCACACCGGCGCAGTGGTTCCAGCAGGTGCTGGGACTGGTGCATGCACAGATGCTACGGTGAAACTGCACATGCACAAACCTCCCAGCTTTTATGGACTACATCGGCTGCAGCCCATAGAAGCCGGATTTGGGCTGCCTGAAAGGCAGGAAGGGGCTCCCTACAGGAAGCCAGCTCTGATCGCAGCCTGGTCTGGCAGTCCCAGAGGGAGAAAACTCCTCCCAATGGGACAGCCTTGTGTGTCTGTGACTGACAGGTAGAACTTCCAATAAGAAGTCACTGCCAGTCACAGTGAAGCCTGTGTAGTCACGGACTGCATCTGGCTGCACTGACACTGAGCTGAGTGACGGATTTTTACCTGGGTGGGGACTGCAATCCTGCAGCCCATAGATAAAATCCGCCACTGGACACAGGGCTTCCATGTTGCGCTGGTTGGAGAAACTCTGACACCAGACAGGAGATACTCACTGCAGGATGTATTGTAAAGCACAGGGTAAAATGGAGCCCTCACAAATGCAGGATTTTTATTTCTCCATGAAGTGAAAACAGCCGTGACTGTTTGGCGCCTGATCCTAGCGTAATGTTTGACTAGATAAGGCAACTGTGGCATGAGAACGGAAGCAATTATTTTGCTATGCTGGAGATTTGCGCTCTGTAATTACTACCGCTTTCTAGTGCAGAAATATTAAGGTGAGGTCAAGCCCCAATTTCACTGGTTAATAACTCCTATAAAGTAACTAATGAATGGAATGGATTTACATGGCGATCTATTTGCATAGATTTACATGTGAATTTCAAGGCTATTATCCATGAATCCAGTTACTATCGTGGGTCAGTTAATGAAATCAAAGTATTTATTTGTGCATAGCCCCTTCTGATTCTCTTGATAACAACTGGCATCTGAGTGCCCGTGGTCTCATATTATCTCTGTGATAAACAAGATTAGCTGAATGGAGCGGATTGTGTGTGTACGGAATATGAATATCCCACATCTGTTGAGCAGTAACATGTAAGATGTGCTTGGTAAGATACATACTGCCTCCTCTATGGTAGTTCAGTTGTTATCATTAAATATAGTACATACTACCGGTAATACTAACCTACACATACAATGCACCGAGCCAGTGATTTGAGCTCTGAGCAGGGGCGGATTGATAACAAAAAGCGGCCCTGGAAAAATTTGTAATAGTGGCCCCACATGGGCAGCACCAGAGGTGTAAGGTCTAGCCATGGGCCATGCCCCCCTCCCCCCAAGACTTTCCAGATAGTGGGCATGTCCAGCATCAAGGGGGAAGTTAAAAATAAATAAAATTAAATGTTATGAGCACATTATATTATACACCTTCAGAATTTAGGAAACTACCGTATATCATTCTTTAGAAAGATATATTTTCTTGCTTATTACACCAACCGTATCCCAATCACTATTCACTCAATCTTATATGTCAGCCAAGCAGGCAGACAGAGCATACACTAGATCATCTGCAATCACAGGCTAAGTGGCAAAGTACTTTTCATATATGCAAATTATTTAGCATCTTATTCATTATGTCTATAAAAAGGACCACATGTCCTCAAACAAAACAGGCCCCACGGGTGCGTCGGCCCACCGGGAATCTTCCCTGTAAACCCTATGGCCAATCCGCCTCTGCCTCTGAGCCTTGTATTTACTGTTCCTGAGTATCCTAAACTAAATTTCATGTTCTCATTTCTTGGTGTATTTTGCAATGTGCCAGTAAAAGCTAGTGATCTTCAGTCATGTCTGTTCATTATATAGGAACCCTAGGAACAGAGTAATTCTCATTGCTGGGCTGCTGCTGGCTTATTACAAACCCCAGTAACCAAATAAAGTTTACTATCACCTGCATTCGAGGTGCAATTCCATCACAACCCGTCAGCTGCTGAATGTTATCCTAAACAGTATTTGATGACTACATTAAGTTTCTAGATATACTGTACCTATGAACCGCACAAAAATCAAATCATGTAGGCATATTGTATTATCAGTCACGCCAGGATCTAGAAAGCATTTCCTTTATTTATTTATTTTATCATCATCTCTTTCTGTGGAAACCAACTCCATAAATAATAATAAATGAAATTGCACTTATTGTTTTTTTCCCACAATAGTCTTTATTCCAGAAATTCAGGTATCACTGTACTTGTATTATTTTCAGTGCAATACATAAATATAGTAGCTGGGATGGATGGGAGTAAGAATCAGCCCTGGTATTCTTTGGTCACGTCTCGGGTGTGCTGCAAGTCACATGGGAGCCACGCCCCATCTCACCATGCCAGCCAATCAGACTACTGGGAGACAGGCTGCCATTTGCCAGAAGCGCCAGATGTCCTATCCAGCCGTGTCTACTAGGAAGAGGCCTAAGGGCAAATTTAAATGTCTGGTGAGGGTAGGATAATTATAAAGTGTTCCTCCTGGAGTGTAATTTGGCTCATGGTCCCCTGTCCTCAACTTGTCAACCTGTAATTAGTCTTTGATCTGTGTCTGGTGCACAGGTTCTCAAATGTGGTCCTCAAGGCACCCCAATGCTCCAGGTTTTAAGTTTATCCATACTTGGCCACAGGGGACTTAATTGGCATCTCCGTCAAACGAATTTAACTATCTCTGCTGAGCCATGGATATACCTAAAACCTGGACCGTTGGGGTGCCTTGACGACCTCTGGTCTTGTGGTTTAATTATTAGTTCTCTAAAATGTTTGTTTAAAAAAATGACTTCATGTTAATTTCCTCATTAAGAAGTTCTCTCCAAAACATACCCGCCAAGTGACCTGATCTATGTTTTATAAGTCACATACATATTCTGCAGCGCTTTACAGATACTATTTGGCAATTCAGATCAGACTTTGCCCCAGTGCTTACAAACCCTATCCCTGCCCTATAATATATACACTAGGGTTCATTTCTGTTGGGAGGCAAATAACCTACCAATATATTTTGGGACTGAGGAAACTTCTGCAAGCATGCAGAGAACAAATCCATCAAACTCCAAAGAGGACTTTGGTGGAAATTGAACCCAAAACCTCAGTGCTGTGAGGCAGTAATGGGAACTACTACACATTTAGGAGGGAGGTTTATCAAAGCATATTGAGAGATAAAAGTACCAACCAATCCGCTCCTGTTATTTTCCAAACACCGCCTGTACCACGGCAGTTAGAAGCGGATTGGTATTTTCTCTCTCTCCAAGCTTTGATACTTCTCTCCCTTAGGCAGAACATTATGGATTCTCGGCCACTTCCCAATTGTGACTTGGTTATGTACTTAGGGGAGGTAACAACACCCCCATCCGGAAAAAAAAAATCAGAGGTGTTTCATAACTGGAGATTGGTTTTCTGCAAATGTGGCTTCCTTGACTTACCCATGTGGCAAACTGGACACATCTGGAACTCAGTGAGAAACATAGAGCTTTAGAGTGCATGGACCACTATTCTTCTCAACTGTGCATCAGCTGAGCTGGAATATTTAGTGAATGTGTGGATGGAAGACCATACTGCAGCTTGCAAAGCTCTGCGGAAGCAGATTTTCTCTGCCCATGATGCAGCCATAGTAGTAGATTGTGCTTAGATACTTTCCCACTTTCTTAACTGTATATGTTTCCTAAATGATGAATTGTGTCCATCTTGTAACCGTTTCTTTCAGCAGCATCATTTGTTTGCAGATTGCTTTCTGGCTTTTAGTGCTATGAAAATCACTTTCCCTAAATAATCCTGGTGTTCATTGGCAGATCCAGGGGGGGTGGCACTCGGGCCCGTGCCCCCCGTCGTTTTGGACTTCTTTTTTTTCAAAAGGAGAACAGCAGCAGCACCAGGGCCGAAACTAGGGGGGGGCTAGGGGGGCAGGCGACCTGGGCGCCGGATTGGAGGGGGCGCCGAGACCCCCTAACACCCTCTCCCTGTTCTTTGTACTTTGACACCCCCTTCTCCCTCCTCCCGAGTGCCCAGCTCGGGGGGGCGGGGTTTCGCGGAATGACGCGATTGCGTCGTGACGTCACGACGCAAACGCGTCATTCCACGAAACCCCACCCCCCCGAGCTGGGCACTCGGGAGGAGGGAGAAGGGGGAGCCGCGCAGACGAGGAGGGAGAGGCGGCTGAAGAGCGGCGAGAACCGCTTCAAATGTAAGTCAGCCCCTCTCCCTCCTTCTCTCTCTCTCTCTCCCTCCCTCTCCCCACCACCTGCCGGAATGTGTAAAATGGGGACCTGTCTGCCGCAATGTGTAAGATGGGGACACTTTTTCCTGCCGCAATGTGTAAAATGGGGACACTTTTTCCTGCCGCAATGTGTAAAATGGGGACACTTTTTCCTGCCGCAATGTGTAAAATGGGGACACTTGCCTGTCGTACTGTGTAAAATGGGGACACGTGCCTGCCGCAATGTGTAAAATGGGGACACTTTTTCCTGCCGCAATGTGTAAAATGGGGACACCTGTCTGCCGCAATGTGTAAAATGGGGTCACCTGTCTGCCGCAATGTGTAAAATGGGGACACTTGCCTGTCGTACTGTGTAAAATGGGGACACGTGTCTGCCGCAATGTGTAAAATGGGGACACTTTTTCCTGCCGCAATGTGTAAAATGGGGACACCTGTCTGCCGCAATGTGTAAAATGGGGTCACCTGTCTGCCGCAATGTGTAAAATGGGGACACTTGCCTGTCGTACTGTGTAAAATGGGGACACTTTTTCCTGGATATGAAATTTATGTTAGAAAAGGCAATTTTTCAGGTAAAAAAGTTCTGAAAGAGATATATATATATATATATATATATATATAATATTTTTATTCATTTATTTATTTATTTTAAAATGTTTAGTTTTTTTATTGTAAAAAAAAATAATCTTTTTTTTGGGGGGGGGGGGGGTCAAATGACTACCTTGCCCCGGGTGACAAAAATCCTAGTTTCGGCCCTGGCAGCACTACTGCTAATTCCGTTAGTCAGATTTGATAAAAGAGCCGGCAGGCACTAGGACCCGCCACGGCTCTAACAGCAAGTCCGTGTGGTAACCAGTGAGGAGGCTGGAGCTGCAGCTCCAGCCTCCCCCTTCTCACACCTGCTCTCCCCCACTGCCAGTCGGCCAGAGTCCAGCCAAGGCGCAAGGTTCAAATGCCAGCATTGAGTAAGACTGTTACTTGTGATGGCGCAGAAGGCTTCTTTAGCCCTCACTGCACTGCACAATAATCCCAGCGCTTCCTCCTCCACTTCCTTTACCACCATGCTAGGTGCAGTCACACTCAGCTCAGCTTTGAGAAGACGGCCCATGTGATTGTGACAGGGCTGTCCTGCAGAAGTCTTATTCTGCTAACCAAAGATAGGCAGTTCCTGTCCTGCAGTCTGAGTCTCAGTGCAGTGCCCAAAACAAGGTATGTTGCACCTGCCACAACCAACTAAAAACTTTAATAATTATATTGTGCTGAGGTGCCTTCCAGGCTCCCATACCTAATGGAACAGGTGAGCAACATTTCAAGTCCCAATCAGCCTTTTCATCAGGGTGAAACATTGGTAATAAACCAGGATGCGCTCCTACAGCCAATCATTACCTGATGGCGTGTTCTGTGAAGCCACACCCCTTATCTGGGAGCATGTGTGCCTTAGGTGCATGTAAATATAACTTACGGTTCCCCTATCATGGTGCCCCCCCCCCCCCCCCAACCTTAAATTTTCTTCTGGTCTTCTGGATCTGCCGGTGCCGGTGTTGTAAGTCTCCGCTCAACAAGCAAGCCATCGGTGTGCAATTCCCGTGTTTGGTTGGCATAGATAACCTTGCTGAATATTGGGAGAGATGTACTAAGTCTTGGAGAGTGATAATGTGGGGAGAGGTAAAGTACCAGCCAATCAGCACCAAACTATTGTTTTTCAAACACAGCTTTTAACAGCCGTTAGATGCTGATTGGCTGGTACTTTGCCTCTCTTTGCATTTTTTAGTTTTCAACAAATTGACAAACATCGCCAGCAATTTACTATGACATTGCTCCAATCCCAAAGTATTTTGGGCAACAAAATTGCTGTTGATTTGTGGAGAGTGTGGATATGTTCCAGAATTGTACCCCATTACATTTCCCCCCAATAACAGTTTTAAAATGTTGTGTTTTACTGGCATCAAATTATTTTTTTTTACATTTATTTTAGTTCAGTAGAAAAGTGAAGATTGTTTTATTATGCACACACTGAGCCAAAGCAGGAAAATCACACTTACAACATCTAATTGGAGAAGCCACACAGTGTGCATTATTGGTTCTGGGGAGAGGACACATTAGAAACACATCTTCAGCAGAACTGCAATTCTCACTCTGTAACTGCGGCTAATTTATATGGGATTTGTGAGAATAAACTGCAAAATAATTAACTCCAAGAATATTCTGGAAAAATGTAGACAGTACGCAGTAAGTAACCATATATTATAAACGATCACTGGTGTTTTATTTATGTACTTTTAAATGCATTATTATATTGTGTGAAAACAAATAGGTATTTTATGTTAGTATGCAAATACATTATTCACATGGAGCTTCTGACCTGGGATATTGCTGCGGCAATCCAGGGTGTGTGGATTATTAGATCTACACTAAAAAGGTCTACAGCCAATATGTCTACCACTAATGGTAGATAAGCATTAGGTCAAAAGGTCAACATGGAAATGGTCAACACAAAAAAAAGTAGACTCAATTTTTTGTGGGCCTTGCACACCATGCTTCGGTGAAGGTGCCTCACTCGGCTGCCGCTGCGCTCTCCACAGTTTAATGGATGGTAAAATATGAAAAAGTTGGAAAAAAAAACCATTGTCATGTTGACCTTTTGAACGGTCTACTTTTTACATGTCGAACTTTTGACCCTGTCGTCCTAATGCATGTCAACTATTAGTAGTCAACCTATTGAATGTATAACTTTTTAGTGTAGATCTATAGACCAGATACCCAATCTGGGTCCAGCCTTGTGTGAAAGGCTCAACCCGTGTTGTGTTACTTGGGAATTTGACCCTGGTCATGACCAAGGTTAAACCCAACACCTACCCTGGTAGCCTGCAGTATTCACGGTGTGGCCCGGTTCATGGTAAAAGTATGCAGAAAGCTGGATCACCGGTGCTTGGGGATGATGTCATCTCCAAGTGCCGGCAAAGAGACAACTGTGCAATAACCAGGGTACAGCCTGCGGTGTGCACACTGGGGGTAATTCCAAGTTGATCGCAGCAGAATTTTTGATAGCAATTGGGCAAAACCATGTGCACTGCAGGGGAGGCAGATATAACATGTGCAGAGAGAGTTAGATTTGGGTGGGGTGTATTCAATCTGCAATCTAATTTGCAGTGTAAAAATAGAGCAGCCAGTATTTACCCTGCACAGAAATAAAATAACCCACCCAAATCTAACTCTCTCTGCACATGTTATATCTGCCTCCCCTGTAGTGCACATGGTTTTGCCCAATTGCTATCAAAAATCCTGCTGCGATCAACTTGGAATTACCCCCACTGTTTCAAGCAGTTACGACACAGGTCGGACCTGGGACTTTAGTCTGAAAGCGGTATCGCTGGTATTTCCACACCAGATCTTTTCTGATTGTAGCTGTGTAGATGGTGGTGTTGCTTTTGCAATCTAGGACTATCTTTCGTCTTGGTTTCTAAGAAGGCAAATGAAGGTTGTCCTTAAACACACATCCATGTGACTGATAGTATACCATTCCTAATACGTATTACCAGGGCCGCTATCAAGGGGGCACCCTGTGCACACTTGTCCCGGGCCCGACCACTCTGACAGAGTGGAGGGGCCGGGCTGCTCAAACAGCCAGCCGTCGCTATTCCCGGCGGCCGCCGCCGCCAGTGGGACTGACCGCGGCTGCTACCAGTCTAGTACCACCCTAAACAGCCCCCGCTATTGAGACAGCCTCTGAGGCCGCCGGCGGCGCCGCGGCTTCCCTTATGCAGTGCTGAGGCTGTCATCGTGGGTTGCTTCCCTCCGCCCACCGCTGCCCAGCCGCTGCTGCCCATGCTGCCAACCCGCTGCCGCAGGCGCCGTCCACCATAATAAGCAAGCAGGAGCTTGCTGTTTAATAAAGTTTTATGGATCCGGATGCGGTGCGGCAGGACGTCATGACATCATGCCGCATCAGTGAAGAGGAGCCGTGGTGCTGAAGAGCTAGGGACAGGAGCAGACAGCGTGGGAGAGAGGACTCTCAGGACGGATTTGCAGAGGGTATGTGTTTGTGTGATTGTGTAATTTGTGTTGTGTGTTTGTGACTCTGAGAAGGGGGCTCAGGGCTGTCATATCATGCAATATATACAGAAAGGGTCGGATTATTCTTTGAAGAACAGTGTACGAGTCATTACCATATATAAATAGGCTGCTATATAAATAAAATGAAGATACAATTTATTTATTTAAAAAGGTTGATCTGTTGTTTTGATATCCCTATGAATGGAGTATGGAGATCAAACTCACAACCGTCACTAGCGGTGTGCCAGCGGTGCCTTGCCCAAAGCACACTTGCACTGTGGGCGCACCCGCACGGCCACTCCAACACCCGCCGCCACTGTCTCCCGCTACCATTACCTGCAGCGCTGCCCACTGTCCTTTATGTAGTGATGCGCTTGGCTACTTCTCTGCCTAAAATATATAGAGAGAGAGAGAGAGAGAGAGAGTGAGAGTGAGAGTGAGAGTGAGAGTGAGAGAGAGAGAGTGTGTGTGTGTGTGTGTGTGTGTGTGTGTGTGTGTGTGTGTGTGTATTTTGTCAGTCCCGGGCCCCAGAATTTCTGGTGGCAGTCCTGCGTATTACATTTGACTCCAATTTCCAAAAACACTTTGGGCCTGGTTCTGAGTCACAGGCAATGCTGGTGTTCACTGAACTGAGCCATTATTTGCTACTGCGCAAGTCACTACACACTCATACAGCGCATGCATCCCTCAGTGTGTACGCACAGGTGCAGCTGAGACGTGTTGTGAGAAATGCATTGGAAATGTGCCAGGGATTCCCGTGTGGTGACTGGGAGGTGGCTATTCAGACGCACAAAAATGGTCCATCTTACAGGTGCGTCACGGTACTGTCGCTGAATTGGTTGCCAACTCTGATTCCTAGTCATTCACAAATGCATGTCACACTCTGATGGAGAATATGCACTTAGCAAGGGGCTGCTGATAGCTCTGCTGGGCCCCAGTACTCAGAGGAGGCGTGGCCAACTCAGGGAGGTGTGGCCAGGCCCCATCCTTACCACCTGCCTCATCTGGTACCTTTTGTGGGTGGAATACAAGCACGTTGCCGCACAGGGGGGAGCTAGTGGCTCAGGGCAGGCTGGTCAAAGGAGCAGATCAGACCCTTCCCCCGCATATCACTCTCTCCCCAGCCTAGGGATGGCCATCGACCACCGATGATTCCTAATTATCGATGGTTTATGACTGATGTCAAATGCTTTTGCCATCGATGGGAGAGACCCAGATGGTTTCTCTCCATCGATGGCAAAGCATAAACTAATATTCTCATATTTTTGTTTGCAAGGTGTCGGGACTCGGAGCATTGCTCCACCCCCAAAACCCATGAAGCCCCGCCCCTGGGTTGTGATTGGTCTTCGGGGCATTCCCTGAAATAATAGGGATGACAATCGATAAGTTAAACCAGCGATGGTATACCATAGCATAGTTGCTGACCACTCACAGTTTTGCGATCGATGGCAAGAATCGATGGCCATCCCTACCTCAGCTCATCAGCAGGTCTCTTCTCTCCCTGCCCGAAGTGCAGGTTGGAGGCGGGGTGGACATAGGCGCTGATGGGCCCCTCCAACATGCCCAGGTACAGAGTAACAAAATAAAAAAAATAGCCAAATAAATAGCCAAGATGATTGTGGCATTTTCATTTACTAATAAGAGGTTTTGCATTTACAGTTGGATTCTTAATGAAAAATAAAATTATACATGACATTGCATCACTAAAAATGTTTTTTTTTTGTAGATAAACTTTATTTTTACATAAAAGTTAAAAGCATAAAAAAAAAAAATCAAATACAGTTCAGCCAATATGCAATCAGTTCTGTTTCATTTCCTAGCTAGCAATTGCTGTTTATGTCTTTCTTAGTACATATTTACCACACATTCAGTCAACCCAGAATGATCAAGGCAAATGAAGGCTTAAGTAGCCACTGCAAGATTGCAAACAAACTTCTATTTAATAATACAACAGTTTTTGCCACAGGAAGGCATTAAGACAGACGCTTCTACTCATCAAATTGTAGAAATAGGAACAAAAAGCCTGAGGTAGAAAACTAGTCTAATTACTAATGAAAATCTAAATTAACTACTCGAAATGGTAGGAAAAAAACCCATTAAATTCCTTATAATGAGCAGCGTTCATGTTTGCAGTGAATATTGCATTGCACAATTCATTTATCACTTTATTTAAATCAAGTCTTCAAGATGCTAAAACAAAACTAAAAAAGTCCCTTTATTATCGGAAACGCGGTCCCATAAATGTTTTGATGGTGTACATGGATAGCAGTGGAGCCACTTCTTGTGCAAAGTGTTATTCAAAGATATCAGCTAGTCACTAGCAGTCCAGGTTTAAGGGACACCCATGCTTAAGTCACCTGTGCTCAAGCATGGCTATTCTTAAAACCTGGACTGCAGTGGCAGAGTTTGGGAAACTCTGAGCTAGTGTATATTTTATTCCTTACACAGTACATTACTGAATATAACCAGGAGGGTCAAGAGGGGGGAAGAAAGCAGGGTCAAGGGCTAATTTGCCAGGGAAGTGCAGCAATATCTCAAGATGGCATGGCTACCACCAGTAGTTGGCATCGCCATACCTCTTGCTGAGGCATGCCAACACAGCAATATGTAGATCATACTTGCCTACTGTCCAGCAAGTGCCGGGAGACTCCCGTATTTTGGTCAGTCCCCCGCGCCCACGGAAGAGTGGCTAGATCTTTTGCATCCCTTCTGCTTCCATAGTGAAGCGGGCAGGATGAGGAGATCATGCAGTGAATTGTGGTTCCGTATGGAGGGGGTGGGGCTAAATTGGGGACGAGTTATCAAAGCTTGGAGATGACGTGGAGAGATAAAATACTAACTGATCAGCTCAGTCATGTTACAGGCCGAGTTTGATCGGTTAGTACTTTATCTCTCTCCAAACTTTGATAAATCTCCCCCCTAAGTGTCCAACTATAACCCCTATGATAATCTAAGTTCTCATAAAGCAGGGACCTCTGTCTGTTTTCTCCACAAAACTTGCAGGATATAAATTATATGAATAAGTTAATTTGGGAACCTGTCTGTACCGGTCTATATTGTTCATCTTGTATGTTCTATCCCGATGTACAGCACTACAGAATCCTCACCATATAAACAAAAGGTAATAACAATATTATTCCTCAGTGATGAGCCTCAAACATCTACGATAGTTTGGGTCAATTAACCCCCCACAAACACAGAGGAATCTGGGAAATCAATCATGTTTAATTGCTAATAGGTGATTTCTATGTACCTATAGCCCTGTAACCAGAGTACCTGAATACTGCATCAACACAAAGGCTTCTGGGTAAGGGGTTAGTAATGGCTCTGTATAACCTCATGGGGTTATTAAGGCCTACGGGATTGTACATGGAGCTGTTATGTTGGGTATTATAGGCCTATATATGAGGGGATTTGGGAGTGTGCAATTGTGTAGGGAATACAGTGGCTATGCCAGGCATGGTTAGGGTGTGTGGTTGGCATATGAAATACAAAGTGATTGGCAGTAGGGACAGCTGGGAATAGTATTCCATTTTTTGGTGTTATAATCTAGCAACTATTTAATTTTGCTACACTGCGCTACGAACTGCACACTGTTGATCCTTCTGTGTGGTGCCCTCATAGCCCTTCTGTGATGCACTAAATCTAAATTAATATCCGCACAGAAAAATATTTTTGTAAGGTCTGCTCGTGTGATACACATAAGCGAGCATCGCGGTAATGTTCAACAATTGTTTTCAGATAAGAGCAATGGGGGTCATTCCGACTTGATCGCTCGCTGACGATTTTCTCAGCGCAGCGATCAGGTAATAAAAATTGGCAAAACTCTGCATGCATATGCACCGCAATGCGCAGGTGCGTCGAACGGGTACAAAGAGGATCGGTGCTGGGCGATGGATTGAGCGAAGATTCCATTCGCACAGCCGAACGCAAGGTGATTGACAGAAAGAAGGCGTTTATGGGTGTCAACTGACCGTTTTCTGAGAGTGTTTGGGAAAACGCAGGCGTGTCCAGGCGTTTGCTGGGCGGGTGTCTGACGTCAATTCCGGCACCAAAAAGACTGAAGTGATCGCAAGGGCTAAGTAAGTCCAGAGCTACTCTGAAACTGCACAAAATGTTTTTCCTGCGCTTGGCTGCACAGGCGTTCATACACTTGCAAAGCAAAAATACACTCCCCCGTGGGCGGCGACTATGCGTTTGCACGGCTGCTAAAAGTAGCTAGCGAGCGATCAACTCTGAATGACCCCCAATATTAGACATACAGTATATTACTACGTAGCGATGGCATTCTCTGCACACACTATGAGGAATTACTGCTCACAGACGATAAACTAGGACTGTAGGGTGCGTCATTTCTTTGAGCTGTATTTGAACACAATGCACTTTCCAGCATGATATAATTTCTCTATAGTGAAATATGCACACAGCAGATATTACACGTATAAAGCATAGTGCCATAATGCTCAATCACCAATATTACACATCCCATTTGCTCCCACAATCTGAAATGTAAAGAAATCAATGAGCCAGTTACAGTCACTTATCTCTCCCTGCTTATTTTGTGTTCTCCCTTACGCAGCAAACGTATAAATAATATATACTGTACTCTTGTCTATTACCGAAGCACTCTAGATAAAAATCTAAAATAAATCAACCTTTTGCGGCTTCTTTTGATCCAAGATATTGTATCTGACATTGAAGGCACAATGCTTAGCTGAACAACAAACCCTGCATCCGTTTTATAGACAGACAAAGGGGGGGAAAAAGTATGTATGTATGTATGTATGTATGTATGTATGTATGTACGTACGTACGTACGTACGTACATACATAGTATAATTTATTTACGACATAGGGGATCATTATATTGTATCTATATCTACATATGTTGTAAGAGTTGGTATTTATTTAACTTTATTTTAAATATCTTCAATTTAAAAAATAAAAAAACAACAACAACATATGCCGCGGTATGTAATAGAGTCCGAAATCGCTGCAGGTGCGGGATGCCAGGCAATGTTTTTTAAAGGGGCAATCATTTACAAGGCAAAACCATGCCTTGTAAGTGACAGCCCCTTTAAAAAAAAACTAAAAAAACATTGGAAATCACCCAGCATCCCGCGGCGATCTCGGACCCCATGACATCGCGCCAATCTGTTTAAAAAAAAAAAAAAATCTTAAAAGGAGTAACTGTAGCATTTACAAAAAGGTACGTTAGGACCACTAAACCGTAACAAGTCGCTACCTATAAAAATAGCTGCTATTTATCATTCGCTTTATTTGCAGAACAGTTTTAGACACTTCTAATAGCGGGGTAGATTTTTCTTTCCTAGGGAAATAGATTTCCACTTTGCTTAACTACGCCCATATGAATGGACAATATAAATGGTCGGGGTTCTCCACTTTGATAGCATTGCATGACTGAAAGGTTACAAATTACCATAAAACGTTTTCACGGATTGTGTTGCTGTCATTATCTCCAATTTATTTTACTTGTCATCCAAACCTATTCATATAAAGGAGAGAGAAAAAAGCATTTAAGCCAAACGTAGGTGATGAGTCAGCACTGCACCCAAGTGTAATAAAACACAAAACAGTTGCAGGTTTATTGGTAACATTTAAATAATGAATGACCTCTTTAGTAATTTAATTAGCAGTTTCAATCATCATACACATACAAATCCCGTTTAAGATGAAGAGTAAAACAGTATGTGTGTGTGTGTGTGTGTGTGTATATGTATATAAAAAAAATAATAATAATATATATATATATATTAATATATATATATATATATATATATATATATATATATATACATACACACACTACATTTTTTATTGTAATTATAGACACTTCATTAAAAAAATTATCTAGATGTATCGTAAAAGTCTTAAGTCTATGCTGGAAATATAATAAATTATTAGTAATATAAATATTTTATTCATTTTTAAGTGCACCAGTGTCTGCAGTCACATGTGCGCCGAGATATGCAATGCATCCATTAGCTAGCGACTAGTGATGTCACTGATGTGCAAACACTGTTCAGGTAGTTTAACGCTATAGGTGTATCATGTGACCATGTCACCACATCCAGGATATGTCTGTATGTCAAGACTGCCTGTATCTGGGAATTGTGTGGTTTTTAATACTTTGTTTAAAAAAAAAAAATGTCCTATAACTTATTGGTGCATTGGATTGGTTTAAATCAGGATATGCAAATTCTCTCTTGCTTCCTGATCACGATTGGTTCACCACACAAAGATGGCTACTGCTACGCTGCATAGGCCACTAAATAATCTGTGTTATAATCTATATTCTCTTCTATATTTATAATAAAATATTTGATATATTTTGCGGCATAAACAATCCAAAATAGCAGCACTCCAAATAGTCTACAATGGGTTCCGGTGCCCTCCTAGATTACCCCAGCCAGGGGTCCAATATATATACACGCAGTGGCAGCACGCGGATGTAGATAGATACTGCAACAAGCAGGGTAGTAGATAAACGTTTCAAAGTTTATTTACTTCATCATCAGGATAAAAATACAATGTACAAACAAACCTTACACAGAAGTCCCCACCACGTGCGCCGCCTCCGGCGCGTGGCTCCGGTATGAAGACGTCCACAGGGAACATCCACATTCATCGCCAGTTCCCGAGGCTGCGTGCAGGGGCGTAGCCAGAACTTTGTGGGCCCCATAGCAACATTTTGAAGGGGCCCCCGTCCCAATGCTTCTAGAGAGGCACATTTCTGCAGCAGTTGTTAATGTTATTCCCTATAATAGTGCCCTAGTTCAATTTCTGAACCATAGTAGAGCCTTATTTAATGTTATGCCCCATAGTAGTGCCCGAGTTTCTTTTATGAATCGCAGTAGTGCTTAAGTTCACCCTATGTCACATTTCAGAGCTGCCTGTACACATTATGCCGCACAGTACCCCCAATTCACATTATGATATTTAGTGCTCCCCGTTCATATTGTGCCTCATTACAGTGCCCCGGTTCATACTATATAACATTAAAATGCCCTCCAGTTCATTTTATACCACACTACAATGAGCAGGTCCAGGGGCATACCTAGATATATTGCAGGTCCTAATGGCGAAAAATGTATATAACACATGTAACTGTGACAGGGAAGGTGGCCCTCTCAGCTCTGATCCCCATAGCAGCTGCACTCCCTGCACCTATGGTATCTACACCCTGTATATAACACATGTAACTGTGACAGGGAAGGTGGCCCCTCTCAGCTCTGGGCCCCATAGCAGCTGCACTCCATGCACCTATGGTATCTACACCCTGTATATAACACATGTAACTGTGACAGGGAAGGTGGCCCCTCTCAGCTCTGGGCCCCATAGCAGCTGCACTCCATGCACCTATGGTATCTACACCCTGTATATAACACATGTAACTGTGACAGGGAAGGTGGCCCCTCTCAGCTCTGGGCCCCATAGCAGCTGCACTCCATGCACCTATGGTAGCTACACCCCTGTATATAACCCGTGTAACTGTGACAGGGAAGGTGGCCCCTCTCAGCTCTGGGCCCCATAGCAGCTGCACTCCCTGCACCTATGGTAGCTACGCCCTGCATACAATACATGCAACTGTGATAGGGAAGGTGGCCCCTCTCGGCTCTGGGCCCCATAACAGTTGCACTCCCTGCACCTATGGTAGCTACACCCCTGTATATAACACATGTAACTGTGACAGGGAAGGTGGCCCCTCTCAGCTCTGGGCCCCATAGCAGCTGCACTCCCTGCACCGATAGTAGCTAAGCCCTGTATATAACACATGTAACTGTGACAGGGAAGGTTGCCCCTCTCAGCTCTGGGCCCCATAGCAGCTGCACTCCATGCACCTATGGTAGCTACACCCTTGTATATAACACATGTAACTGTGACAGGGAAGGTGGCCCCTCTCAGCTCTGGGCCCCATAGCAGCTGCACTCCCTGCACCTATGGTAGCTACGCCCTGTATATAACACATGTAACTGTGACAGGGAAGGTGGGCCCCTCTCAGCTCTGGACCCCATAGCAGCTGTGCTCCCTGCACCTATGGTAGCTACGCCCTGTATATAACACATGTAACTGTGACAGGGAAGGTGGCCCCTCTCGGATCTAGGCCCCATAGCAGTTGCACTCCCTGCACCTATGGTAGCTACACCCCTGTACATAACACATGTAACTGTGACAGGGAAGGTGGCCCCTCTCAGCTCTGGGCCCCATAGCAGCTGCACTCCCTGCACCGATAGTAGCTAAGCCCTGTATATAACACATGTAACTGTGACAGGGAAGGTGGCCCCTCTCAGCTCTGATCCCCATAGCAGCTGCACTCCTTGCACCTATGGTAGCTACACCCTGTATATAACACATGTAACTGTGACAGGGAAGGTGGCCCCTCTCAGCTCTGGGCCCCATAGCAGCTGCACTCCATGCACCTATGGTATCTACACCCTGTATATAACACATGTAACTGTGACAGGGAAGGTGGCCCCTCTCAGCTCTGGGCCCCATAGCAGCTGCACTCCATGCACCTATGGTATCTACACCCTGTATATAAACACATGTAACTGTGACAGGGAAGGTGGCCCCTCTCAGCTCTGGGCCCCATAGCAGCTGCACTCCATGCACCTATGGTAGCTACACCCCTGTATATAACCCGTGTAACTGTGACAGGGAAGGTGGCCCCTCTCAGCTCTGGGCCCCATAGCAGCTGCACTCCCTGCACCTATGGTAGCTACACCCTTGCCAGCATGGTATTACAAAATATCTCAAATATATGTCTGGCTGGTCAAAAAAAGTCTATACCCAACAAACACACGCTTACTGTATAAAATAAAGATACAAATGTATCAGCAGAGTTGATTTATCTAGATATCACATTGTAGCAACATATGATAACAAAGTATTATAAACATAGCAATAAATGGCACAATAATGATGCATACATAGCGCTAGTATATCAAAAACACAGGATAAATATGTACAATAAAGTTTCCCGTATTGGAATGATTTACAGCCGCCTTTCTATATATCTGCAGGTATCTATTGTTTTATTTATCATTTATTGTACGTATTTATCTTGTTGATCTTGAAATACTAGTGATATGTATGTATGTATGTATGTATGTATGTATGTATGTATGTATGTATGCATCATTGTTGTGCTACTTGCCATTTATCGTTGTTTTTAATACTTTATTATCATATGTTGCTACAATGTGATATACACATATATATATATATATATATATATTAGCTCTGCTGATACATTTTTGTTTCATTTTTACACATAGATAGATAGATAGATAGATAGATAGATAGATAGATATGTGCATTGCGAATAACCTTTCTTTGACCTCCATCACTAACTATACTTATATTTGGGATGTTTTGTAATGTCTTGCAGCCACCGCAATAGGCCATGGATGATGATGTCACCTCTGGACGCCTTCATACCGAACCCACGTGCCGGAATAGGTGCATGTGGTGGGGACTTCTATGTAAGGTATGTTTGTACATTGTATTTTTATCCTGATGAAGAAGTAAATAAATGTTGAAACGTTGATCTATTATCCTGCTTGTTGCAGTATCTATATATTTCTGCGTGCCGCCTCTACGTGTATATATTATGCAGCAAATAGGAAATAAATATGCAGGCATGGCAGGATTTGGCACTTAAGTAAAACCAGGACGTGCAATAAATGTGTCTTTTGATTTGTTTTTTTTTTTGGCTGAATATAGTTGCAATTTACTAAAAATAAAAAGATCAGAAATTCAATAGCAAGTTAACAGTTTGCCTATGAATATCTATGACAATTGTAATTCTATGTACATTCAGGCAATAGAAAATACTCCGAACTAACATAAAATGTTTGAGGAATTTGTAGTACGTATGTATGGTTGAATTTACGGGTGGTTTGCTCGGACGCACTCTTACCTTGTCTCCTCTTAGACTGTGGGGGTATATTTATTAAAGTGCAGGTTCACAGAAGTGGGGATGTTTTCCATAGCAACCAATAAGAGTCCAGCTATTATATTCTAGGTGCTAGATATGAGAAGTAGAAGCTGATTGGTTGCTATTGGCAACATCTCCACTACTGTAAACCTGCACTTTAGTAAATATACCCCTAGGTGTCAAGAGAGTAAGGATGGTTGGATTTACTATAGAATAAATGTTAAGTGTATACGTATATTTATATGAAAATAGAATGTGCTTTCAGGTTTTTTTTATGTGACCAAAGCTTTATATGGGAGTATTTATAGTATTTCTGGGTATTTGCTCTGCTCTCTCGCAAAGACTAATGTATCCTTCAACCTATAAACAGCAAAAGATTCAGATGACAAGGCAAATGCATGCCAGTTATGCTTTTCATGCCATGTGCCAATTTGTATAGTGCATTTCTGTTAGCTAGGAGAACGCAAGCCTGTCAGTCAGTCTTTTGTACATAGACATGATCAACCATACGGAGATACAAATGGGTATCCTAATATGTACATTAAAATTATTTTAAAGCTAAAATAAATTTGTACGGATATGAGCAAAGACCTATAGAAGATTGAGCTGGAAAGGAAAACATATGTACTTCTGATATTTTACCTAAAATAAACACAATATTGTGAGGACAATCTTGTTTTTTGGTCACACAACTTGCAAATACAGTAGCTGGATTCTGTATTAATGCCTCGTAGGTTTTTATTATGAGGCACTTCTGTTACTACAGCTGCCAAGACTCGTCTACGTACATGAAGAGTATGCGGAAGACTACTTTTACGGCATAATTGCTAAAGCATTGTTACCGTCTTTTGGGGGGTCATTCCGAGTTGATCGCAAGCTGCTGATTTTTGCAGCGCAGCGATCAGGTAAAAATATGACAAAACTGCACATGCGTATGCACCGCAATGCGCACGCGCATCGTACGGGTACAAACAGCATTGTTGTTGTGCACGGCTTCTAGCGACGATTCCATTCGCACAGCCGATCGCAAGGAGATTGCAGGAAGACGGCGTTTATGGGTGTCAACTGACCGTTTTCTGTGAGTAGTAGGCAAAAAATGCAGGCGTGTCCAGGCGTTTGCAGGGCGGGTGTCTGTCGTCAATTCCGGGACCTCAGTCGCTGCAATTATCGCACAGGATAAGTAACTACAGGGCTGGTCTTGTTTTGCACAAAATGTTTTTGTACCACTCGGCTGCACATGCGATCGCACACTTGCAAAGAGAAAATACACTCCCCCGTGGGCGGCGACTATGCGTTTGCACTTTGCACGGCTGCTAAAAGTAGCTAGCGAGCGATCAACTCGGAATGAGGACCTTTATGTGATGAGCAGCCACCTGTTTGAGATCAAAACCTAACTCTTAAATCTCAATTATGCAGTAACAACCAACTAGATTTTGGCTATAATCAGGCCCAGTGCAAGTTAAACTAATTGGTATATCGGACATTATCACATCCCCCATGCTGCAGGAATGGAGGGATCGCAGCAGGTGTCGGAGATACCTGCTGCGGTCCCTCCTACATACATTCGGGGGATACTTATGGGTCTATTCATAAAGCAGTGAAAAGTGTGGAGAAGTGAGCCAGTGGAGAAGTTGCCCATGGCAACCAATCAGCATTAAAGTAACAATTATAATTTTCAGTATGCAGTTGCCCATGGCGACCAATCAGCTGTTCCGTACAATTGTATAGTATATACAATTGTATGGAACAGCTGATTGGTCGCCATGGGCAACTTCTCTACATGCTCACTTTTCCACTGTTTTCACTGCTTCAAGAATAGACCCCTAAATATTTGTTGGTAAAATGGGTGTTTTTAGGGGAAATAGACACAAATATTATTTGATAAAATGGTCCATTAGTCTGTGGTTTCCCCTTGCCCACTTTCTCCACCTCATATCTGGATACGGATGTCAAGGGTGGGGTAATCTGGGTACGAATTATAACTGCTAGAGGGAGCATAGCCACGCCTCCCAGATTTGACTACGCTCTAGAACTAGAATCTAATTGGCTGCTTAAGGGAACACCAGTTTCACTGCGTCAGTTTTCGACAGTATCCCCAAATACATTTAGTCATTATCCATTCTCTGGCGCATTGCATGATTCATAATAATAAAAAATAAAAAAAAATCCCTGTAAACAGGGAGAAGTCTCTTTACAGAGCAGAAAAGGATCAGATTTAGCAAAAGATATCTAAAAATTCTGCAAGCATATGCAATTCTTCAGTATGGCAGATAAAAGCTTTTAGATATTGGAATGCGTTAAAGAATAAAAATTATTTTCATTAAGATATGACTTAATTTTGAGTTCAAGATCAACCCTTCATGCCGAATGTAATTAGCAAACGTAAATCAAAAAGGGATGTCAATGAGGATGCAGCAATTATCTCCGAGACACAAAGTGATGATAATTGTCATTTGCGTGACTCACAGCCTATACACGGCACCTGTTAATCCTGCTAGATTGTGTAAAAGGATTTTTTTCTGGAGAACAGCGGGGAAAAATTCTCCTCCGAAATAGAACGGACAGAAGCCAAGAATATTATACATTGCAATAGAATATTGGTAGGTTTCGTTTCAATGAAGTTTCCTGATGTACAGCTTGTTCATCTGATACACGCGTGGCCAGTTCTGTTGTGTGCACTTGGGACATCATTCAGATGCTAATGTAGCAGGAGGTGTTTGGTATAAGTAGATGCCTTCTGCGCATTTAAAGAGATTCAGTGCTGCATCTGAGAATACAATACTGGTACCCTTGCGACTCCATTGGCCGGCTGCGTGACCCGCAGGGTCAACGCAAGCCGGCCACCGCAGCTCCTACTAAGAGGCCAGGAAATCTGTGGAAAGACAGAGATCCTGGCCTCTTCAATTCCGCTAAAAACCACCTGTGACATGCCTCTGTGTTGGGAAACGGAGGCCATTGCCACCACCAAACGGCTGCAGACGGTCAATCAACTGACGTCTGCTTTCGAGGACGCAGGACCCGTACTGCACATCAACCACCTTTCCCATGTAAGATATAGCAATATTTCTACCGCTTGCAGAAATCTGCACTCCTGCATAGAAACCCTTTGCGGTCTAGACGACTAAATGCTCATTCATGAATGTGAAATACATTTTGACACAATTTACACAGTGATATAATGTACAGCAAACCAATGCAGAATTCATCAGACAAGCTGGCTGTCTCAGTGGTGTCAAGATGCTGAAATCTGGATCAGCAATGCAGACTGCATCCATTTGGCCAGGTACAGTAAATATATCTGGCAAAGCATACTCATTTAAAAAACAACACAAAAAAACTACTGTACCTCTGGGTCCATTGAGGACAGTGACATATCAGCCCTACTCTGTAGGATCAATAAACACATATTCACAGATTCTAAACGGCCAGCATGGTTTGTACCAGTTTTGAATTGTAGACAAACAAAGTAATAAAATGAAACCAGCTATTAAGACTCTCAAAGAGCATCCACAAGCTTCATCATCAATTGGGCAAAATAATGGATTTTCAAGACATGATCCACACCATCCTCAACCAACAAAAACATCCATATAGAGGTTGTATCGGCGAGTACGGATCAATATTGATGTCTGTCAACACATTTGTATGGCAAAGATGTAGACTCAGCAAGAAAGGGTCCCGATTATCCAATCAGCATCTAGGAATGATGGCTTATAAGTCTAAAAGCATGGACAAAGCCCTCAACTCAAGCCATCATCCGGTAAGTATGTCAGACTAACACGTATGGCTCCACGTGCCAATGGTGAGAAAACTATGCGAGAAAGATGTAGCGTGTACAAGAAAGGAAAGTAAAAGCTTTCGGAGTTACTACAGTATAAAGGAATCACACTGACCTCAACTTAAGGATTACTGGGCACTTCAGCATCAGGTGGAAAACAATAAACCAAAAATAAATCATTCTACAGGACTATTGGATAGGACTATTAAAGATGCTGAACAGAACGTAGGAATGCAAACTTTGTGAAAAAGAATATACAAGGCAATGCTAACAACATTCACGTCCACAAAAGTAATCTATAAAAGGAACAACCTCCGTTGTTTAACATACAGGGACTATAGAAAATGATCAACCACCAGCTTGTGGATCAGGACAGGCTGCATTATGAACCACATTTTGTATGCGACGCATCCTACCACTCATTGCAAGTATGCCATTGCTTGAAGAAAATCTCAAAGGGCAGCTCTCCCGGTAAGAGCTGTCCTTTGCGATAGGACTTCCATGTTTAGGAGCTGGGAGTCCTTCTGTACATGCTTCGAAAGATATGTGCTCCAAGAGGTAGTGCTTGGAAGGATCTGATTGGATCCCTCTCAAGGAGAAACATGGAGCCAAGCTCATAAACTTCTATTGGGTAATGTCACCGCATCCATGCTCCGAAATTATAGCATTCCGGAGCTCTGTATATATGCGGTAAGCGGCCAAACCTCCAAAAATTGCATTTTCGATGGTATGACCACAAATTATGCTTTGATGCTTCCGGCCGTCAATGATGATGCATGAAGGAGAACAGACCACTTCAATCCCTAGGGATCCATCAATATGGAAGAAATATACAGACTGTATTATAGCCAAGTTGGGTCTGGGAATGCAGTCATGAACTCTGAAAATGGCGAGAGTGGAAGTAGCGGGAACGGTGATGGGACAGCGCTGCTAGTAACTGTGGAGTCATAGTCATCGCTGCGTCAGAAGTCTCATTCAGAGAGGGTGATAGGGCACTGTTATTTTCATCCAGCATGCAAAGTACAACAAACACAGTATTAATTTAATTACTTGTCTGGATAAAAGTAACGTAAATTCAACAGAGACTCAGTGTGCCACTGAACCATGTGTCAACCTACATAATCAATAATTACAAGACGAGCTTAGATGTAATTCAAGACACTGACATATTCGAGACCAGCAATCTAATTGGTGATAGACTGTCTGTAATGTTATACCTAGGGGATGGTGACATCCAAGATGATCCTTTGTTACGGGGAAAGCAATCATCCATGCAAACGGCAAAGGAGCCACAGACCACAAGAGGATGAGATAAAACAAAAACAAACAAACGCAAAATGCCTGGAGAAGAGTAGAAAGTCAAATCATGGATATGATATTTGAGGTCTGTAAAGTATAACAACATCACAGTAGCAAGGTATCTATTATGAGAGAGAGAGAGATCTAAAACCATATCACACATAAGGCACCCGTCAATCCGCTTCCAACTGCCATGTAGAAAAATGAAAGGAGCTGATTGGTTGGTACTTTATCTCCAAAGCATCATACATCTCCCCCCATAACCGGAAAGAAAACCATCTGGTATTGTGGCACGTAATAGGACATGATACGTCATCAACCCAAACGTATAAAAAGGGTAATGGAAGCAAATCTTCCACATCATCTGCGGTATCCACAAGGTGAAGACAAAAACTTCCCTCAACAGCTGTGGACAATTTGACTCTACAACAAGATCAGCCCTACAAAGATCTAAACTGAAGAACGTAGCTAATATTTATCAGTAAATGGGTGTATATATGTATATGGGCCCTCATTCCGAGTTGATCGGTCGCAAGGCGAATTTAGCAGAGTTACACACGCTAAGCCGCCGCCTACTGGGAGTGAATCTTAGCTTCTTAAAATTGCGACCGATGTATTCGCAATATTGCGATTACTAACTACTTAGCAGTTTCAGAGTAGCTCCAGACTTACTCTGCCTGTGCGATCAGTTCAGTGCTTGTCGTTCCTGGTTGACGTCACAAACACACCCAGCGTTCGCCCAGGCACTCCCACCGTTTCTCCGGCCACTCCTGCGTTTTTTCCGGAAACGGTAGCGTTTTCAGCCACACGCCCCTGAAACGCCGTGTTTCCGCCCAGTAACACCCATTTCCTGTCAATCACATTACGATCGCCGGAGCGATGAAAAAGCCGTGAGTAAAAATACTTTCTTCATAGTAAAGTTACTTGGCGCAGTCGCAGTGCGAACTTTGCGCATGCGTACTAAGCGGATTTTCACTGCGATGCGATGAAAAAGAACGAGCGAACAACTCGGAATGAGGGCCATAGTTTTGCGTCATTGTTCCTTTACTCTTCTATTCAACAAGTCAAAATGTTAAATATAGTTTCATATTATGCAAAGCTTTTTTATTTTGCACTAAATAAAAACGTTTACAAATTTATTTGAGATAAAAAAAAAAAAAAAAAAGAGGATGAAATAGCATCTCGGTTGTAACGTTCCTTAAACAATCGCTTGTTTAACCTTTTTTTCTGTTCTATTGCAATATAAATAAACATTTTTTATTTTACAAAAAATAATGAACAAAATGGATTACGTGTGACCACCTTTTCTGTTCAGATCATTATGACGGAACAGTGCAAACTTCTTAGTAAAATGACAATTTACACCCGGCTGATGTAGGGAGATCGAGGAGAACTCAAATTCCTGAAGCTATTCTCGCTAGATGAGTGGATTATTTTTACTACATTATTTATATTTGTAAGGTATTAAAATTCAAAATCCTGATTACGGAAGCATGACCTGTAATATCGTTTGGCCATTTGAGTGCGATTATTTCCCCAGTGCCCATAACTGCGTCCTAATTATTACATATACATCACACATGGGCAGTACAGATGATGTAATGGTTAGCATTACTGCCTCACAGCACTGAGGTCATGGGTTCAATTCCCACTATGGCCCTAACTATGGAGTTTGTATATACTCCCCATACTTGCGTGGGTTTCTTCCGGGTACTCCGGTTTCCTCCCACAATCCAAAAATATAATGGTAGGTTAATTGGCTCCAGAAAAAAAATATATCCCTAGCGTGCGCATGTTACATACGATGGACCAAGTGCTTCTTATCAGCTGTCAAATTCTAGGTTTCTATGTATCTGTGTATACACATATAGGCCCTCATTCCGAGTTGATCGGTCGCAAGGCGAATTTAGCAGAGTTACACACGCTTAGTCTACACCTACTGGGAGTGTATCTTAGCATCTTAAAAGTGCGAACGAAGTTTACGCAATATTGCGAACAAAAAAAACTTAGCAGTTTTAGAGTAGCTCCAGACTTACTCTGCCTGTGCGATCAGTTCAGTGCTTGTCGTTCCTGGTTTGACGTCACAAACACTCCCAGCGTTCGCCCAGACACTCCCCCGTTTCTCCGGCCACTCCTGCGTTTTTTCCGGAAACGGTAGCGTTTTCAGCCACACGCCCATAAAACGCCGTGTTTCCGCCCAGTAACACCCATTTCCTGTCAATCACACTACGTTCGCCGGTGCGAACAAAAAGCCGTGAGTAAAAATCCTTTCTTCATAGCAGAATTACTTAGCGCAGTCGCAGTGCGAACATTGCGCATGCGCTCTAAGCTGATTTTCACTGCGATGCGAAAAAAAAGAACGAGCGAACGACTCGGAATGAGGGCCATAATACATATATAAAATGTTACTTTGTGTGTAAATTGTCCGACATCTAACAAGATGCCCACTCAAACTTTATCAGTAGTAAATGATAGAATTATGACAGAGCCAGACACATTCGAGGAAGAAGGTAACTAATGAGCCTACAATATATACTACTATCACTTACTGTAATTTGTAGACTACCTACAGATGGGTCCACGGTTATCTTGACTAGTTTTCTGCGCCTAGGCACAACATGATTTATTAGCATAAACCCTTCATCTATTGTTCTCAGATGCAATACAATAGAGAACAATACAGCAGGGGATTAAGTCATTACAGCAGGGGATTAAGTCCGACTGGCCAGTCTCAGTTAATCCTATTAAAGGTCAAGATAAATGTGAACCCATCTGTAGCTTCTGAATGGCCGCTTCTGAGTATTCTGGGAATCTACATCTATAGAACAATTGGTTTATAAAGTTGGCAAACCCTGCTGTTCTTCTGGTTAGACGTAGATCTCACTCGCTAAACCTACATCCCTCCAAAATTAGGAAACCTTTTATACTTCCCTTTTTAAAATCTTAAATACATTAAAACTATATTAAGCTATATTAACGTTATATAACGCTATAATTTATCAAGCCACAGTTGAAATATCGTACTATTTATAAAATTATATTGACAGCCATTTTGATTAACTGAAGCTTTCCACTGAACTAGCATGTCGTAAAGTGATGTCTTTATGTTCTTAACATCAAGAAGACGACAGCTGCACTTTACACAAAGCAGTGCTACTGCTACCAATACTATAGCTATGTTCTTGAGATACAGCAATGTTCACTCATTGTTCAATCGCATTTGTGAAGGAGAAAACGTTTTGAGAAGGGCTATGCAGAATGTAAATGAACATAATTATCCATCTGACTAATTACTGTTTATGCCTTTTCCTGCTTATTTTCCTGTTGCAGTAACCTAGGCTGCATTGCTCAATGAATGGTATTTGCCTGTAATTCAAGTTAAATAAACCAGCACAGGTTATTGCAATAGTAAAATGAAAATGCAATGGAACAAGAGTCATTTATGTTAGTAAATCCCGTTAATTTACCTGTCAGAAATGAGTACCCTGGTACTTAAAATTACTGTCGCCATCACCACTAAAATGTTACAAAACAATTCAGGTAGTGACAATATTGGCATTTTCCCATACAAGCCAGTGCATCAACACTTATTTCAGTGGTGAACTACAGATGTATATAGTGTATGTTCCTACACTAGAAAATTTGTTTTGTGTAGCAGGAGACATCACTGTAGGATGCAATGTCTGTCGTTTTGTAAAGAAACTGTAAACAAACCACTGTAGCAACAGCTCGCTAATGTGACGCAACAAAACCTGGTCATGTCAAGACGACAATGTGTAATCGGGAGCAAAAGCCATTTCCAAAAAATGTCCATTTCATGCTTTTTCTCCACATGTTCCTCCACATGTAATTGCCACAAAGCGTTCTACCGTAGCAATAATGGCGTTTCGGACAATTACTGATCTATAAATAGAGCTTGCAGTGTCTAAGCGGGATCAGGAATCAAGCAGGACTTGAAAGGCTGCGAATGATTCACTAGGCCCTTTGAAAGTCCACAGTTTGGACCATAAGCAGGTTTAATAAAATAATAAAAAAAAAAAAAAATTAATGTGAATTCAGCAACCTGTGGATCTCTCCCCCCACCCTGTTCCGGTTAGCAAATGCAAGCCAGCGGCAGAGTGTTGCAACAGTGTGGTTGAATGACATTTATGGCATATTAAATTCCCATTTTCTTTTTGTCTCCCGGCCACTTCAGCATTAAGGAATCAGGGTACTTAAGCAGGGATGCATCCAGCCAGGTCCGGACAAGAAAATGAAAGAAAAACAATTCAGTGGAGCTGGTCACCGAGCTTGCAGTTTCGTGATCCCATCAGCTTAATGGATGTCTAACTTAAGACAGTTCCTTCTCTCTTTGGGAACATCTACTCAGCTTCATTTCCGCCAACTGAATGTACCGGATTACGTTGGTATCTGCTGAAAAAAGTAAAACTTATTAATGAGGACATCCTGGTCTATTTTCTACCAAAAGTACCACACAGTGTATTTACGGACGAGTGGGCACCTATCACCTGGATACACTTCTACACCCCTTCCCCGCTATGAAGTAATACAGGTTTAGAGCTCTACAGCTGTAACCAGGACGGGCGAGTAACACTACGGATCATCGCAACAATCCTTAATTTGTTACTCAGCGTACCTAATCCTCCTAGAAATCTACCTGACCAACAGTCACACCTGATCGCTAGTATACACATGCACAGCAACTTTAATTTCATTTCAAATCACTCCCTGGTGGAGTGTAGTTTACATTACGCCACTGTTGCCGTCAGTGTGTATATCTAGGCAGTCACAAACTGACCTGTAGAGTTTGCAACAGAATGACAGGCCGTGTATTGGCGTTTCCTATGCATTTGACAGTGACAAGAAGTTGTTAATGTTTTCTTATTTCTAGTTTTAGGACTTCTCCTTAAAACTAGACCAAACCTTAGAAGAGAACTGAAAATCTCCTATAATTATCGGTGTGTGTATAAATGCACGCGAGAGGTTAAACTTGCCGTAGATGATCGGACTCATTACTTGGAATTTAGGCCTTGCAGCCTATTGGCAAGAAATTAATTTTTTTCATGCAAATACAGGCGTGGTATCTCCCCACTGGCCATTACCAAGGGACTTACAGGAGGAATCCTGTATCACAGAGAAGCCGTGAGAAAGGAGCGTGCCAAATACATACTGTATATGGAGGAAAGGTTTGTGAATGCTGATCTAATCGCTGTACAGAGGTAGTAGATTCAGGTCACCAGAGAAAAGGACTTTATTTCTTTACATGCTTATAAGAAATGTACATGGTCACCGATTTATTTTTCATCTACGTACTTTTTTTTTTTAAACTGGCTAAATACAAAGTTTCCCAAATTCCGCCATTCCAGGCCAGGTTTTAAGAATATCTGTGCTTGAGCACAGGTACTATAATTAGTACCTCAGTTAATTTGATTTGTTCCCCAGCCCTAACCACCCCCTGTAGGTGCCTAAACCTCACCCCCTGTCTAATCCTAATCCCTGCAGCCTAACCCTCATAGGGGGGTGCCTAACCCTCCCCCCTCCCCGCAGCCTAACCCCCTGGGACTCAGCCTAAAACTACCCACTGCCACCCTCCCCCGTGCGACTTACCTGACTTGCGGCGCGGTCAGTTCTCATCCGGGATCTCTGCTGTCGGTATTACGGCGCCGGGATGGTGTACCCATGCTGGATGCTGGTGTCGGCATCCAGAATCGGTACACTTAACATTACATTTGTAAGGACACTATATGAACACGCTGCTTAGTTTATCAATTTATCTTAATGGTGTATTATTTATGAACTTTTAGGGCCGGATATGTCTTATTTTATAATGTGTGTGTATATGTGAACAGTGGCTGGTCATTTCATATTAATGTTTTTGTTATTCCCATTGTGGCATGCTAGGATTTTCTGGATTTTCTGACTATTACTGCTCTGTTTTATTAAAGAAGAAGTATCGTAAGACTGGACTTCGACCAATTGTTACAGTACCTGTTGGCTGTCTGCTCTTAGCTTCCTTCAAGTAGAAGAGGGCTTTATCATAGTCTCCCAGGTGGTAAAAAGCAACGCCTGATCTGTACAGGGCCTTGAAGTTCTCTCCTTCCTTCTTCAGAACCTTCAGACAATACTCTTTAACTCGCTCATAGTTCACCAGCTCTGCTTGCAGAAGACATGCTATTGGAAAAAGGGACGATCATTTAGACACAAGTCAAAAAGGAAGAACAACTGACCTTTTACTTTTTAATATTAGTTCAGGTTATAAAAACATGTTACGTCTTTCATGATTCTAAATATGAATGAAATGACTACGAATCTGAGCAAGAACAATTTGCTGCACAGCAAGAACCCAGTAATAGATACCAACATAAGAACTTAGTAAATGGGGGATACTTGCGTTACAAAGAATACTGGTTCAGCTTACAAAACGCTGTTCCGTGTCTATGTAACTCAGTATCTACCTACAAACTAGATTACTCCTCGCATGAATGCACAACTACAGAATCATTTTTTAAGTGAGTAATACATACTGTAACTTATTTCTATGTTCATATCAAACACATAATTGCTTTTGGTCCTCCCAGTAAAGGCTAAAACATAAGAATGTTGATTTTATTCAGAGAGTTCACAGAACTTAGTTACAGCCCAATATGTGAGGTTTAACGTAACGTCCTATAAACAAGTAATTTCTTGTTAAAGGAAGAAAAAACAAACAAAAATCTACGGAAAACTCAGGATTTCAGGAATCACAAAGCGTATACAGATGTACAGATGGTTTAAAGTAGAAATGTGCGCTGACTCCTGTGTTTTGGTATTGGATCTGTAGTTAGTTAGTGTTCACTCTAAGCTTCTTTCGCAGGGCGCTGCGCCCTGCCCCTTTTTTGAGTGACAGAATGCGCCCTGCCCGTTTGCGCCCGCCCTGCTAAGAGCTGTCTTCTCCCCCCGCCGCGCTGTCACTTCTCCCCCCATGTGATCGCAAAATACGCGCTGCTATATCCAATCGCCGCCAGCAGCGCCTCCTCATCCAATCGCCGCTGGCAGCACCTCCTCATCCAATCACCGCCAGTGCCTCCTCATCCAATCACCGCCGGCAGCGCCGCGTCATCCAATCGCCGCCAGCGTCTCATCATCCAATCGGTGCCGGCAGCGTCTCCCCATCCAGTTGCAGTGTCTCGCTATCGAAGCCCGCCTGAGACGTCCCTCCCTCCTCCCTGTCCGCCAGCATGCTGCTCCAGGGACTGACTACACTACTTGTTTGCTGGTGCGAGATCGCTTGGAAAATAGCGGAGACGCTGGAACGGGTTAGGTTCTCTGCTTCCGCCCTCCGGAACCTACTGACAGCGGGTAACATTGCTGTTACTAAAGGTACGGCAGGGCTGGGAGACTGTTCTGGTAGATACTGTATGTCACTTGTGAGCAACGCGCGCCCTCACCCAATGCATCTATTGCTGATCTTCACCATCTTGTAGCCATGTCTCTGTCCCCATGGAGTACAGCCGCCCCCCACCCCGCTCCGTTAGTTGCTTACAAGTTTAACTTTGTCCCCATGGAGTACAGCCGCATGTAGCCAAAGTTAAACTTGTAAGCAACTAACAGAGCGGGGTGGGGGGCGTAATTCGGCTAATGATAGAAATGGTCGGGGCTGGGGCAGTGCCCATTATTTACTTCACCCATGCCACCACACTGCCCAACATAAACACACCCAATACCCCCACAGTGGACAACATACACCCACACGGTGCCCAGCATATGCACACCACCACAGTGCCCAGCATACACACCCCACAGTGCCCATAACACCCTCCATACCCACCCAGTGCTCATTATAAACCCACAGTACCCAGCATATGTACACCACCACAGTGCCCAGCATACACACCCCACAGTGCCCATAACACCCTCCATACCCACCCAGTGCTCATTATACACCCACAGTGCCCAGCATATGTACACCACCACAGTGCCCAGCAGACACACCCCACAGTGCCCATAACACCCTCCATACCCACCCAGTGCTCATTATACACCCACAGTGCCCAGCATATGTACACCCCCACGGTGCCTATAACACCCTTCATACCCATACTGTGCTTATTCTACACCCTTCATGCCCACACAGTGCCCAGCATATGTACACTCCCACATTGCCAGCATACACACCCCACAGTGCCCATTACACCTCCATACCCACATAATGCTCATTATACACCCCACCTCTCCCATACACAGTGCCAAGCATACATACAATCCTATGTCCACACATAGTGCCCAGCATACACACATCTCAGAGAGGAGCTGATCTTAAAAGGTAATTGGGGAGTGGGTATCCTGGGTACTAATGCCTCCATACCCCTAACACTGACTACAGTACTACCTGCTCCTAATCCCCTTGCCCCCCAGCACTGTCCCAACTGCTATCTCTCCCTTGTGCAGTGTGTCCCAGTGCTCTCTCCAATATGCGCAATATGTAGAACGTGCTCTACCTGGCGCAGTGTGTATAGGAAATTCTACCTGGTGCAATGTGTATGAGCGGCACTATTGTGTGGTATAATGTTATTTAGTACTATTATGTCGTCATGCCCCTTCCCCACGAAACAACACCCCTAAAAAAAATTCCGGCGCGCACTGTCCATGCTTTCACCTATAGGAATGGGCGCACCAAGCGATATAGTATGTACCTATTTTTGCCCTTCTAACTTAAAAATGTGCCCTCACGAATGAAAAATGTGCCCTACCCGTGATCAGCACCCTGCCCTAAAAAATTCCTAGAGTGAACACTAGTTAGTGTTTTGGTTTTGCCAAAACCACCCTCGTGTTTTGGATCTGTGTTTTTTTTTTTTATTGACAAAACTGCTAAAATCATAATTTGGGCTTTTTTTGTTCCTACAGTATTAAATATAAAAAACATTAATTTCCAGTCAATTTTGACCACTGCACAGATCACAATATTATTTGCATCCAGTTTAGAAAGGCTGCAGCGAGCTGGGTGGTTATCAATAGCACATCTATGATACACTTCCACACAGCAGTGGCAGAAAGAAAAGTGGTGCAAGATGGAATTGTTCTTGGGCCCCACTACCCACCCTTATGTTGGATATTAAAAAGGACATGCACAGTTTAACAGACCAAGCACTTAAATGACAGGGACTGACACTTTTGTGGCTGAAGTGCTTGGTTTGTTTGGGCCCCCACAAAACAAGCTACCAAAGGGTTTTGTTAATCCTTTGTTTGTTAAATATTCTCTACTGTGCTGGAGTAAAGCACATTCCCCCTCCTCTGCCAATGTCATGGCTTGTTGTATAGCTTTGGATGGCTTTTTGCTGTTCCTCTATCTGCTGAAGCATGTAAAGGGTGGAATTCCCCCTTGTTACTACCTCTCGCTTCAGTTGGTGGCAGGGCAAATTGAACTGTTCTTGCAGGTGCACAGACAACATCTCCTACATGCCCCCTGTCATTTACAAAATAAAAAAAAAAAATAGAAAAACCCTGTATCTCCAGGTTGATTGCGTGGCAAAACATGGGGTGTGTGGGAATTCACTCAGCTGTAAAGCTTTCACAATATTTGTGGTGTTATCAGAAATCCCAAATCCTGGAGGACAGTACAAGTGAGGTAAGCTATTTTGTTATGAAATCCCTAAGTTTTGTCAGCTGTATGCCTCTTACTGAAGCAGTAATACAGAGAGTACCCTGCCTCTGAATGAGCTGCCATTGTTAGATGCTTCTGCTGTTGTTCTTGTTACTGGAGGCGATTCATCCACCCAGTAGGCTGTCGGTACCATATAATCTTAACTTTGCCAAGTTCCACTTGTCCACAAATTTGTACAATTACATTTTGTAGGCCAATACATTTTTTATTTTTTTTCTATGTCCTGGTACAGGCAAGGAATCGCTATCCTAGTAAAATCGAACCAAGATGGAATTTGGTAGCGGGGACAGAGGACCTCAATTAAAGTTCTAAAACCTGTTGCATTAATGACAGATATCGACACAGATCTAATACTAGGATAGCGGTCATTGCGTCGGTGAGCCAACATGCGACTAACAGCTGACATACTTGCTTCCTCTTGCAAAGGATTGTTTAATAGTCAGTTGTTTACAACTACTAGTAGTTCTTCTTGGTCCCCTTCTGGGATGAAGATCTACTCCCAGCAGCAGCAGGCCTAGCGCTCAATGTTATGCACACCAGTGCCAGCAGGAAAGTACTGGTGTCAGAACTGTTATGCACTCCAGTGTCTGCAGGAATGTACTGGTGTTTGAACTGTTATGCAAAACAGATGGACTCACAGACAAACTGGGGGATATGACATAACGTACACAGAAGGTGATAGGGTAACAAAATACACACAAAGTGAACAGAGAAGCCCAGAGGCTAAGGAACTGGGTATCTCCCTTGTATTAGAACTGCTAAGATGGAAAAAGCAAGATGTTGTGTTTTAATACGTAGAGTACCCGAAATGCTGTTGCTAAGGGCAACAGCAAAACCCTAAAGGGTTACCAACGGGTGTGGCAGTAAACTCCTTGGTCAGAGATGGAATGATAGACACAAGGAGAATCTCCACAATCCAAATTCTCACTTGCAGTGCACAGGTTTTAGCTTACTGCCACTAAACTGACCCCTGACACCTAGCACAGTGGGACAGGATTAGACAGGCAAGTCTTAGAATACAGCCGCAAACTTGCTAAGTTCACAGGGTAGTAACAGAACCCCAGCAAGCTAAACGACTGACTCCAGTCTTACTGCTAGGTCTGGATTGGCAGAGTGTAATACCAAATTCCCAGGCCTATTTGCAGTAAGCAACAAACAAATACAAAGCTACACAGTACTGGCTAACGTTCATGAACTGACTAACCAACAAAGATTCAGCAGCATCTGCTTACCCTGAAAAGAGGCCTTATAAAGCAGGTGCTGTCCACGCCCCACTCAGACCTCACAGACTGTGAGCACAAAAACCAGCACCGGATCCCCTGCCGTGCACAGAGCCTATAACCACTGCACAGCAAAAGACCCGAACCGGAGTATCAGCTGCGCTCAGGTTACTCCACTAGCACTTGTCTCCCGGTTGCCATGACGACGTGGCAGCACAGGGCAGGAGACCCTAACAGTACCCCCCCTCTGACGAGGGGTCAAAGAACCCCTACCACCGGGTTTATCGGGGAACTGCGAGAAGAAAGAGCGTATCAGTCTGGGGGCATGAAGATCACAACTGCGCACCCACGACCGCTCCTCCGGGCCATACCCCTTCCAGTGCACCAAAAATGACAGCCGACCCCGAACCACCTTGGAGTCAAGAATCCTTTCAACAACAAACTCCCTCTGGCCACGTATCAGAAGAGGGGAAGGTCTTCCACTGGTAGAAGGATTACTAATCGCCCGTTTTAAAAGGGAACAATGAAATGTTTTATTGATACCCAAAGAACGGGGCAGATCTAACTGAAATGCCACCGGATTGATAACCCTGGTGATCTTATAAGGGCCGATGAACCGGGGCCCTAACTTATGAGATGGCTGTCTCAACTTCAAATTCTTGGTAGACAACCAGACGAAGTCTCCTAATTTGAAGCTGCAGGGTCTTTTCCGCTTATCAAAAACCCTTTTGGTCACTAATGACACAGACACAAGGGCTTTCTTCACTTTCCGCCAAATACCTCTAAGGACCGAAACCACAGAGGAACCACCAGGCGTGGAGTCCACGGGGTCAAAAGAATTGGCCTTAGGATGATGCCCATACACACAAAGGAAGGGAGAGATCCCTGTAGCAGAGTGAGCCGCGTTGTTATAGGCAAACTCCGCCATGGACAGATGAGCAACCCAGTCAGTCTGACACTTGGAGACATAACACCTGAGGAACTGCTCCAAGGACTGGTTCACCCTTTCAGTCTGCCCATTAGACTGCGGATGGTAGCCTGACGACAAGCTGACAGAAATCTGGAGATCGGAACAAAATGCCCTCCAGAATTTGGCCACAAACTGGGATCCGCGGTCAGAGACCACATCAAGTGGCAACCCGTGGAGACGCACAACATGCAGCATAAATAATTCAGACAGGCGTCTGGCTGATGGCAGCCCAACCAGTGGAACGAAGTGCGCCATCTTCGAAAACCTGTCAACGACAACCCAGATGGCTGTCATCCCCGAGGATTTGGGCAAGTCCACCACAAAATCCATTGAAATGTGGGTCCATGGCTTAGATGGGATAGAGAGTGGATGTAATGGGCCAACAGGAACCCCTCTAGGAGTCTTATTTCGGGCACAGATGTCACATGCCCGAACCCACTGATCCACATCCTTAGCCACCGAGGGCCACCACACCGTCCTAGATAGCAACTCCCGAGTTCTGGCAATACCCGGGTGACCTGCCGACTTCTTGGCATGGAATTCCAGGAACACTCGCTGTCTTAACCTAGGAGGCACAAACAAAAGACCTACCGGAAGGTCTGGAGGAGCCTGCTCCTGTGCTCTAAGGACTAATGATAAGAGGTCCTGGGTAATGCCCACTTTAATACATGATGGGGAAACAATGGGCAACGGCTCCTCGGTGGTCTCCTGGATTGGAGCAAAACTCCGCGAGAGCGCATCAGCCTTGATGTTTTTTGACCCAGGGCGATATGTTATCAAAAAATTAAAGCGAGCAAAAAACAAAGCCCATCGTGCCTGCCTGGCATTGAGACGCTTCGCTGACTCTAAATATGCCAGATTCTTATGGTCAGTGAGAATTGAGACCACAAACTTAGCCCCCTCAAGCCAGTGTCTCCACTCCTCGAGTGCATCCTTAATAGCCAACAATTCCCGGTTACCCACGTCATAATTCATCTCGGCAGGCGAAAATTTACGGGAAAAGTAAGCACAGGGATGAAGGCGATTATCAGACACTCCCATCTGAGAAAGCACTGCCCCAATACCCATCTCAGAGGCATCCACCTCCACCACAAAAGGACGCTCTGGATCTGGGTGTCGCAGCACCTTGGCCGAAACAAATGCCCTTTTGAGACGGGCAAAAGCCGCTTTAGCCTCACAAGACCAGTGAGCAACATCCGCCCCTTTCTTAGTGAGTGCCACCAAGGGCGCCACTATAGACGAAAATCCAGCGATAAATCGTCTATAAAAATTCGCAAAGCCCAGGAAACGCTGAAGCGCCTTCAAACTAGTGGGCTGCACCCAATCCAGGACTGCCTGTACCTTGGAACCCTCCATTTGGAAACCTTCTGGGGAGATAATATATCCTAGAAATGCGATTTGCTGAACTTCAAATTCGCACTTCTCCAGCTTTGCCCCAAGCCGGTGGTCTCTGAGTTTCTGGAGGACTAAGCGTACATGCTTCCGATGTTCCTCCAGGGAATGGGAGAAGATTAGGATGTCATCTAAGTATACAACTAAGAATCTATCCAAATATTCCCTGAGCACATCATTCATGAAATCCTGGAAGACTGCCGGGGCATTACAGAGCCCAAAAGGCATCACCAAATATTCATAATGCCCTGAGTGGGTATTAAAGGCAGTCTTCCATTCATCCCCCTCTCTTATTCGGATTAGATTGTACGCACCGCGTAGGTCAATCTTAGAAAAAATGGTGGCAGTACGAAGCTGGTCAAACAAGACCGAAATGAGAGGCAGTGGGTATGAGTTTTTAATCGTGATACGGTTCAATTCCCTGAAGTCGATGCAGGGTCGCAACGAACCGTCCTTTTTACCCACGAAGAAGAACCCAGACCCAACTGGAGACTGTGAAGGTCTGATAAATCCCTTAGCCAAGTTCTCCTGAATGTACTCTGCCATAGCCTGAGTCTCAGGACGTGACAGGGAGTACAACCTGCTCTTGGGAAGCTTAGCATTTGGCAACAAATCAATGGCACAGTCATAGGGGCGATGGGGAGGTAGTACCTCTGCAACTTTTTTGGAGAACACGTCCGCAAAATCTGCATAACACCCTGGCAATCCTGGCAAATTTAGCTGCGAGAGCCTGACTGGAAGGCTCAAGCAACTCCTGAAACAATCAGTACCCCAACTAAGAATCTCCCCAGAGACCCAGTCAAATTGAGGATTGTGGGCCCTTAACCAGGGTAACCCCAACACCAATGGGGCAAAAGTACAGACAGTCACATAAAAGGACAATTTTTCAGAGTGTGTGGCTCCAATAAACAAAGAAATCTGGCTAGTGCAAGAGGTAATTTTACCTTGGAATAATGGTTCCCCGTTTAACCCACAAATCTCAATTTCCGATGCCAAGGGTACTAAGGGAACAGAGTGTTTCAGGGCGAATTGGCGGTCCATAAAAACCCCGTCGGCCCCACTGTCCACAAAGGCCTCAGTCTTGACAGTTTGACCGAGGATCTTCAAGGTCACCGGAATGATAAAAGTCTTCTTGGGAAATTCTGACTTCTGGCCTGACAGGATATTTCCCATCACCCTCAGGCCCTGAAGTTTTCCGGCTTTTCTGGGCATGATACTACCACATGACCTTTATTCCCACAGTACAAACACAACCCCTGCTGTCTCCTCCGCGTCTTCTCACGCGAGGAGAGGCGGGTAGCCCCAATCTACATAGGCTCCTCAGAAAATTCCTCAGAGTCTGAGGTTCCCTTGGGAAGGAAGGAAATCTCAGTCTCCCTTTCAAGCCTACGCTCTCTCAGCCGTCTATCCACCCGGATGGATAACTGCATGAGCTGATCCAAGCTATCAGGCAAGGGATATTGTACCAGTTGGTCCTTTATCTGGTTAGAAAGACCTCTTCGGTACTGGTGTCTCAGGGCTGGGTCATTCCACTGGGTATCATGGGCCAACCTCCGAAACTCCGTACAGTAAACCTCAACTGGCCTGCGCCCTTGCTTAAGGATCGAAATCTGAGCCTCGGCTGAGGCCGTCTTGTCAGGGTCATCATACAACATGCCCAGTGCCGTAAAAAAAGCATCAACACTTTTAAGCGACGGACAGTCAGGCTGCAACCCATATGCCCAGACCTGTGGGTCTCCTTGTAGCAAGGAAATCACTATGCCCACCCGCTGAATCTCCGACCCAGAAGACTGAGGCCTAAGCCGGAAGTATAGCTTGCAGCTCTCCTTGAAACAAAAGAACTGCGAGCGATCTCCAGAAAAACGATCCGGGAGATTTACTTTCGGCTCCTTAACCCCTGCAGGTGCTGCTGCTGCGGGAGCTCCGCCAGCAGCCTGGGAGGTGTGCATTTTAATGGACAAATCATTAAATTGTCGAGTCAGGACCTGCACCTGATCGACCACCTGTTGCAACGTATTTTGAGGGGTATGCTCCATATTCCCACAAAATTTCAACAGGAGTATTGGGCTGCTGAATATGTTATGCACACCAGTGCCAGCAGGAAAGTACTGGTGTCAGAACTGTTATGCACTCCAGTGTCTGCAGGAATGTACTGGTGTTTGAACTGTTATGCAAAACAGATGGACTCACAGACAAACTGGGGGATATGACATAACATACACAGAAGGTGATAGGGTAACAAAATACACACAAAGTGAACAGAGAAGCCCAGAGGCTAAGGAACTGGGTATCTCCCTTGTATTAGAACTGCTAAGATGGAAAAAGCAAGATGTTGTGTTTTAATACGTAGAGTACCCGAAATGCTGTTGCTAAGGGCAACAGCAAAACCCTAAAGGGTTACCAACGGGTGTGGCAGTAAACTCCTTGGTCAGAGATGGAATGATAGACACAAGGAGAATCTCCACAATCCAAATTCTCACTTGCAGTGCACAGGTTTTAGCTTACTGCCACTAAACTGACCCCTGACACCTAGCACAGTGAGACAGGATTAGACAGGCAAGTCTTAGAATACAGCCGCAAACTTGCTAAGTTCACAGGGTAGTAACAGAACCCCAGCAAGCTAAACGACTGACTCCAGTCTTACTGCTAGGTCTGGATTGGCAGAGTGTAATACCAAATTCCCAGGCCTATTTGCAGTAAGCAACAAACAAATACAAAGCTACACAGTACTGGCTAACGTTCATGAACTGACTAACCAACAAAGATTCAGCAGCATCTGCTTACCCTGAAAAGAGGCCTTATAAAGCAGGTGCTGTCCACGCCCCACTCAGACCTCACAGACTGTGAGCACAAAAACCAGCACCGGATCCCCTGCCGTGCACAGAGCCTATAACCACTGCACAGCAAAAGACCCGAACCGGAGTATCAGCTGCGCTCAGGTTACTCCACTAGCACTTGTCTCCCGGTTGCCATGACGACGTGGCAGCACAGGGCAGGAGACCCTAACACTCAAGGATTCTTCTAAAGAATCCTGGATAGGGAAGGCATTGTATAGCCTTATCAAAATGGATGCAGGACTAACTCTGATCATTAGTGAGGATATTGATGATGAAGGAGTTGGCGATGGAGATTGCAGGTGCTGGCACCTAGCTGGGAGAAGGAAGGTAGCGATGTTGGACTGCTTGTTGCTATTTTTTTCGCATACGTTTCTGATTTTCCCAAAAACTTTCCATGAATTTGCTGCAAATTACATGACAGGGAGGAGGTTCCTAGATGGTTAAGATCCCTACCTTTACAATCTGTGTTTTTTTCAAATGCTACAAATGGCTACAGTGTCAGGATTTGGGTAAAAATAATTCCACACAAGGTGGTTTTTTTTATATATTATGCTCAGGCATGACAATTGTCTTCTTACCATGGGCAAGGACTGCTTCCACTGGTTACTGACTTACACAAACAACATCCTCATCATCATTAATGCTGGCATCAGCTACACAAATATCCCCCTCATCCTGTTGCACTTTGACAGTGGCATCCTCAATTTCTATGTCACCAGCTATTCTGCTTGTCGTTACATCTGCAAAGTGTGCAGAAATGGTGAAAGGAGATTTCTCTATGAATACAGTATCAGAAAGGTTGGGCTCACACATAGCACTCATGGACACACTTTACATCTCATGGATTTGTGATGTTTCTAAACACATTCTGTTCTACTGCCTCAGTGGGTTTTTTCAACACTGATCTTTCCGGTTTTCCTTTTTCGGACACCTCTTCTACACTATGAGTGGGAAGGGCTTACATTGTCATGAGAGGCAGAAGAAAATGCCCCACTGACCGTTTCAGAATCCCCACTCATAAATAAAGGCCAGGAACTGAGCCTTTCCCTGCCACTGCGTGTGGTGAATGGCATGTTGGCAATTTTATGTTTTTCTGCAGTAAACTTCCCCTTTTATTGGAGGTGTTTTTTCCTTTACCACTGGTAGAATATTTTTTTTTTTTAGATGCCTTGATTAAAACCCTCTATGCCCTTGGGCTTCTGCATTAGTGGATAACATTGAAGGACTAGTGTCATCATGACTGGCGGCAGCAGTTGCAACACTAGTATTTGGTTGCTGTTCCTACTCTTCGCTCAACTGATTGTTGTCCATATCGATGAACTCAACACATACCAGTTGTAGAAACAAATGAACAATTTTTATTTTTTCTGTAAAAGGTCAAGGCACTGCGGACTCGGTGCCTATTTATGTAAAGTTATGAACAAACATAGTGGGGTATAGCACCTACACAACACACAAGTTGTAAACAAAAAAAATAGCCTTTTTTGGAGGGTGTTTTTATATTTATATCTTTTTTACACACTGCTGCACTTATTAATGGTGGCACGCACCAGTGTACACCAATAAAGGGTTAATGTTTCATTGCGCTTAAGAACGCCAGTGTGCACCAAAGGTAAATTAATGCTGCTCCTGTATTAGGAACTCTGGGCTGCACTGTGGGCAATTACAGCACAAGTGTGACTGTGTACCAATAAAGGGTTAATAATGTAATGGTTAATGACATTAAATAAAAAATAAATAATGATGCCTTTAATATCTTTAGAAGGAACTCTAGACTCTGTAGTGCACTAGTAAAGAAATGCCCTGGCAGTCTAGGGGATGTGCTCCCTGGTCGTAATGCCCTGGCAGTCTAGGGAATGTGCTCCCTGGTCGTAATGCCCTGGCAGTCTAGGAGATGTGCTCCCTGGTCATAATGCCCTGGCAGTCTAGGGGATGTGCTCCCTGGTCATAATGCCCTGGCAGTCTAGGGGATGTGCTCCCTGGTCGTAATGCCCTGGCAGTCTAGGGGATGTGCTCCCTGGTCGTAATGCCCTGGCAGTCTAGGGGATGTGCTCCCTGGTCGTAATGCCCTGGCAGTCTAGGGGATGTGCTCCCTGGTCGTAATGCCCTGGCAGTCTAGGGGATGTGCTCCCTGGTCGTAATGCCCTGGCAGTCTAGGGGATGTGCTCCCTGGTCATAATGCCCTGGCAGTCTAGGAGATGTGCTCCCTGGTCATAATGCCCTGGCAGTCTAGGGGATGTGCTCCCTGGTCATAATGCCCTGGCAGTCTAGGGGATGTGCTCCCTGGTCGTAATGCCCTGGCAGTCTAGGGGATGTGCTCCCTGGTCATAATGCCCTGGCAGTCTAGGGGATGTGCTCCCTGGTCGTAATGCCCTGGCAGTCTAGGGGATGTGCTCCCTGGTCGTAATGCCCTGGCAGTCTAGGGGATGTGCTCCCTGGTCGTAATGTCCTGGCAGTCTAGGGGATGTGCTCCCTGGTCGTAATGCCCTGGCAGTCTAGGGGATGTGCTCCCTGGTCGTAATGCCCTGGCAGTCTAGGGGATGTGCTCCCTGGTCGTAATGCCCTGGCAGTCTAGGGGATGTGCTCCCTGGTCGTAATGCCCTGGCAGTCTAGGGGATGTGCTCCCTGGTTGTAATGCCCTGGCAGTCTAGGGGATGTGCTCCATGCGCAGCGGGCATTCTGAAAGGGATTTTTTGCACGACGGGTGCAGCTGCAGCGCCAGACGCTGGACTCTGGAGAGGAGAGTACTAAAATATGGGTGCAATGTGGGCCCCCCCTGGTCTCAGGGGACCGTGTGCATCGCACACATTGCACCCATGATAGAAACGCCTATCCATGTAACCATGGCGGCAGCACCACTGCTCACATGTCAACAAACAAATCAGACCTCACATGCACATTCCCGCCAGGAATCTTCCCTGTGAGCCCTATGCCCAATCCGCCCCTGTATACTGGTATTGCGGCATACATTTTGGGTGGTGCATGTTATATTTCAGTACATCTATGGGTACACACTGGAAAGATATATCTGCAGATCAATTGATCTGCAGATATATCTATGGGCGGATCGGGCAGTGCGTTGAGCATACAAACTGCCCGATCCGTCGGGGACTGACGTCATGAACTGGGCGGGCGTGTACACACGCCCACCCAGTTCAGCTGTAAATCACCGCCGGCCGCCGCAGCTTGTGTACGGGCGGTCGGTCGACCGCCCTCCGTACACACACAGCGACGCGCCAATATGTCGGTAGATATATTGGCCGTCGGCTGTGCTGCGGGGCCGACGCGATATGTCTGTGTACGACGGAGTTCACAGACGTATCGGCCGTACACACTGGCCGACGGACTCGCGATATATCGGCCGTTCAAGAGAACGGCCCATATATCGGCCACTGTGTACGGGCCTTAAAACACGCCTCTGCACCTGGAAACCCATTGAGTCCATTGATCTCTAAGGAAGGACATGGTGTACACACCTGTTAAGGTTTTACACAACGTTCAACCAGCACTGTGCTGTATATTACCCATTTATGTCAATGGACCATTCATTTTAATGAAGTTGTGTTCTACATGTAGAAAATAAAAATGAATGGGCTATTGATATGACATGACTAGAGAACACAAGTACAGATTATTCAGGTAATCTCTAATGATGTGTTATCAAAGCAAGAAGCACCCGGGACTCCCCTTATCGCAGCTGAGTCAGTCCAAGGTCATTCTGTGACACAGAAGTCCATGTAGGCCTGGGTTGACTTTGTTTTGTCATTCTCCTTGGGTTACAGGCAGGAAAACTTTCTGTTGCTGGCAAAATGTCCCAAATGTTGTAATAACGTTTTATACGACTAGATCTAGTGGCGAGCACAGGTCAGTAACAGCACATTTCTTACTTAAATATGTATTATGTAGGAGCACCTCTAAATATATCATTCTAACAATTTTTTTTTAGATTTCTGATAAAACTGCAGGATAGCAGTGAAAAGCGGCTTGCAAATTTTATTTTGTAGTGACATTTATGTTTTTCCAAATCACTGTAATCATCTTGTAACAAGCACTGTGCTGTAATTGTGATTTGAGGACTTTGTGATTTTGGAGAACTTGACCTGTGATGTGACTGACATGACTACAGTACCAGGAGAGGAGAGTCTTGCTTCTCGCTTGCACTTTTCCACATTACTGGTATATGGATTGAAACGTAAGGCACTCTTTCGCAGTGATTGTTTGCCCTTTTTCAAGTGCCCAAATCGTGGTTGTGGTTTTTTTTTTTGGGGGGGGGGGATTGAGTGTGGGACCTGGAGATGCTTTGAGGGTTTTTTTCCCCATATGGAAAATTAATTATCGTATATTTTGACAACTTTAAGCACTAGAAGTTCCGTATTGTTCTAAACGGCTGTGGCCTGAATTCAGTTAGCAGCAAAAAAAAGTTTTGCAGTAAAAACCTGATTTTTACTACGCCCGCCGTGGTGTGAAACGCGTAGGCCTGGTGAAGGCTTTGATGATACTGTTATCCCAGCACTTGGACGTCTCCAACTGTACTCCATGCGACCGGTGGTGTCATTGCAGAGCGCCACGACTTACACACGCCACTACACACCGGACCCCAGCAAGGAGAAAGAATAATGACACTGCTGGCTAGGGTAAGACGGGGACAGCGCCACTCAGCTCACGCTGTGCCACCAACGCATCCCTGGCATTGTGCATTTGCTAAACAGTCCTTTTCCGACAACTTATCACAAAAACGGCTCTAAATATGTTTTAAATGCACCATTTTTCTTGCCTAAACAAAAATGTGTTTTGTTTGTCAGTATACTTAACATTCAGGGATGGACATCGAATTGTTATGGTTAGCAACCATCGATGTTTTCATTGTGATGTTAGCGTTTTTACCATTCGATGGCAGCATTCCGATGTTTGCCACCATCGAATGGTAATAATTTGGTGTTCCGATGGTTAACTTACTTAGGGGAACATTTACTAAGCAGTGATAAGAGCGGAGAAGTGAGCCAGTGGAGAAGTTGCCCCATCAACCAATCAGCAGCTCTGTATCATTTTATAGGATGCAAATTATAGATGGTACTTCAGTGCTGATTGGTTGCCATGGGCACTTCTCCACTGGCTGCTGCTTTATTGCTGATGTTCCCTGCATTGGGGAACATCTTGGTGACCAATTGGAGATTGTCTTGGTGCCTCAGACGTGACACCGCTCGGTCCCTCCCCTATCCCAAGCTGCTGCTAGGCAACAGCGCAGATTGCTTGCTGTGATTGGATCTCTGACACTGTGAGAACCAATCAGAGCAAAGCACTTGCCACTGCAGCAGCGATAAGGAGCCTGACAGTCACTTTCCTCCATACCTGTGGTGTCATTTAGATAATTGGCCGCGATTTCATTCAGGTTACTGGAGTGGTGACTGTGTCCACTCCTGTAGCGGCTCTGCCTCATCTCGTAACAGCCCATCTCTGGTCTGGGCCCCGCCCCTCATTGCCAAACCTAGCCCTATCCCATTAAACAATATTGTGGCCTATTGCAAATGTACAAAACGTAGAAAATTGCGCATACGCAAAAATAGCGATGGATTTACCATCAAATGCTTTTAATGTGATGGTTAAGTACCATCACATCAGAACATTCAATGGCGGAAACCCATCCACCATTCGATGATGGGCTTCCGATGTCCATCCCTACATAACATTCTTTTCCATAGAGCTTACCGAACATATAGCATTATGGATTCCGAGCTGTCCTGCATGGGTGCAAAATACTAATAGGAAGCATCAGGGTAAAAAAAAATGACTTGCTTTGAAAATAGTGATTCTTGCTAAAGTAGACAATAACCTATTTAATATGGAGGTTGCCATTGTGTTGGTTGAACCTTTATTAAATGAGAATTCTGCCTCAGTAAGGTGACAGAATATAGGATACCTTTTGGCGTAGAAAATGAATGCCCCACCATGTAAAACAGCTAGTACACTTAGGTGGAGATGTACTAAGCTGTGATAAAAGTAGAGAAGTTGCCCATGGCAACCAATCAGCATTGATGTAACATTTATAATTTGCACACTATAAAAGTATACAGAGCAGTTGATTGGTTGCCATGGGCAACTTCTCCATTGGCTCACTTCTCCACTTTTATCACTGCTTAGTACATGCCCCCACTTAAAGTAAAATTAAACATTCTCATTCAAAAACCATGGCGAGCTCAGCACTTTTGATTAGCTTGTGCACCAGAGAAACACAGAGGCATACTGTAACGAGGGCCGCGTCTACCACTGTATGCATGCCATCAATCCCCCCTTTCATCATCATGGTCCACCAATCTACCCTATATCATCTCTCACCCAATGACGACCATATCCTATCCCCCATCAATGTCCCCAAACTCCATTACCTAAATTACCCATAACCAAATTAAGCCAGAGAGAAGTGCCCATGATTCATTATGCCAAACAGAACTGGATGATGGTACAGGAATAGTGTAAATATTACACATACAGCTCACTCCACTGCTCCATCCTGGACTGAGCCGGGGGTTGGAGATAAATAGGGACCAAAGCTACATCTTGTGCGCCATTGAGTGATGTCCAACATTAGGGTGTGGCTAGGCAGTGACGTGCGGTGGGGTGAGGCGGAGACTTTCCTGTCATACTAACGTTTGTGCCAGAGTTTTGACTGTATAAAGTATATGAAAAATACAAAGAATATGTTTGAAAAATCTTTTTTGCATTATTCTAATAATGTTTATAGCCAAAAGTCTGGAGTAAAAAGTCTAAGCCAGGTGAGGCAGTGTCTCACCTGGCTAACTTTTCCGCATATCTTTTATCAAAACTCACCAAATTTCCAGGAGTTTATACAGCTGCACCTGTGTATAACGCCCAGTACACTTTGGCTCATATATTGCATGTAAATCTGGCTCTGGTGCTAGCCAGTGCCTCCTGCACCATTTAGCTCACCGCACGTCCCTGTGGCTAGGTACACTCTGGCCTGATTCAGGTCCTGACGCAATGAAAAAATGCACAATGTTCACTGCGTACGCGCAGAACCTGCACTGGGGCGCATTAAGGCTGCAGACGCTGGTAGATTTAACAGACTGCAGCCGTTTCACCGAAAGGAGGCGTGTCTGTAGCATTAATGACCTACTCCACCTAAAACAAAATCCTACATTTCATTTACCAATACACCCTGCCTGGAAGTCACCCACAGTCTTTCAGGGACCAGCTGCATCAGGAGGGCAAGGGGAGGACAAGGAAAGTGAATTACCGTGACATACAGTATGCAGGAAATGTACATTTCTGTATAAAACAATGAGCTTCATTAAAAAACTTAGGGGCAGATTTAATGAGTGATATTCTTGTCATCCCTCATTACTAATGTTAAATGGTGCTCCAGCCAATCAGACCATGCCTGTCATGTGTGAAAAATGACAGGAGCTGATTGGTTGGGGCACCATTTAAAATTTGTACCGAGTGATAACCAGAATATCACTTGTTGTTAAATATGCCCCTGAATTTTCACTTTTGAGTAGGGAAGCCAATACCACCTCATTTTTTTTAATCCCAGTATTAGATATTGAGAAAATCTCAATCCTGGGATACCCGGGATTTAGTTGATCAATTAAAATATTATTATTCTGTTCCCCAGCCCCCCACTTGAATAAAATAACTTTCAATTAACCCCCCCCCAAAAAAACCCAGCCCTGACCCCCACTAAGAAGACCAGACTGAGTGCCTGCGACAGACACTGCGTCCCCAGGGATCCGAGAACAGGCAGGCATGAAATCTATTGCGTGCAGCCGTAGGAGGCGCGGGGCAGTGCTTTCCCAGAAAGATGCATAGCTTAATCCCGAAAATCCTGGAATTCGAGGCAACAATTCCGATACTCAAATCCCAGTGTTTTTAATGCAAAATCCAGGGATCCCGCTGATCCCGGGATTGGCTTCCCTAGTTTTGAGTAACCTTCTGCATCTACATGCGGGCAAATATTTAAAAGAAAACACTGCAGTTGATTCATCTAATGATTACAGCACAATATACAGATGGCGTCTCCCATATCCAAACCTGCTTGGTACCAGAAGTATTTTTGATATTGGATTTTTCCATAATTTAGAACATTTGCACGCCATAATGAGATCTTGGGGACGGGACCCAAGTCTAAACAGGAAATGCATTTATATACACGGCCCGAAGAAAATTTTATAGAAAAGTTTTAATCATTTTGTGCATTAAAGTCTTTGTACATTGGGGGTCATTCAGACCCGATCGCACGCTAGCTTTTTTTGCAGCGGTGCAATGGGGTCTGAACTGCGCGTGCGTATGCACCGCAATGCGCAGGCACGTCGGCCGCTGGACATCGACGAATTTAACAGAGAAAGCGATCGCACCGGCGATCGCAAGAAGATTGACAGGAAGAGGCCGTTTGTGGGTGTCAACTGATCATTTTTAAGGAGTGTCCGGGAGAACGCAGGCGTGTCCAGCCGTTTTAAGGGAGGGTTCCTGACGTTAGCTCCAGGCCGGATCGTCGCAGCGGCTGAGTAAGTCCTGTGCTGTGCAGAGACTACACAAACTTTTGTTTGCACAGCTCTCTGCACATGCATTCACACCCCTGCACAGCGACTCCCCCCTCCCCCTGTAGGCGGCGACTACCTGGTCGCAGCAGTGCAAAAATCGCCTGCTTGCGACCAGGTCTGAATTAGGTCCATTAAACAAACAGAAAGCAAAGGTGGCACTTTCTTAGTCACACTCAAATTCTGTATTTCGGAATATTCCATATTTCAGAATTATGGATTTGGGAAACTCGACCTGTATTAATGGAGGGTAAGACCATCAACACCATAATGTAGTCTGGATCTGCATTCTTCCCAAGACTATGTGTGACACCCCACCAGGGTTGCCACCGACATTTAATTTATTTCTGTGCCCTTTTTCCCCCTCTACAAAATGCAGCCTGGCTAAACGCTTTGAGACTTCAGCAGGGAAAGGGTTAAGAACATTTTCTGTGCTGCAGCTGGCATGCGCTGCGTCAGTTAACAGCCGGGTGCAGAATCTATTGGCAGTTGGGCGGCGGCCATTTTTGGAGGATGGGGAGAGTGGGACAGTACCTTGAAGCAGAGGGGGCTGAGGTGTACCTAACCTGATTTGGTGGGGTCCCTGGGAACTGGGGGAGGCTCCTAATCTGATGGACACAAAGGTGGTCCCTTCTCTAGCAAGGCAGTGAGGAGAAAGAGAGGCAGCTTATCAGAGTCCAGCAGCTGACAGGGAGAGTCCTAAGGGGGGTACACACCAAGCGATGTTCAGCTAATTTCTAAGCCCTGTGTGCAGGGGTGCCGGCGACAGCGAAGCGCGGTCCCCTGCGTCGCTATTGCCGGTGCTAGATTGGACTGCATGCAGGCACAATCTAGCAGGTCGCTCATTTCACCGCTGGGTGAAATGAGCGCCCCCCCCTCGCTCAGCACACATCGCGATGTGCTGAGCGGGGGGAGAGATGTGTGCTGAGCGGTCTGCGCTAATGACTGTCGACCTAATGACCGTATCCCGTTTTTTTTATTGATTAAAGAGTGCCTAGTGCTGATTTCTGTAGCAATACAAGAGACAGAGAATGGCCCAGAAAACGACAGGAAATTGGGACTGTAAAAGGGCTAATATTTAAGTTGTAGTAATTGACGATTTATAAGGTATCCGGTCTCTAGGTCGACATGGTCAAAAGGTTGACACAGCATATGGTCAATGAGTTTTTCACATTTAAACAAAAATATAATTAATAATTTACCATTCACGTAGACTACGACTGGGAGTGGTAACCTGTGTCGAGCAGAGCAGTAGTGGAGCAAGGGGACGCAGTACACTAATTAGGGGTCCATGTGCTAAAAATGGACACCCCAAAAACATTTTTAAAAAGTGTGTCGACCTTTGCATGTGTCGACGATTTTTATGTCGACCTTTTCCTTATGTCAACCTTGGGCAAGTCGACCTTTTGGGGTGGACCTAGACGCCGTCAACCTTTTCACTGTCGACCTAATGAACCATACCCATTTGTAAAACTCATTCTAGAAATCGTACCGCCTTATCTGTATTTTTCCTATGTAAAGATACGTAACGTCTGTAAATAAACAATTTTTTTTTAAATGCAGAAACATTTTTGGTTTTAATATATTCTTAAATTAGTGAAAACATGTTACTTTTGCAGCCCATATACCTGCTGCATTTTCAAAATATTTCTGCCACAGTCATTAGGTCGACGTGGTCACTTTTTCATACTTTACGATCCACGTGGACTATGATTAGGAATAGTAACCAGTGCCAAGCGCAGCGGTAGTGGAGGCAGGCCCCTTGCCCGAAGCATGGCGAGCGAAGTGAGTCATGCAAGGGGACACAGGGCACTAATTGGGGTTCCCGTCACTTTACAAAGAAAATGACAAAAAAAAAAAAAAAAGTTTTAAAAAACCCTTATGTCGACCTTTTTTTCATGTCGACCAATAGTGGTTGACCTAATGACCCATACCCAAAAAACCCACTAATGCCGATAACGCATGGCGCAACAGTGAAGGCGATAGGCCCTAAAGCACTATGTGGACTTATAAGCACAGCAATACCCAAATAAGGATATTACTTAATGCAGGTGGTCATTCCGAGTTGTTCGCTCGTTGCCGATTTTCGCTATGCTGCGATTTGTTGCTAAATGCGCATGCGAATGGTACGCAGAGCGCATGCGCTAAGTTATTTTACACAAAACTTAGTAGATTTGCTGGTGTTCGTGCGGCGCTTTTCAGTCGCACTGCTGATCGGTGAATGATTGACAGGAAAGGGGCGTTTCTGGGTGGTAACTGAGCATTTTCCGTGAGTGTGCTAAAAAAAAAACGCAGGCGTGTCAGGGAAAAACGCGGGAGTGTCTGGAGAAATGGGGGAGTGGCTGGCCGAACGCAGGACGTCTTTGTGACGTCAAACCAGGAACTAAACGGACTGAGCTGATCGCAGTGTAGGAGTAGGTCTGGCGCTACTCGGAAACTGCAAAGAATTATTTAGTAGCAGTTCTGCTAATCTTTCATTTGCTATTCTGCTAACCTAAGACACACTCCCAGAGGGCGGCGGCCTAGCGTGTGCAATGCTGCTAAGAGCAGCTAGCGAGCGAACAACTCAGAATGAGGGCCGCAATCGGGTTAGTACGGGGCATGTTGGTGAATGCAGATGGAGAGTGCACCATCAGAGTGTGGGCCTGCTTCAGGGCTAGACGCTGTCTGCTTGCGGTTTTGATGTTTGCGCAGTTGAGCGATTATTTAGCTCTAGGGCAGAACAGCCTGCATCAGAAAATTTTTTAATAAAAAATGTGTAATTTCTGGTTCTAGTCCTTATAATATTTACTAGGCAACCGTTGCTCAAAATCGAGTCATTCTAAAAAGAACTTGACAAGGCCTTGTGCTTCTACAAGATGACATATACTTAAGACTTCCATATTCTCAGCAAGAGAACAAAAGGCATTACTACAGATGCAACGCATTCAAAATCTCCTGCACTCCCCTTTATACAATTACAGGCAGGGTTCTGCAGCTGGCGAACACACAGCTATGAAATGTAGCAGCGTTCAAACAGCTTTTAGGTTTGATGTAGCTTTGCAAAGGTAATCTGGAATTTAAAGAGCATTATGGGATAACTGGCATTACTCTAAAGATTAGATACTGTACTTGGATTCAGACCACATTATCCAATTTGTTTAGGTAGGAAATGGACAGTGGCTGCGTTGTGTGTCGTGTCATCACTGCCCTGCCCCCCCCCCCCCGCGCAGTTACGCAAGTCACAATCAATGCCCTGCCACTTCAGCAGAAAGTGAAGGAGAGTATGATGTATCCAGTGGCGGACTGGGGCATGTAGGGCCCAACGGGGTAATGCAGTGGTAGGGGCTCATGTTTAGGGGTGTGGCCAGTCTGCAGAGGGGGTGTGGCCTGCCACCACATTGGTTTGACTAACCATTAGAGAGTGCAACATCTGGGCCCCTTCATTAAATTCAGTAAATTCAGATGCTGCATGCATGATAATGTACCAGATTAATAACAGCAATGCACTGTAGAAAATACACCATAGTCCTGTGCAGTATAAGGTAACATAGGTCTAGAATGTATAATTCAAGTGCAGTCTGGAACCTGATCCCTAGAGCAGGAGAAGGGGACAGTGGGGCCCACCGGCGGTTTCCCCTGTGGGCCAGCCCAAGCCTGGATGTATCCACATATAAAAGCTACCATTAATACTTTTTTTGACCCCCGCTCAGTCTTACCTCAAAATGTCCATCCTCACTACTTATCTCTTCTCAATTTACCTCACAGTTATACACCCATTCCCCTAGACTGTAAGGAGTCACGAGCAGGGCCCTCTATACCGGTCTTCGGTGCACTCCCACTCTATCATGACTCTGACCCTTTTTTTCTGTCTGCCATTCTCAGGGCAATATAGACGAGCTCCGGAATGATCCGCATTTTGGAGACAGGCACATAAGGGAACGTGGCCAAACCTTGCATTTTTCAGCTTTAGTACATGCCACCCTTCTTTTTAAAATATCTCATAATTTGTTACCCCTTTGTGCTGTCTGAACTTTTCATCTGAATTAATAGGATGTTCCTATAATAGATTTAATATCCCCTAGTCTTGTTATAATCACTTCTGCTTCCTTTTCCACTCTCCACTTCTGTGGACATATTTTTTTCTATTTGATAAATATGTTGCTAAATAAACTACTAAAAATTAAAAACCTATCTGTATAGATGTCGTCACATGCAAGTGGACTTTCTGCAGCTGACATTTTGTTTTTTTAATATTTGAAATAATAAAGTTGCATTTTGAATATTTATGTAGAACGGAGTGTTTCCTGAAGAGGGTACCCCTTTTCTTTTTTCTGCACCATTGCCCTGGTACACAGAGTGCACCCCCATACCTCAGGTACCATAATATGCTAGAGGAATTTTTGGGGAAAACCCGTAACATATTGGTATTCCGTAATATTGGCCGCTATTCAGGCAGACATGTATGGTATTACTGTAGTGTGAGCAGCCTTTTCTCATTCTTGTCTTCACTATAAATGAGTACCTCATTAACAAGTAACTGGGTAGTAACAGACAGTCATAGAGGTAGGAAGGCCCTGCTTGCAAGCTTACACTCTATAGTGACCTTAAAAAAGCTAGGACTGCATACACCCAGCCCCCAAACAACTGAGACCCTGCAATATAGATAACTGTTAGATACACTCAGGGTTCGACTGGCCCACAGGGGGACAGGGGAAACCCCCACTGGGCCCCACTGACTGAGTGTCCACCTCCTCTTTTGAGGATCAGGTTCCAGACATGGACTTGAAATACACATTATACGTACGTTACCTTACACTGCACAGGACTATGGTGTATTCTCTACAGTGCATAGCTGCTATTCATCTGGTACACTGCTTGCAGTATCAGTGTTTACTATATATGTTATCAGACTATACACTCTTTAATGGTTAGCCAAACCTCTGTGGCTAATGGCCACACCCCTACACATAGGCCCCTCCCACTGCATTCCCCTGGCGGGCCCTTAATGCTCCAGTCCGACACTGGATACACTTTAAAAGTGTGTATGTAGCAAACAGTCCTACATATTGTAGGTTAGGAGGGATGTGGTCATGTTACCGGCACTTGGGGATCATGGCAGTCAGCATGCCGACACTGGAATCCCAAATGCTCAAAACGCCGCCAGCCAGGATGCCGACCCACAGGGTCTATTCCCACTCGTAGGTGTCCACAACACCCATAGAGTGGGAATAGAACTTGTGGCGAGTGCAGCGAGCCCGCGAGGGGCTTTGTTGCGCTCGCCTCCCACCAGCATTCTGCAGCCAGCATACCATACCCAACCTGGTTAGGAGTTATATTTGCAATTAGTATATGATACGTAGAACTGTCTGCATATGTAGCTCTTATATACAATGTAAATGCAGAACTGTTCAGAATGAATGGACGAACACACCTTCCACCCAGTGTCCACATCCTCTTATGAAGCCACAATCCCCGGCCACGCACAGACCCTTTTACTGGAGAGCTCTATGCAGACAGGCACAGCAGTCAGCGCAGGCCCGGACGGGCAGGCCCAGCAGTCAGCGCAGGCCCGGACGGGCAGGCCCAGCAGTCAGCGCAGGCCCGGACGGGCAGGCCCAGCAGTCAGCTCAGGCCCGGACGGGCAGGCCCAGCAGTCAGCTCAGGCCCGGACGGGCAGGCCCAGCAGTCAGCGCAGGCCCAGCAGTCAGCGCAGGCCCGGACGGGCAGGCCCAGCAGTCAGCGCAGGCCCGGGCGGGCAGGCCCAGCAGTCAGCGCAGGCCCGGGCGGGCAGGCCCAGCAGTCAGCGCAGGCCCGGACGGGCAGGCCCAGCAGTCAGCGCAGGCCCGGACGGGCAGGCCCAGCAGTCAGCGCAGGCCCGGACGGGCAGGCCCAGCAGTCAGCGCAGGCCCGGACGGGCAGGCCCAGCAGTCAGCGCAGGCCCGGACGGGCAGGCCCAGCAGTCAGCGCAGGCACAGCAGATAGCACAGACCGGGAAGGACAGGCACAGCACGTGCACTCCTGTGTTGATCTCAGTGCCGACGTTGTGAATATTGACATTTAGAATGTTGAATGTAATGTTGACAAGAGAACGTTGACAGCCGATATCAGGAAGATTTTAGGTTTAGGCTGCAATGAGGGCTTGGATCAGCAATACTCACAGCTGCTCAGGGGCACAGAGAGGAGGGGGGGGGGGGGTACTACTTACACAGGCTGGGGCATTTTGGAGGGGCCCCGGTCCAGAGGCACATTGGTCAGGGAGAAAATGCTGCTGCTCAGTGGTCAGTCTCTCTGCGGAGGGTCCAGGGAGGCTGCTGCAGAGGAAGACTTGGCCTGAGAAAGGCACGGATTGCCCAAGCCCCCACCCTCCCTGGATCAGCCCCTGTAGGGACTGTGGCTACGCCATTCCCCAGAACCCAGGCTCATCCCAGCTCTCGATGGCCCTGCCACTGTTACCGACATCCACACGCTCAACATGCCGCTTGTCAATAGTCACAAATGTCCACTCCCCTCCATGTAGACGTATGTACTACAACCAGTTATACAGCATATTATTTGTGGCATTATATCCGTGCAATAGTGTTACTTGCTGAAATGTAGCTAGAGGTAAAATAGAAGCCACTGAGGCCATAAAACAAGGAGCTCTCTGTGGAATGCAGAGGAAACAGGTGAGAATTCCTATGAGCGACTGTAACACGCTGTCCCAGGAGTGAATGCTGCAGGGATTTTCCTTTGACATAGGTCACAGTCTTCTCTTATAATGAATACTGTCTTGTGTTATTCTTCCTGAGGGTATCCTGAGATCAGGAAGTGCCAGGGAGAGAATTGCAACATAGAACAGGATACGTCTTTTCCTCTATTTCCATATATTGTACTATGCATCCACTCACTGTACAAGGTATGCCTTTCCCTGCGTGCCTGAGCATGCTACACAACATCCAGCACAAACACGCTGCCGCTGAATGCCCTAAAATACCCCCCCAACAGCTGACTTCAGGCACACGCTTACAGAACAAACACTGAAGTGGCAGAATAAATAACGCAACTTTGCTTTCAATCTAAAAATATTTTTGAATGCAAACATTTTGTTTGATAAACAATTTAACGCGCACTAAAGGGGTGATTCAGACCCGATCGCTGCTGTGCGTTTTTTCGCACAGCGGGTGATCAGGTACTAACTGCGCATGCACCGCAATGCGCACGTGCGTCGGACAGCAACAAAGGGCATTGCCGGTCAGCGACGGGTTAGTGCGAAAAATCACACGGGCGTTCCTAAGGTGATTGACAGGAGGAAGACGTTTGTGGGTGGCAACTGAGCGTTTATTGGGAGTGTCCGGAAAAACGCAGGCGTGCCCAAGCGTTTTCAGGGAGGGTGTCCGACGTCAGCTCCAGGATCCCAACAGCTGGCAAACTGAATACCACCCGTTGTTTGTTATGGCAGGAAACAGGAGTACCCTGAGGAAACCCACGCAAGCACGGGGAGAACATATAAACTCCACACCGTTTGGGCCATGGTAGAAATTGAACCCATGAGCTCAGTGCTGTGAGGCAGTAATGCTAACCGTTACGCCATCCGTACTGCCCATCCTATATAATAAAAGGCAAACACTGCTCCTCACCTCTATGGTGCACTGGTGGCCACTAGATGGCGGCCGACGGAGCAATTCAAGTTTAGACACACACATACACACCCCTACAGGCCTCGGCTCCCAGCTGCTCCGTCATTTTGATGGGCTGCTAACTAGTTAATTAATATTGTTCTACTAGCATTTCTGTAATTGTAGCATGTATCCAAATATAAAAGTACTCCTGGCAAGAGCAGTATTGTCCATCTAGCTGCCCGTTTCATCCTCCTGCAGCAACCATTGGCTTTATCATTGGAACGGCTCTTCTCATTTAGAAGCTGAGCAGATTCAATCCTATCCACAGCTGCATTGTAAGTACACACAACTAAACCGTTTTCCACGCTATTGCTTTTTGTACATGGAGCAGAATCCTTTGATTGTGAAACGCTGCGAATTCACATCATGAAATCATGATGGTTCCACTGGACGTATCCTCCTGCAAATTCAATGGACGGAATTGCATTTGATTCTTTGCAACATACAGTATTCGCACGTTCACAGGACAATGTATCGCTGGCAATGATCACGCAGCCTATGTACACGTAGCTATACGTTCTCTTCACAAGAAAAGGCTAATGATCAAACCTGGATTATCCTATTTTTGAAAGATCTTTTGATTAAGGTTTTGAGCCACATGAACAAAAATCTCATAGAATATGTGAAAGTGCAAATCATTTTGTGTGGACACCTTAAGGCAGTGGTCTCAAACTTTAATTGGGGTGTGAGTAGGAAGGCCAATCCCGGGCGAACGGGATCGACGGGATCCCGGGATTTAGGCCCAAAAATGGCCGGGATTCAATCCCGGGATTGGATGCTTCAATCCCGGGGATTCAGGCATCAGCATTGAGCGTCATCAGAATGCTCAGACGCTGCCCGGCTCCCCCCTCCCGACTCCCCCTGCTCAGCGCGACCTGTGACTATGTGGTCATGCTGCGCTGTCAGCAGCCGCAGAGCCGGAAGGTACAGCGGTCTTCACCCGCCGCCTCCTCCCGGCTCCCTCTGCACTCACCCGCCGCCCGGCTGTGCAGGTTTGTACATTTATTTATGTCTGCGGGGCGGGTGGGGAGAGGCGGGGCGGGGCATGGGGGGACGGCCGGACACCGTTAAAAGCCAATCCCGGGATTGACCATTTCTTAATCCCGATACCAGGGATTGAAAAAATGGCCCGAAATTGGCCTCCCTAGGTGTGAGCTACTTGAGAAAAATGAAACCTCTAAAAGAGCTACTAAGTTTTTTGAAAAATAAAAACTGGCTAATAACTGAACGTTCCTCCTGTTGCTGCTGCCTCTTGCTTTCTCGTTGGATAGGGCAGGTAATCCCTAAGTGTTGGTCCCGCTGTGCGGAAGGTGTGTGTATATAACGCCCACAGTAGTAGTGCTATGTAATGCCTGGGGCCGGCTCCAGGCCTACTAGCACCTTGATTGAGATTTCTTGAAGCCCCCTCCCCCACCTCAATGTGTGCCAGCCACTGTATATTAGAAGTTAGGATGTACTATTACTGTCAGGTCTCACAATACTGCATGAAACATACTTTTCCATTTCTAAAGCAAACCCTTCAACCATTTTCTGGACTGAACCAATATTTCTCAAATCAATTCCCCAACTCCTAGGCAGTATAACAAGAATATCACTCCTTATTAAGCATGCCACTATATCCCAACGACTGCAGCCCCTCCAGCGCGTCACAACAGGAGCCATTTTATAGACATCTTAGGTGTGTGGCCGCGCTCCGATATATGTACGCCTTGGGCGGCTGAACACACTCGGCTTTTGATCGTATGCGTATATCAGAGAGACTGCAGACTCAAAAGTGGTTTAACTATTACTGAAATTATATATATAATAAAAGGCTAACACTGCTCCTCACCTCTATGGTGGGAATTCAAGTGTTTTGCATGCCGGCGACCACTAGATGGCACCCAATGGAGCAATTCAAGTGTTGCTCCGTTTGGGAGCGCACAGCTGCTGGCGCTGACATAACTGTTATGTTCAGTCATTTTCATGGGCTGGTAATATATATATATATATATCTCCACAGATGGGTCCATGTTTATCTTGGCCTTTAATAGGATTAACTGAGACTGCCCAGTCGGACTTAATCCCCTGCTGTAATGACTTAATCCCCTGCTGTATTGTTCTCTGTATTGTATTGCAGATGAGAACAATAGATGAAGGGTTTATGTAAATAGACCATGGTGTGCCTAGGCGCAGCAAAGGAGCCAAGATAACCGGGGATCTATCTGTATATCAAAATGTTTGCACCCCTTTTGCTCGGGTCATCCTGCAGACTTTAGTTAAAGGCCTAGAAAAATTAATAAAGTGTTTGAGCGACTCAACCCCCTTAGTAACTAGGACCCAGACTGTCAGTGTGCCATTCTTCTGGGTCCTAGAAGGGACTCCCAATAAACTGTAGCACAGATCATAAATCAAACCATATTTCAATTTACATTGTAATACAATTTCTCTATCGTCCTAAGTGGATGCTGGGGTTCCTGAAAGGACCATGGGGAATAGCGGCTCCGCAGGAGACAGGGCACAAAAAAGTAAAGCTTTTACCAGATCAGGTGGTGTGCACTGGCTCCTCCCCCTATGACCCTCCTCCAGACTCCAGTTAGATTTTGTGCCCGAACGAGAAGGGTGCAATCTAGGTGGCTCTCCTAAAGAGCTGCTTAGAGAAAGTTTAGCTTAGGTTTTTTACTTTACAGTGAGTCCTGCTGGCAACAGGATCACTGCAACGAGGGACTTAGGGGAGAAGTAGTGAACTCACCTGCGTGCAGAGTGGATTTGCTGCTTGGCTACTGGACACTAGCTCCAGAGGGACGATCACAGGTACAGCCTGGATGGTCACCGGAGCCGCGCCGCCGGCCCCCTTGCAGACGCTGAAGAGAGAAGAGGTCCAAAATCGGCGGCTGAAGACTCCTGAGTCTTCATAAAGGTAGCGCACAGCACTGCAGCTGTGCGCCATTTTCCTCTCAGCACACTTCACACAACAGTCACTGAGGGTGCAGAGCGCTGGGGGGGGCGCTCTGAGAGGCAAATAAAAACCTTATTAGAGGCAAAAAAATACCTCACATATAGCCCACAGAGGCTATATGGAGATATTTAACCCCTGCCTAACTTCAAAAATAGCGGGAGACGAGCCCGCCGAAAAAGGGGCGGGGCCTATCTCCTCAGCACACAGCGCCATTTTCTCTCACAGAAAAGCTGGAGAGAAGGCTCCCAGGCTCTCCCCTGCACTGCACTACAGAAACAGGGTTAAAACAGAGAGGGGGGGCACTGATTTTGGCGATATTGTATATATATAAAAGATGCTATAAGGGAGAAACACTTATATAAGGTTGTCCCTATATAATTATAGCGTTTTTGGTGTGTGCTGGCAGACTCTCCCTCTGTCTCCCCAAAGGGCTAGTGGGTCCTGTCCTCTGTCAGAGCATTCCCGGTGTGTGTGCTATGTGTCGGTACGTGTGTGTCGACATGTATGAGGACGATGTTGGTGAGGAGGCGGAGAAATTGCCTGTAATGGTGATGTCACTCTCTAGGGAGTCGACACCGGAATGGATGGCTTATTTAGAGAATTACGTGAGAATGTCAACACGCTGCAAGGTCGGTTGACGACATGAGACGGCCGACAATCTATTAGGACCGGTCCAGGCGTCTCAGAAACACCGTCAGGGGTTTTAAAAACGCCCATTTACCTCAGTCGGTCGACACAGACACAGACACGGACACTGAATACAGTGTCGACGGTGAATAAACAAACGTATTTCTCATTAGGGCCACACGTTAAGGGCAATGAAGGAGGTGTTACGTGTTTCTGATACTACAAGTACCACAAGAAAGGGTATTATGTGGGAGTGAAAAAACTACCTGTAGTTTTTCCTGAATCAGATAAAATAAAATGAAGTGTGTGAGGATGCGTAGGGTTACCCCGATAGCAAATATTGGCGTTATACCCTTTCCCGCCAGAAATTAGGGTACGTTGGGAAACACCCCTTAGGGTGATAAGGCGCTCACACGCTTATCAAGTGGCGTTACCGTCTCCAGATACGGCCGCCCTCAAGGAGCCAGCTGATAGGAAGCTGGAAAAATATCCTAAAAAGTATATACACACATACGGTGGTTATACTGCGACCAGCGATCGCCATCAGCCTGGAGATGCAGTGCTGGGTTGGCTTGGTCGGATTCCCTGACTGAAAATATTTTATTCATGTAGAGCATTTAATAGGATGCATTCTATATATATGTATGTGAGATGCACAGAGGGATATTTGCTCTCTGGCATCAAGATAAGTGCGTTGTCCATATCTCCCAGAAGATGTCAGGGACACGACAGTGGTCAGGTGATACAGATCCCATACGGCAGATGGAAGTATTGCTGTATAAAGGGAAGGAGTTATTTGGGGGTCGGTCCATCGGACCTGGGGACCACAGCAACAGCTGGGAAATCCAACCTTTTTTACCCCAAGTTACATCTCAGCTAAAAAAGACACCGTCTTTTCAGCCTCAATCTTTCCTTTCCCATGAGGGCATGCAGGCAAAAGGCCAGTCATATCTGCCCAGACATAGAGGTAAGGGAAGTAGACTGCAGCAGGCAGCCCTTTCCCAGGAAAAGAAGCCCTCCACCGCGTCTGCCAAGTCCTCAGCATGACGCTGGGGCCGTGCAAGCGGACTCAAGGTGGGGGGGTAGTCTCAAGAGTCTCAGGGCGCAGTGGGATCACTCGCAAGTTGACCCCTAGATCGTACGAGTATTATCCCAGGGGTAAAGATTGGAGAGTCGAGACATCTTCTCCTCGCAGGTTCCTGAAGTCTGCTTTACCAACGGCTCCCTCCGACAGGGAGGCAGCATTGGAAACAATTCACAAGCTGTATATCCAGCAGGTGATAATCAAAGTACCCCTCCTACGACAAGGAAAAGGGTATTATTTTTCCACACTATATGGTGGTACTGAAGCCAGACGGCTTGGTGACACATAGTCTAAATCTAAAATGTTTTGAACACTTACATAAAAGGTTCAAATCGAGATAAAGTCACTCAGAGCAGTGATAGCGAACCGGAAAAAAGGGGACTATATGGTGTCCCTGGACATCAAGGATTACCTCCATGTCCAAATTTTGTCCTTCTCATCAAGGGTACCTCTGGTTCGTGGTACAGAACTGTCAATATCAGTTTCAGACGATGCCGTTTGAATTATCCACGGCACCCCGGGCCTTTTTACCAAGGTAATGGCCGAAAAGATGTTTCTTCAAAGAAAAAAGGCATCTAAATTATCCCTTACTTGCACGACCTAAAAAGGGCAAGTTCCAGAGAACAGTTGGAGGTCGGAAGAGCACTATCTAAAGTAGTTCTTCGACGGCACGACTGGATTCTAAATATTCCAAGAATCGCAGCTGTTTTCCGACGATACGTCTGCTGTTCCTAGGGATGATTCTGGACACGGTTCAGAAAAAGGTTTTTCTTCCCGAGGAAAAAGCCAAGGAGTTATCCGACCTGTCAGGAACCTCCTAAAACCACGAAAGGTGTCTGTACATCAATGCACAAGAGTCCTGGGAAAAATGGTGGCTTTTTACGAAGCAATTCCATTCGGCAGATTCCATGCAAGAATTTTCCAAAGGGATCTGTTGGACAAATGGTCAGGGTCGCATCCTCAGATGCACCTGCGAATAACCCTGTCGCCAAGGACAAGGGTATATCTTCTGTGGTGGTTGCAAAAGGCTCATCTATTGGAGGGCCGCAGATTCGGCATACAGGATTTGATCCTGGTGACCACGGACGCCAGCCTGAGAGGCTGGGGAGCAGTCACACAAGGAAGAAACTTCCAGGGGGTATGGACGAACCTGGAAAAGTCTCTTCACATAAACATTCTGGTACTAAGAGCAATCTAAAATGCTCTAAGCCAGGCGGAACCACTCCTGCAAGGAAAACCGGTGTTGATTCAGTCGGACAACATCACGGCGGTCGCCCATGTAAACAGACAGGGCGGCACAAGAAGCAGGAGTGCAATGGCAGAAGCTGCCAAGATTCTTCGCTGGGCGGAAAATCACGTAATAGCACTGTCAGCAGTGTTCTTCCCGGGCGTGGACAACTGGGAAGCAGACTTCCTCAGCAGACACGATATTCACCCGGGAGAGTGGGGTCTTCATCCAGAAGTCTTCCACATGCTAATAAACTGTTGGGAAAGACCAATGGTAGACATGATGGCGTCTCGCCTCAACAAGAAACTGGACAAGTATTGCGCCAGGTCAAGAGATCCACAGGCAATAGCTGTGGACGCACTGGTAACACCTTGGGTGTACAAATCAGTATATGTGTTTCCTCCTCTGCCTCTCATACCAAAGGTATTGAAGATTATACGGTGAAGAGGAGTAAGAACAATACTAGTGGCTCCGGATTGGCCAAGAAGGACTTGGTACCCGGAACTTCAAGAGTTGGTCACGGACGACCCGTGCCCTCTACTTTGAGAAGGGACCTGCTACAACAGGGTCCCTGTCTCTTTCAAGACTTACCGCGGCTGCGTTTGACGGCATGGCGGTTGAACGCCAGATCCTAAAAGGGAAAGGCATTCCAGAAGAAGTCATTCCTACCTTGATTAAGGCAAGGAAGGAAGTCACCGCGAAACATTATCACCGCATTTGGCGAAAATATGTCGCGTGGTGCGAGGATCGGAGTGTTCCGACGGAGGAATTTCAACTGGGTCGTTTCCTACATTTCCTACAATCAGGATTGTCTATGGGTCTCAAATTGAGATCTATTAAGGTTCAAATTTCGGTCCTGTCAATATTCTTCCAAAAAGAATTGGCCTCAGTTCCTGAGGTACAGACTTTTGTTAAAGGAGTACTGCAATATACAGCCTCCTGTGTTGCCTCCGGTGGCACCGTGGGATCTAAATGTAGTTTTAGATTTCCTCAAATCCCATTGGTTTGAACCATTGAAAAAGGTGGATTTTAAATATCTCACATGGAAAGTGACTATGTTACTGGCCCTGGCTTCCGCCAGGAGAGTATCTGAATTGGCGGCTTTATCTTATAAAAGCCCTTATCTAATCTTCCATTCGGATAGGGCAGAACTGAGGACTCGTCCGCATTTTCTCCCTAAGGTGGTATCAGCGTTTCACCTGAACCAACCTATTGTGGTGCCTGCGGCCACTGGCGACTTGGAGGACTCCAAGTTGTTGGACGTTGTCAGAGCCTTAAAAATATACATTTCAAGGACGGCTGAAGTCAGAAAATCTGACTCGCTGTTGATACTATATGCACCCAACAAGTTGGGTGCCCCTGCTTCTAAGCAGACGATTGCTCGTTGGATTTGTAACACAATTCAACTTGCTCATTCTGTGGCAGGCCTGCCACAGCCTAAATCTGTTAAGGCCCATTCCACAAGGAAGGTGGGCTCATCTTGGGCGGCTGCCCGAGGGGTCTCGGCATTACAATTCTGCCGAGCAGCTACGTGGTCGGGGGAAAACACGTTTGTAAAATTCTACAAATTTGATACCCTGGCAAAAGAGGACTTGGAATTCTCTCATTCGGTGCTGCAGAGTCATCCGCACTCTCCCGCCCGTTTGGGAGCTTTGGTATAATCCCCATGGTCCTTTCAGGAACCCCAGCATCCACTTAGGACGATAGAGAAAATAAGAATTTACTTACCGATAATTCTATTTCTCGGAGTCCGTAGTGGATGCTGGGCGCCCATCCCAAGTGCGGATTATCTGCAATACTGTACATAGTTATTGTTAACAAATTCGGGTTATATTGTTAAGGAGCCATCTTTAAGAGGCTCTTTCTGTTATCATACTGTTAACTGGGTTTAGATCACAAGTTGTACGGTGTGATTGGTGTGGCTGGTATGAGTCTTACCCGGGATTCAAATTGCCTCCCTTATTGTGTACGCTCGTCCGGGCACAGTACCTAACTGGAGTCTGGAGGAGGGTCATAGGGGGAGGAGCCAGTGCACACCACCTGATCTGGTAAAAGCTTTACTTTTTTGTGCCCTGTCTCCTGCGGAGCCGCTATTCCCCATGGTCCTTTCAGGAACCCCAGCATCCACTACGGACTCCGAGAAATAGAATTATCGGTAAGTAAATTCTTATTTATTCACTCTTTAAATTTTAATTGTATATTACATAAAGAGCATTCCCTAATAACATATGTAAATTTGCATAAAGTGGCAAACAGATGGTAGAAATATCACAGCTTACACTAAAGCTAGTATCTGGCATTAATATACACTGATCCTGTGATCTTGCATGGTGTTTATTGTGACTGCTTTCTGATTTGTGCGCTTTTAAAATTCTATTTTATTCTCTTTGCCTCAGGCGTAATTGTTATTTGGGAAACCTCTGGTGGTGGACGCTGGATTCATGGAATTATGGCAACTGTTGGAGGAAGTGTTGGGGCCACGCCAGCCACTGTGGGGGTCCGCCATCCGGAAAGAGGACTGGTCTTTGGACAAGTGAAGACAGTGGTGGTCATTCCAAGTTGATCGCTAGCTGCATTCGTTCGCTGTGCAACCATGAGGCAAAGAAACGGCACTGCAGCGCAATGCGCACGCGCGACGTACTATTACAACGAACAATGTAGTTTCACACATGGTCTAGCGAAGCTTTCTGCTGGCCGCAGAGTGATTGACATGAAGTGGGCGTTTCTGGGTGGCAACTGACCATTTTCAGGGAGTGTTCGAAAAAACGCAGGCGTGCCAGGAAAAACGCAGGCATGGCTGGGCGAACGCAGGGCGGGTTTGTGACGTCAAAACAGGAACTGAACAGTCTGAAGTGATCGCAAGCGCTGAGTAGGTTTTGAGCTACTCTAACACTGCACAAAAAAAACAACTATGTAGCCGCTCTGCGATCCTTTCGTTCGCATTTCTGCTAAGCTAAAATACACTCCTAGTGGGAGGCGGCATAGCGTTTGCACGACTGCTAAAAACAGCTAGCGAGCGATCAACTCAGAATGACCACCAGTGTTTGGAGCACAGGTAACTGACAGGGCAGTGCGGTGTGTACCTTCTTCTCTACTTCAAGCAAGCAGATGAACCTTCCATAGTCAACCTAGTAAGGTTCCATCGACCCTGATACCAGGTATCATGCTGGCATTTTCAAGTGTAATTACAACACAACACAATTGCAACACAATTCACCATCACAGACAGCTAAGTGTAGGAGACCATTCTTTAGTGGAGCACCTGGTGCAGAAGAAGCTTCTCCAGGAGTACTAGAATAAGTACCACGGAGTAATTAGAGGTATGAGAGTGGACTGTTGGATGTTCTACACTTTTAAGAGGAACTATTCATAGATCATGTAACCTTCATCTCTGTGGGATCCGACTGTGATACAACACAGTACACCAACACTGCCAATGTTCCTGTACATCCCTATGATGTGCAAGGAATATGAGAGCATTCAGTGGTTTCGAAGTGCCAACATTCCAATCGGATCCATGGCCGTTGAATACCCCCTGTATAGTTACAATATTATTGTCACAATCACACATCTAATAAATCACATGGTGACATAAACCACGCCATACAGCTTTACAAATTGCAGGGGACAAAGTCCCATCATTAGGACGTGTTCCTTACTACAGCAAGCGTAATAACCTTACACTGTGGATGCATGTGGCTGTGTGGTTAGGTGAAGGGCTGCAGTGACCAAACCATAGCCAAGTATAGCCTTTATCTCACTCTGGAGCCAACACGAAGCCGCCGTCAGTCCCAAAATAGCAAGTGGTGGAAGAATGACATTCATCTGCAGCTGCAAATCTACAGCAAACGTCCAGCACATATCCTCTGCCAGAAAACGCAACCATTCCATCCCCAACATGTATAATTTCCCAGTGTGGATATGCCACACTACAACAGGTTAAATGCCCAGCAGGGCGGCAATATGGTGAAAGAGCCCAGCTATGAATTATTACGGAAGAATAAGGATAATATGCCAGTTTAGTCACCGTTAATGTGCCAACTGTACGTCCAAAAATATTTCTACTTACAGTACAATCATGAAGGCATTATCCGTTTCATTACGGACAGTAAAAA